>NC_067203.1:8560448-8878493 GCF_026262505.1 Trichomonas vaginalis G3
ATTGATGATGTGATTCATGAAAGAAACATTGACAACAAAGACTATATAGATTAATGAAATTCTCTATTTAATCAAAATCAATAGATAGCATCAGATGCATACTATTCAAGAAAACACTCCATATTTTCTCATTGATTTCAATTAAAAATGAAGAATTTTCTCATCGACAAAGTAGCATTCTAGATGTACAATTCATTAATCCTTTCTTGATTGTGTTAGAAAAATCATAGAGAGATGATGTGTCAAGAAAATTTTGAAACAATGAAAATTCAAAAACATCGTTTTTCGAATTTGTTTTCAAATTAGCGCCAGCACTGTAGAAATTGTAAGACAAATTGCAATATAAAATTGTTTGTACTTTTTTTGAATGATTTCTAATTCTCCGTTGCAACGACAAGACAAAAATTCTTCGGAGATAATTGAAGATATTATCTTAGAGAAACCATACTCCGATGGTGTTTCTGTGATTCTATGCCATAAAAAACGACATTTTTTGGTATACCTTTCCATTTATGCAAAAAATATCCTCCCACCAGAAGTATCAAATATTGTTTCCTAAAATAATGAATGGCGTTGAAAAAACACAAGCAATTAACAAATTTATAGCAATCAGTCATAAATTCAAAAATATTCCGATATTTGCAATTGCATATGCATCATATTTACTTTCATCTGACGAACGGCCATTCCTTTACTACGAAAAAATCGCTAGACACATCATAAATTTCATAGAAAATCAAAGATAATCTTCCTTCTTCAATTCTCTCTACTTTAATACCATTATCATTTACAAAAGTCAATAGCTGTACAGATCTTTGCATCAGAATCCTCAATACTGTAGTTGAAATTTTTGGCGCCAATATTGTTTTCGAGTATTGCCTTCAATATATCAAAGAAATTGATTCATCGATTGTTGTAGACTTTTTCGCGATTAATATATCACGCTATAAACTCTCAAAAGAGCTTCAAGAAAAATATATTACAACATCAGAACTACAGTTAGCAGATACAAATTGCCAATGCCCTCACAGCTGGAATAAATTATATTCTGTTCTTACTAATACGAGGAATATTCTTCAATCCATGTTCCTTTAACACCAAATTCGAAATCCAATCAACATCTCCTTGCTCAATGGCCGAAATCTATACTTTCCAAAACCTCAAAGACTCCTCGACCTGAAAGGCATGCAACATTTCGTTTCGATTCAAATTCTAAACTTACTATTGATTCTGACTCCGATGACGAATATTTAACACCCACCAAGATTTATACGAAGGATTCTTTCAATTCAACTACAAATTCATCCTCTCCTTATTCAACGAGCATTTCATTGGCTTCATCTCCAAGAAGAACACCTCGGAAAGCATCGATAAAGCGCAACCACAAACAGATGATATTATCGAACTTCTCAGAGAAATAGAAATCAATCCGACTGACGAACTCCTGAAAAGAATTAAAAATTATTTAATTTCGGAAACTTCGCTTCCAGCGACCCTCAACATCAAGCAATTATTCATAGAATCTATGGTAGCGTTCAAGAGACCTGAAATGCAACAAGATATCTACATTCTTGTTTCAAGATTGCATGCGCTTGTAAATCCACAGGATATGCTTGATGTTTACCTTGGAATCAGATCTCTGATGTATAGTAAGCGCAAGAAGATCAATATTTTCTGATGTTGATATGCATTATCTGTCGTTTTTACGTTTGCATTCCCAAGATTTGGAAAGAAGGATATCCACAAACTCTCGATGAAGTTAATGTTGATGTTCACAATGAATTGATGAGTGGTTTTGAGCTTTTAACTCAATGGGATACGAGTTAGCAGGAATTGTGAAGATTTACGATGTTTTAAAGCAGGATCCAACATTAAACATCCTGGATTATTTCGATCCAATAGAAGATCCATTTAAGTCATTTTTAATCACTGGTTTGACAGATCTGCATCTGCTGACAATTTCGTTGATTTACAACCAACAATAGAACTCCTTAAGCAAAGAATGGATGAAGGAAATGCTGCTGATATTCTCGAAGAGTCAATGGACAGATTAAACGAGAAAATGCTTGATGCAATCGCGAAAACTTCTCCTGATGGGGAGAAAAAGAAAATTCTCGGTTTGTGAAGACTCCTTCGAATGTAATTATAAAGTTCATGTCTTCTGATGAAGAAGATGAAGACACAACAAGAAGAAAACGAAAATTCAATTAATGAATATTAATTCATTTTATTTTTATTGTTTTATTTATGAATCTTATTTCTAAAAACTATTAAATTTGAAGTTTTTGAGCATTTCTTAATACTAATTAAGGTCAATGTTATGAATGTTTTATTTATGAATTCTTATGTCAAAGACTTTTAACGTTGAAGCTTTTTAATGAGTAAGTTTCCAATTTTTGGTGGAAAAAAACATCGTGAAACTCATATCTCATTCAGCGATTTTTAAAATTCGTGTCACTTTTTCATCAAAGCAAAAAGGAACTAATCATTGTTTTTGAAATTTACGGAAGTTTACAAATATATTTACAAACTGGGTAAGTAGAATGGAATGGTCTCAATGACTGCTTCATTTCTGCTCTGAAATCTAAATTGGCTAAACTAGTGGCAGTCTGTAAAGTTGCCTTTAAAACACCCACAGTTTTTTTTTATAAAAAAAAGTGGTCTCACGAAAAATCCGATGGTAGAAATTCGATGAACCAGGTGCAATGTATACCTATTATGTAAATAAATGTCGCTTAGCTTTGTTAAAAAAAAGTTTTCGAGATCTTGAAAACGACTAGTCAAAAATTTTCCCAGAGATGTCAATGCAAAAGACAGTATTTTGATATATATATAAATCTTAAACATTATAATTAAAATTTTGTGAATTTTTTGCCTTGTTAGCGAGAAATTTGTACTTTTTATATAAGGTTAATATTTAATGATGCTTCACGCCAGTTGTTCTACGGATCGACTCCAAATCAAGATTATTCTCTTTGGCAATTTCTTGTGGAGTCTTTTGGAATTTACTTTTTGCATTAATATCTGCACCATTTTTTATTAGGATTTCATCATTTCGATTTCTTCTTCTTTATAGTTGCCCAATGAAGAGGTGTGCATCCGATTACATCCGTTTTTTTGATATCAATTCCACGTCTAATAAGAAACTCTGCTGTTTTTATTGCATTCATATTGTGCTGCCCAATTTATCGCTGTGTTACATAATATGTTGCATTAATATTAGCATGATGTGAGAGGAAATATTCACAAAGAGATGGAATGTTGAAAAGAGAAGAGGCGACAAAACATGTGTCGACGTCTTCTTTATTTTGTTATTTTGATCAAGATAAACAAAAATGCATGAAGAATTATTAAACTCAGCGCATGTAATTAAATTGATCCTTTGTTGTATTCATTCATTAAAAAAGTAATAAAATCAATGTTATGCGATGCAATAGCATTTCTCATGCAATATTCATCAGGATATTGTACTTTCAAACATTGATACATTATATCAGGATTTCCTCCCAAAAATGAAAACTAAGGCAATCTTGAGAGATATATGTATCATATTTTGTCAATAATAATTTAAAGCAATCAACTGATCCATAGTAACAACATAATTGGATTAGATCCAACTGCTGGCTTGGAAATAATAAATTGCTATTTATTTTTTGTGCTTCATCAAATTCGTCGTGTTCTCCCAAAATATAAAAGATGATAAATCATCGTTCATTATTACTTTCAATATTGTATTCTTTGATTTATCAAACAATAAATCATATTCTTGTTCATAATTTGTAAGAATATCTTCTTTTTTAAGATCAGAAACTTTTGATAATTTTCGAAGTAATAATAAGTATGAGCTGAAATATCGATTATTGTATTTCATTGCGTTTTCTATCATTTTGAAAAACTGAGATGGGGGAATTCCAATGGAATCAATTATTTGATTTAATTCGCTTTCATTGTAAACTTTGTTTCTTTCATTTTCATTGAATGTTCCCAGTTTATATATTGCATCTGAAATGTTGATGTAATTCTTGTAGCTTTCCATAAGATCTTATACTTAATATCCATGAAGCAAATTAATTTTTTGGTGGAAAAATAAATTGAAGGGGAAAAATTATTGATCAATCTGCATTTTTGTTAAGGGTGCGCCCGGGAGGATCATGTAAACTTCAGAATTTAGAACCTTAATTTTTAAGCAATAACTTGGTACCTAAATAGGTAGGAAAACTCTAAAAATATCAAAAATACAACTTGGCTCCATAATAATCCTGTCATGGTGGCTGTTTGTATCCCCTAGTATTTTCCTCTTGAATCTCTTTTTCTGTCGAAATTAAATTCAAATCTCAGAAGTAGAAGTGAATAATCGACTTATTACTGCTATTATACGAATAAATAAATTCATTATATTATTTTTATTTACATAATATCTGTTTGAAGTCCATAATTCTTATAATTTTTTTTCAAAAACATTACAATCTTGATAGTTTTGATACTATTTAATAGGTTTTTGGCACCTTATTTAGTATTTACTAACGTATAGAGTCGATCTGAACTTAATTTTCGGAAATTTAAAATATTTATTATAAGTAAAATCTGATTTGAAATTATGTTTAACTACTCATATCTTGCATTATCCTGAGTAGCTTTTGTAAAAATTCATCAAAAAAGATTTTAACGTGCTTTAATTTTTTATTTTTAAAATAATGCATATTATTATATAACTAGCATATTTACAAATTTTAGTGCTTTCAAAATTTAATCCTCCTCCTCTCAAATAAACGTACATCCGAGTGGCCTGTTTTTTGCAAAATATAAAATTTCATTTTTTATGCTTAAAAAGTCAGAATTTTATTTGCTTCTGGATATATGATGGCTATATCAGATGCCCATTCTTTTTGATACTCAACATTAAACATAAAACTTAGCCGTTAAGGCTCTTCTGAAAATACTTTTTTTTCCGAAAAATTTTTCCAAAAAAATCAAAAAATTTAAAAATCCCGAATCTGCAGGGATTTTAAAAATTCTTTTTAGTAAAACTTAAGGTATTGTATCAGATATATTGGTATGGGCAAATTCAATTTTAATCCAATATTCATCGAGATATTAAGTTAACGAAGCTTTCAAAATTGAGAGGGTAATCCTCCTCCTCTCAAATAAACGTACATGCGGGTGCACCCTTAATTCCTCATTTAAGATTGTTCGTATATATACAAAGGTTTTGAAGAGTGAGATAACTGAAGTTTAAATTAGGATAGGCCAAGAAATTGAAAAAATCACAAAGATGGAAGAATTTAACGATATGATTTGTATGGTCGGATAATAAATAAATTAAATACGTTACATGGAATTTGATGATACTCATATCAAGTACAACAGATCCAAGCCAGGAGCAGAGATCAAAAGGTATCTGCAGTAGATAGGGATCAAATTGAAAAACAAAGACTTGCTCAGCGTCATGAATGTTTTCAGAAGATATCCACAATATGATGATCTTGTTAAACCCGATCCAAAAGCATCATATGCTATTAATGATGCGGAACGGTTTTAACAGAGATTATATTGCAGATCAAAAAGCTCAAAAACAAGCGGCCTACGATATGACATGGAAACGAGCAGCACACAGGCAAAAACAAACAAGAAGAATATGAAAAAGCAATTGAAGCACGAAGAATTCAAGAAGCTGAAGATGAAAAAAAGAGATCTGAAGTAAATGGAAAGCATGATTTAAACGAAGAGTCTGTTTTATATAATCCTGTCACAAATGCAGCACCAGATACAACAACAGAGCGTGGAACAATGCTCATGACACAAGATACACAAAAAACAATGCGCCGCGAAGCAAGAGCAAAGCGAATTTACCATGCATCAAACTCAAATCAGTATAATCCTATAACCGGTGAATTAAAGAAAAACTGGTAAATTGTTATCTTATAAAATTAATTTTTATTAAATTTGGATAACCCTGTTTTAAATAATGATTTTACCTCAAATGTGGAAATGAATATTGAGAAAAAACATTTTGAGTTTGTAACAATAGCAAAATGAATATCCAAAAATAAGAAAAATATATTGTAGAAATATTTAAAATATGGGTTGATAAGATATTAATTGAATTTTAAGATTTAATATTTTATTTATTTAAAAAAAATTAAAAAAAAGTATAATAAATAATATAGTTTGATGAAAAAAGTTAATTTGCTTGTTAAGAGCAATTAACATATTTGATTATAATTTGTATGATTTTAATATATATATATCATAAAAAAGAAACTTTAACGGTTGGACTTGGCAATGCGCTCAAGTTCGTCTTTCTTGCGGCAGGCGTATGATGTCTGGTCGTTGTTTGAGGCGGCAATGAGCTCGTCGGCAAGGCACTCGGCAATGTTGCGGGAGGAGCGGAAGGCTGCCTTACGAACACCTTCTGTGTCAAGGAGAGAGCCTGATCAATTGCGGCGGAGTGGAGAGACATCGCATGCTTGGCGACGGACTGTACCACCAACACCAAAACGTGTGGAGTCTTCGCGAGCACCGCAGTACTGAACACCTTGACAAATGTGACAATTGGGTTCTGGCCTGTAGAGAGAGCAATGATATCAAAAGCGTGCTCAACAATGCGGATAGCAAGGAGCTTCTTGCCGGTGTTGCGGCCACGTGACATGAGGTGGTTGCAAAGACGCTCAACAAGTGGGCATGAAACTTCTGGAAGCGCTTGTGAACATAGCGACCAGCTGTGTGTGGAACCATAACATGCTGCTTCTCGTGGACTGAGATGTAGTCAACGAGGGCTGGGTCAGCTGGTGAAGTCGACGTCGTCGTAGGAATACTTTCCAAAGAGCTTACGTCTTGCATTCGAAAGGCCGGACCAGACGGTTTTGACATCGACACTTTTTAGCCTAAATAAATGTGTTTTTGTTGATTTTGCCTTCGAATATATAAATAAAAATCAAAATATTAATCATTTATCAAATATAAATTTCTAAAATTTTCATTCCTCAAAAACAAATCTCTTGATTAAATAATCGCTTGATCAAATAATAAATTTGAAAATGCTGAAATCACATACAACATGATAAAAAAGATTTTCTGTTTATCATTCAGAATGATAAAAAAAAAATATCACCAAACTATAATCTTTAATCAGACGGTGGAATATCTTAATAGACTATAGACTGAACTATCTTTGTTTAACTGATGATTGATCAAAAAAGAATAAGTTTTTTTTTGTTTTGTTTTAGATATCAATCTTAGCTAACGATTTGATCTTTTATTTAATATAGATGTATCATTGGTAGAGAAAAGATATAAGCTGAAATTATAAATAAAACTCAATTGGTTGTGGGATGAATCTTCTCAACATATCTTCAAGAGTTTTCAACTTTTCTTTCAGTGTCTTAATTGTGTTCACTAACTCTGCTGGTAAATCTCGTCCGAAATTGAAATCTTTGAATCGGGGACATCTTGTGGTGGTGCAGGTAAAAGATAGCCTTTTTCTTCAAGGAATTTTCTAAGTTCAGGTGATTCCTTCTCGAAAAATGCAGTTGCCTTCTTGAAGATTGCTTTCGTTTTCGCCATACCAGCAAGAGCTTTAATTTCTTCATCGTTATCTCTGAGAGAATTTCGATAATCTTCCTTTGCCTTATCAATTGTCTCTTTGTCGAGGTCGTAAAGGTTGACTTGATTTGTCATACCAGTAAAAATGAACTCAAAAACTTTGACTCAATGAAATGTGATCCTCTAAAAAAAGAAAAAAAAACAATGACCTTAGATTTCACTTTATGATTTTTAATGTAACTTGGTTCATGCTCTCAAATCTACTTGTGTAATAAACAGAAGTTCATCAAAAGTGACAGCTCTCATTTTTTTGACATTTGTAATTCTAAATTGAATGAGAAAAATGAAATAATACTAAGCATAATACACTATTCTAGATTTAATTATAATTAGGGAAAAGTTAGTTTTGAGAGTACTTTTCATAGGCATATAGAATGAAATCTTCTGAAAAATAATATCACATAAACTCATATTATTTTCTAATATATAACTATTTTATATAAAAATCAAATTCAATGATCTTAAAGCGAAGGATAAACCTCAAAATTTACGAATATAATGAGTGGGAAATATAATGCTTATCTATCATAAAACCATATGAAATATCAATTTTTGCTTTACGCCTAATTTTTGACGACAATTAGCAAAAAATGTTAAATGTTAACATCCAGTCCATTTGAATATGAAAAATAAAATTGACTTTGATTAAATGTTTTTATTTATCATTGCAATTCTTCTTGCGACCAAAGATTTGAATAAAACTTCAAAAAATAAGATAGCTTAAAAAATAATATACGGTAGTGTTTACTAATAGATGAATAGTATATAAATTCTATTAAAATGGATTTGATCCAAAAAATATATAAATTTTGATCATAAATAAAATCGTTTTTAATTACTTCTTCATTTAAATTATAAACATTATTTTTGTTTTATATTTTTTTGGATCAAATCCATTTTAATAGAATTTATATACTATTCATCTATTAGTAAACACTACCGTATATTATTTTTTAAGCTATTTATTTTTGAAGTTTTATTCAAATCTTTGGTCGCAAGAAGAATTGCATGATAAATAAAAACATTTAATCAAAGTCAATTTTATTTTTCATATTCAAATGGACTGAGTGTTAACATTTAACATTTTTTGCTAATTGTCGTCAAAAATTAGGCGTAAAGCAAAAATTGATATTTCATATGGTTTTATGATAGATAAGCATTATATTCCCACTCATTATATTCGTAAATTTTGAGGTTTATCCTTCGCTTTTAAGATCATTGAATTTGATTTTTATATAAAATAGTTATATATTAGAAAATAATATGAGTTTATGTGATATTATTTTTCAGAAGATTTTGTGTTCTTCTTCAAAATTCTATTTTTTTATTAAAAAGATCCTTTACAAAAATATACATTTACTTTAATTAATATTTAAAAACGTGCTCTATCAAAAGTTTCAAAATTCAATATTTTAGCTTTTCTGAGGTGTCACTTTTGATGAATTTCTGTTTACAACAACTTGCACGAAAACTGACACCTAAACTACTTAGTTTGATATGGTATGTCTCATTATCACTTTGATATCGTCTTACTGATAAACTATCAGCTATGAAATTGACGTAGTTTATTTCTATACTCAAGACTCTGAATATCCATTATCTAATTTTAGCAATATTAAAAATAACTCCCGAAATATCCTCCCCCACTAAGAGCAAATCGCAAAATATAAGTATAGAAATATTATATGAGAGAATATAATACTGTGGATCATTCTCGTTTTAATGAGATTCTTTCCAACTTTAAATCGAAAGCCTTGTGTATAAAGTTGTGTACTACAAAAATATATCTATCATATATGTTATATAATAAATGTCTTAAGGGTGCCCTATAGACGATAAACCACCCTCAGAAAAGCACTTTTAGGCTATTATATTGAGAACTAGAATCTGGATAATCCATTCATTCGAGTTCTAATAAGGTTAATTTTGTGATGTTTACATTATCGTTATAGGCACCCTTAATTATTATATAAATTTGTATATAATTTAAGCTAATTCAAAATATTTCATTCATTCAAATATTTAACAAGGGAAAAGCAAAAATAATTCTGGGGTACCATTTATTCTGTGACACCTCAATTTCAGTATCATGAGGATATTGGAAATTGTTTTGATGTAGATCCAGATTTTAAACCCTTTATATGAATATATCATAATGTTGGTTGCATTCTTAAATTGGAAAGTGAATATTTAATATAATGTGCCATATTTAATTTAGAATTTTACTTTGATAAAATATATGCGAATGTTATGCATGAGTAGGTACTGGTATTTTTTAGTCTAGAAATTTGCTTCGATCTTCAGCTTAATCAGCAATACGTCATTATTAAAAGATTCCATTTTGAGAATAAAAAAAAATCTAGTCAAAGTTTTTGAGTTCATTTTTAGCTGGTATGACAAATCAAGTCAACCTTTACGACCTCGACAAAGAGACAATTGATAAGGCAAAGGAAGATTATCGAAATTCTCTCAGAGATAACGATGAAGAAATTAAAGCTCTGCTGGTATGGCGAAAACGAAAGCAATCTTCAAGAAGGCAACTGCATTTTTCGAGAAGGAATCACCTGAACTTAGAAAATTCCTTGAAGAAAAAGGCTATCTTTTACCTGCACCCCACAAGATGTCCCCGATTCAAAGATTTCAATTTCGGACGAGATTTACCAGCAGTTAGTGAACACAATTAAGACACTGAAAGAAAAGTTGAAAATCTTGAAGATATTGTTGAGAAGATTCATCCACAAACCAATTGAGTTTTATTTATAATTTCAGCTTTATCTTGTTTCTACCAATGATCATCTATATTAAATAAAAGATCAAATCGTTAGCTAAGATTGATATCTAAAACAAACAAAAAAAAAACTTATTTCTTTTTTGATCAATCATCAGTTAAACAAGATAGTTCAGTCTATAGTCTATTAAAGATATTCCACCGTCTGATTAAAGATTATAGTTTGTGTGATATTTTTTTTATCATTCTGAATGATAAACAGAAAATCTTTTTTATCATTGTTGTATGTGATTTCAGCATTTTCAAATGTTTATTATTTGATCAAGCGATTATTTAATCAAGAGATTTTTGTTTGGAAAAGAAAATTTTTAGAAATTTATATTTGATAAATGATTAATATTTTGATTTTATTTATATATTCGAAGGCAAAATCAACAAAAACACATTATTTTAGGCTAAAAAGTGTCGATGTCAAAACCGTCTGGTCCGGCCTTTCGAATGCAAGACGTAAGCTCTTTGGAAAGTATTCCTACGACGACGTCGACTTCAGCCAGCTTGACCCAGCCCTCGTTGACTACATCTCAGTCCACGAGAAGCAGCATGTTATGGTTCCACACACAGCTGGTCGCTATGTTCACAAGCGCTTCCAGAAAGTTTCTGCCCACTTGTTGAGCGTCTTTGCAACCACCTCATGTACGTGGCCGCAACACCGGCAAGAAGCTCCTTGCTATCCGCATTGTTGAGCACGCTTTTGATATCATTGCTCTCTCTACAGGCCAGAACCCAATTGTCACATTTGTCAAGGTGTTCAGTACTGCGGTGCTCGCGAAGACTCCACACGTATTGGTGTTGTGGTACAGTCCGTCGCCAAGCATGCGATGTCTCTCCACTCCGCCGCATTGATCAGGCTCTCTCCTTGATCACAGAAGGTGTTCGTAAGGCAGCCTTCCGCTCCTCCCGCAACATTGCGAGTGCCTTGCCGACGAGCTCATTGCCGCCTCAAAACAACGACCAGACATCATACGCCTGCCGCAAGAAAGACGAACTTGAGCGCATTGCCAAGTCCAACCGTTAAAGTTTCTTTTTATATAAAATACATAAACTGAATCTTTTTAAATTCGCCTCTTCATATTTTATTTTTTTATTATTTCCATATTTATACTACCGCCTCTTTTCCCCTTCAATCTTTCTTTACGAAATCAGTAAATGGTTTTATGGGCATAAAAAACCGTTATATGTTATGCCTCGAAGATTTTTCATTCCTCGACCTACACAGACTTTTGAGGCCTATGCTCGCGGCAAACGGGGGTTAGGAAGTCTGGGAATTTATGCTATCATATTAGATAAGGTATATATAAGATAAAATATAATATGAGAATAATATCTATATTGTCAAATTTGAAATAAAGTATTTATTATAAATATGAGTGATATATGTTTTTCGAATAGAAATGACCAAAAGCAAATAAAAACAAATTTGATTTACAAAATGAGTGTTTTCGCCTAAAAGTTTGGATGAAAAAGATTTATTTTTAGATGTCAAATAGAAATAAAAGAAATTGAAGTAATATTTCTTTGTGTAAATTTAAATTTGGCGGGCAAAATTCAATAGAATTCAAATTTTTGTGAGGAAAACGGCGGCTAAAAAGTGTCATTTTTGTTCTGGGGTAGCTGAAACTTGTGAACAAGTCTATCGATATAGAGTATGGGGGTGCTCTTGAAAGACTTCAAAGTACGGGTATTCCAAGGATAATATAGGTTCTTGAATCAGATCCAACTGCTCAGCACAGCAACCTTGCTCGGCAGCAGCAACTGTTCTTCTTGCGCCAAAATGCTGTGTGATCTCTACATGATCAGTTGACTTCTCACTGTTAACTATGCAGCTGATCAGATCCAACTGCTCAGCACAGCATTGTTAACAAAGAGTGTATTTATGAAAGATAACTTGTTTACAAAGGCTAGCTTTTCTTATATAGTAAGCTCAGTAAATACGTCATTTCTAAATAGTTATATTTTTGTAATTTTTCTTGATTACACTGGTTTACAATCTATAAATAGTAGTTCTGGTGTGTTTAAGTATGATAAATTAATGTTGTTACAAGTTTTCTCATCGAATAGAAAACCATTAAAGAGATTTTTACTTTTTGGATAATGTATTTATGCTGGATAGTGTGTAAGACTATGATGGCCATCAATTTTTTAGGAAGCTTTAAGAAAAAAATTGTAATAAATCTCTATTTCGAAGTAAAATGACCTTGAAAAATCGTGGTTGGCTCTTGGATCTGTAATTTCTTGATGAACAATTTGTAACAATGAGATTATATTGTGTAGTTATGATCGAGGATGATTAAAAAGATTTAACTAACGTACGTTTTCAAATTCAATGATTAGACTCATTAAAGTATAAATGTTTCTATTAAAATTCATTAAATTCTATAATCATAGCAATTTTTTTTTAATATGATCGATTTTGCTTGGAAAAAAAGATATTTTAGAACAGTGTATTAAATTAAAAAGAATTTGTCATGTTAAAAAAATCGAAATGTCTTCCAAAATAATTTCAAAAATTCGAAATGTGTACAAAAAAACAACAATTTGTAAGATTAAAAAAATGGAACATGATTTTTTTTTGAAAAAATTAGAGTAAGGATTCTTCTTTATCTCATGAATATTGAATATTTTCCGTTCTGAGACCGGAAATTCGAATTTTTGCATTGTGTGCCATCAAATTTATGCGGAAAAATCGATTTTTAATAAGGGGTTGGGCGGAATTTTCAAGTTTTAAAGATTGTGCTCAGGTTATTAACAAAATTTGCTTTTGGTTTAGAAAAACCGATAAAATCAATTTTAGTGATAGTAATGAGATGAACACAGAAAGCAAAAGTAAATCTGAAGATTCTGCTATTTAAAAAATGGGTTAAAGGAAATTAAGTTAAGAAGGGATGGATTAATAATAAATAAAATAAAATTAAATATATTATTTTTGAATAAAAAGATTGAATCTTAGAACTACGAACTCTCTACTTACTTCGCACTCATAACTCAGATCTTACAACTACGAACCTCTCTACTTACTTCGTACTCATAACTCAGATCTTACAACTACGAACTCTCTACTTACTTCGTACTCATAACTCAGATCTTACAACTACGAACTCTCTACTTACTTCGTACTCAAACTTAGATCTTACAACTACGAACCTCTCTACTTACTTCCATTTGAATTTTTTCAATATTGTAAAGATTGTAAAAAAAATTCATAACCCTGCTTCTTTTGTTTCATCATTATACCTCAAAACATTAAAGTTCTTCAATAATATTGTTCTTCCTGCTGGAATACTTCGAACCTGTCTGATTTCAATAGCTTTCTCACCTCCTACATACTCTACCCAGTGTCTTGGATATTCATAAGTATACTGACTTTCTGAATTTTGGTTGGTTTCATCATAACATGTTCATAGTATATCTTTATACTCTTGTCAGTTAGACTCGGTGTATGTTCTGAATATTTCTGACTTGCATTTTTAATGGAGATAAAATGAAGCATTTAATACATGACGTAGATGAAGACATGAATGAAAGCAGTGAAAAGCTCAACAGTTCTCTCATTCTTCCTTTCAGTAAGGACTATGAGTTCTGTTCAAATGGTGTTTATTTTCTATTGTGGAAAGATGGGTTCAGGTAAGACATTTAACCTCATTCGTCATATACTCATAACAGAAACGTTTAGGAAATGACTCATATTATGACCAAATCATTATATCAGCAACTTCAGACTCTATGGACTCCACAGCGAAAACATTTATGTCAAAAATTCAAGCCTCTGTCGTTAAAGTTCCAGACAGTGAACTCATTGAATTTCTTCAACGTTACATTCGACGTAAGAGGAAATATTATGCCATCGTTGAATTTATACAGTCAGGAATGCAAAAGACTTCTGAGGAGATGGAAAGAATTATTGACAAACACCACTTACGTCAGTACTCAGGAGTTTACGATATGAAACGACTTACAAACTACATTCTGTCAAAACTTTCAAAATACCCCTTCAAAAAATATCCATCAAACACTTTATTAGTTTGTGACGACTTCGCTGGTAAAGGTTTAGTTTCAAAGCCTGACTCACCATTAGCTAACATCATTACTAAAGTCAGACATTACCATTTAACTGTAGCAATACTTATGCAAACATGGAGGTTTTTAGCTTTAAACATAAAACGTCTCATAACTGACTTCGTATCTTTCAAGGTTTCTCACGCTATGACATTGAACTCATTTGGAAACAGTCAGGTAAACATTACCTTTTGAAGAAATTTGGGAAGCATATAAGTCTCTCATCTCTCCTCGTTCATACCTTGAGATTCATATCATGACTAATACCATTAAAGTCAAAAATATTCCATGGGAACGACCAACATTGTTTTAAAGTTTAACCTTCAATTGACTGATGGTAAACAAATTCCATGCATCTCTGTCGCCATTTCTGTTAATATTTTTGCTGTCATTCATATCATCCACTTCCCCATCCGTTAGCTTTTGAGGATATGCGTTAGAATAGCTGTTCTTAAATGAAGGCTTTTCACCTTTGAGAGCATAAACTCTATAACTTTCTGCATACTTTATGTTTGAACCTCCTGAGCCATCGTTGACATAAATTTTTATAGGCTTCCACCCTTTGTTCATGTTCCTGCTTCTTCCTTAGCTCTTTTGTTCAGTAGTTCTACATCTTTATACACAGCACCTGTCTCAGTGAATTCAACAATATTTTCATTCGTTAGCTTTACATTCAAACCCTTGTCGAGTATATTGTTCATTTCACACATATAAAAGGTTTTTATTCTATATGAAATGAGAAGCAAATCCATCTTAGCTGGTGCCGTTAATGTTCCAATTGAACCAACATCAAATGTTGACTCACGAACGACAAACAAATATTGTCATAAAGAACTATAGTTCAGAGTGTTTGAAAGAAAAAGAACCAGAACTTAAGTCGGGACTTCGGTCTTGGAGCATGGCGCCGTGAATTTAAACACAGCTTCAAACGCTAACGCTACATCAGATGTTTTAGAGTATCCACCACTGACCAAATTCTTTCAAGAGAAGCCAACGACAATCCTTACACAAAGTTCAAACAAATCCTTCAGATAACGTAGACCATTACCTCTTCAGTTATACCAAACAATTTTACTCAAAGACGAAAAGAAGCTTTTGACAAATCTTATAAGCAAGAACCAAATAATTCTAACAAAGGAGGACCTTGAAAATGTTATCTCACGAATAACAGGGAAACAATGTGTCATTGACTATCTCGACCCGGAAATCGAATGCTGTGGTCAAACTCCACTATTCATGAAAATAGGTAACATCCGCATCATTGAAACACCAGGAACTACAGGAGTTGAGTTTAAGTATAAATATTCGAACGAGTATACAAAACTATCTACTGACTATAAACTTTGCTTGAAATATGTTTTAGTAAATTAAAGCAGTCAGGAGGGCTCTTTGAGCCCATCTTGGCGCTTTGCACCGTCAGTCAAAAAAATTTCAAGTTAGCAATTTGTAATATCTGTAATGCATGAAAATTCGGTTCACTTCATTTTTGACACTTTACATATCGGATGTATTATCTAAGTTTCCCGCTGTCAGAGAGGGAATGGAAGGGTAAGAGGTATATATTCATAATGTATACCTCTTACCCTTTCATTCCTCGAGAAAGTTCAAAAACTTGGGTGCAATCAGACTGATTGCACCCAAGTTTTTGAACTTTGTATAAGGAATTGTTGGCTATGATGTACTGATCATGAATCAGTACATCATAGCCAACAATTCCTTCGCAAACAGCGGGAAACTTTGTCTGAATAGTTTAACATTCAGACAAAGTTTCCCGCTGTCAGGGAGGGAATGGAAGGGTAAGAGGTATATATTCATAATGTATACCTCTTACCCTTTCATTCCCTCGAGAAAGTTCAAAAACTTGGGTGCAATCAGTTCTGATTGCACCCAAGTTTTGAACTTTGTATAAGAATAGTTGGCTATGATGTACTGATCATGAATCAGTACATCATAGCCAACAATTCCTTCGCAAACAGCGGAAACTTTGTCTGAATAGTTTAACATTCAGACAAAGTTTCCCGCTGTCAGGGAGGAATGGAAGGGTAAGAGGTATATTATTCATAATGTATACCTCTTACCCTTTCATTCCCTCGAGAAAGTTCAAAAACTTGGGTGCAATCAGTTCTGATTGCACCCAAGTTTTTGAACTTTGTATAGGAATTGTTGGCTATGATGTACTGATCATGAATAAGTACATCATAGCCAACAATTCCTTCGCAAACAGCGGGAAACTTTGTCTGAATAGTTTAACATTCAGACAAAGTTTCCCGCTGTCAGGAGGGAATGGAAGGGTAAGAGGTATATATTCATAATGTATACCTCTTACCCTTTCATTCCCTCGAGAAAGTTCAAAAAACTTGGGTGCAATCAGTTCTGATTGCACCCAAGTTTTTGAACTTTGTATAAGGAATTGTTGGCTATGATGTACTGATCATGAATCAGTACATCATAGCCAACAATTCCTTCGCAAACAGCGGGAAACTTTGTCTGAATAGTTTAACATTCAGACAAAGTTTCCCGCTGTCAGGGAGGGAATGGAAGGGTAAGAGGTATATATTCATAATGTATACCTCTTACCCTTTCATTCCCTCGAGAAAGTTCAAAAACTTGGGTGCAATCAGAACTGATTGCACCCAAGTTTTTGAACTTTGTATAAGGAATTGTTGGCTATGATGTACTGATCATGAATCAGTACATCATAGCCAACAATTCCTTCGCAAACAGCGGGAAACTTTGTCTGAATAGTTTAACATTCAGACAAAGTTTCCCGCTGTCAGGAGGGGATGGAAGGTAAGAGGTATATATTCATAATGTATACCTCTTACCCTTTCATTCCCTCGAGAAAGTTCAAAAACTTGGGTGCAATCAGTTCTGATTGCACCCAAGTTTTTGAACTTTGTATAAGGAATTGTTGGCTATGATGTACTGATCATGAATCAGTACATCATAGCCAACAATTCCTTCGCAAACAGCGGGAAACTTTGTCTGAATAGTTTAACATTCAGACAAAGTTTCCGCTGTCAGGGAGGGAATGGAAGGGTAAGAGGTATATATTCATAATGTATACCTCTTACCCTTTCATTCCCTCGAGAAAGTTCAAAAACTTGGGTGCAATCAGTTCTGATTGCACCCAAGTTTTTGAACTTTGTATAAGGAATTGTTGGCTATGATGTACTGATCATGAATCAGTACATCATAGCCAACAATTCCTTCGCAAACAGCGGGAAACTTTGTCTGAATAGTTTAACATTCAGACAAAGTTTCCCGCTGTCAGGGAGGGAATGGAAGGGTAAGAGTATATATTCATAATGTATACCTCTTACCCTTTCATTCCCTCGAGAAAGTTCAAAAACTTGGGTGCAATCATTCTGATTGCACCCAAGTTTTTGAACTTTGTATAAGGAATTGTTGGCTATGATGTACTGATCATGAATCAGTACATCATAGCCAACAATTCCTTCGCAAACAGCGGGAAACTTTGTCTGAATAGTTTAACATTCAGACAAAGTTTCCCGCTGTCAGGGAGGGAATGGAAGGGTAAGAGGTATATATTCATAATGTATACCTCTTACCCTTTCATTCCCTCGAGAAAGTTCAAAACTTGGGTGCAATCAGAACTGATTGCACCCAAGTTTTTGAACTTTGTATAAGGAATTGTTGGCTATGATGTACTGATCATGAATCAGTACATCATAGCCAACAATTCCTTCGCAAACAGCGGGAACTTTGTCTGAATAGTTTAACATTCAGACAAAGTTTCCCGCTGTCAGAGAGGGAATGGAAGGGTAAGAGGTATATATTCAATATGTTATACCTCTTACCCTTTCATTCCCTCGAGAAAGTTCAAAAACTTGGGTGCAATCAGAACTGATTGCACCCAAGTTTTGAACTTTGTATAAGGAATTGTTGGCTATGATGTACTGATCATGAATCAGTTAAGATTGATGATGTGATTCATGAAAGAAACATTGACAACAAAGACTATATAGATTAATGAAATTCTCTATTTTTAATCAAAATCAATAGATAGCATCAGATGCATACTATTCAAGAAAACCTCCATATTTTCTCATTGATTTCAATTAAAAATGAAGAATTTTCTCATCGACAAAGTAGCATTCTAGATGTACAATTCATTAATCCTTTCTTGATTGTGTTAGAAAAATCATAGGAGAGATGATGTGTCAAGAAAATTTTGAAACAATGAAAATTCAAAAACATCGTTTTTCGAATTTGTTTTCAAATTAGCGCCAGCACTGTAGAAATTGTAAGACAAATTGCAATATAAAATTGTTCTGTACTTTTTTTGAATGATTTCTAATTCTCCGTTGCAACGACAAGACAAAAATTCTTCGGAGATAATTGAAGATATTATCTTAGAGAAACCATACTCCGATGGTGTTTCTGTGATTCTATGCCATAAAAAACGACATTTTTTGGTATACCTTTCCATTTATGCAAAAAATATCCTCCCACCAGAAGAGTATCAAATATTGTTTCCTAAAATAATGAATGGCGTTGAAAAAACACAAGCAATTAACAAATTTATAGCAATCAGTCATAAATTCAAAAATATTCCGATATTTGCAATTGCATATGCATCATATTTACTTTCATCTGACGAACGGCCATTCCTTTACTACGAAAAAATCGCTAGACACATCATAAATTTCATAGAAAATCAAGATAATCTTCCTTCTTCAATTCTCTCTACTTTAATACCATTATCATTTACAAAAGTCAATAGCTGTACAGATCTTTGCATCAGAATCCTCAATACTGTAGTTGAAATTTTTGGCGCCAATATTGTTTTCGAGTATTGCCTTCAATATATCAAAGAAATTGATTCATCGATTGTTGTAGACTTTTTCGCGAATAATATATCACGCTATAAACTCTCAAAAGAGCTTCAAGAAAAATATATTACAACATCAGAACTACAGTTAGCAGATACAAATTGCCAATGCCCTCACAGCTGGAATAAATTATATTCTGTTCTTACTAATACGAGGAATATTCTTCAAATCCATGTTCCTTTAACACCAAATTCGAAATCCAATCAACATCTCCTTGCTCAATGGCCGAAATCTATACTTTCCAAAACCTCAAAGACTCCTCGACCTGAAAGGCATGCAACATTTCGTTTCGATTCAAATTCTAAACTTACTATTGATTCTGACTCCGATGACGAATATTTAACACCCACCAAGATTTATACGAAGGATTCTTTCAATTCAACTACAAATTCATCCTCTCCTTATTCAACGAGCATTTCATTGGCTTCATCTCCAAGAAGAACACCTCGGAAAGCATCGATAAAGCAGCAACCACAAACAGATGATATATACGAACTTCTCAGAGAAATAGAAATCAATCCGACTGACGAACTCCTGAAAAGAATTAAAAATTATTTAATTTCGGCAACTTCGCTTCCAGCGAACCTCAACATCAAGCAATTATTCATAGAATCTATGGTAGCGTTCAAGAGACCTGAAATGCAACAAGATATCTACATTCTTGTTTCAAGATTGCATGCGCTTGTAAATCCACAGGATATGCTTGATGTTTACCTTGGAATCAGATCTCTGATGTATAGTAAGCGCAAGAAGATCAATATTTCTGATGTTGATATGCATTATCTGTCGTTTTTACGTTTGCATTCCCAAGATTTGGAAGAAGGATATCCACAAACTCTCGATGAAGTTAATGTTGATGTTCACAATGAATTGATGAGTGGTTTTGAGCTTTTAACTCAATGGGATACGAGTTATGCAGGAATTGTGAAGATTTACGATGTTTTAAAGCAGGATCCAACATTAAACATCCTGGATTATTTCGATCCAATAGAAGATCCATTTAAGTCATTTTTAATCACTGGTTTGGACAGATCTGCATCTGCTGACAATTTCGTTGATTTACAACCAACAATAGAACTCCTTAAGCAAAGAATGGATGAAGGAAATGCTGCTGATATTCTCGAAGAGTCAATGGACAGATTAAACGAGAAAATGCTTGATGCAATCGCGAAAACTTCTCCTGATGGGGAGAAAAAGAAAATTCCTCGGTTTGTGAAGACTCCTTCGAATGTAATTATAAAGTTCATGTCTTCTGATGAAGAAGATGAAGACACAACAGAAGAAAACGAAAATTCAATTAATGAATATTAATTCATTTTATTTTTATTGTTTTATTTATGAATCTTATTTCTAAAACTATTAAATTTGAAGTTTTTGAGCATTTCTTAATACTAATTAAGGGTCAATGTTATGAATGTTTTATTTATGAATTCTTATGTCAAAGACTTTTAACGTTGAAGCTTTTTAATGAGTAAGTTTCCAATTTTTGGTGGAAAAAAACATCGTGAAACTCATATCTCATTCAGCGATTTTTAAAATTCGTGTCACTTTTTCATCAAAGCAAAAAGGAACTAATCATTGTTTTTGAAATTTACGGAAGTTTTACAAATATATTTACAAACTGGGTAAGTAGAATGGAATGGTCTCAATGACTGCTTCATTTCTGCTCTGAAATCTAAATTGGCTAAACTAGTGGCAGTCTGTAAAGTTGCCTTTAAAACACCCACAGTTTTTTTTTATAAAAAAAAGTGGTCTCACGAAAAATCCGATGGTAGAAATTCGATGAAACCAGGTGCAATGTATACCTATTATGTAAATAAATGTCGCTTAGCTTTGTTAAAAAAAAGTTTTCGAGATCTTGAAAACGACTAGTCAAAAATTTTCCCAGAGATGTCAATGCAAAAGACAGTATTTTGATATATATATAAATCTTAAACATTATAATTAAAATTTTGTGAATTTTTTGCCTTGTTAGCGAGAAATTTGTACTTTTTATATAAGGTTAATATTTAATGATGCTTCACGCCAGTTGTTCTACGGATCGACTCCAAATCAAGATTATTCTCTTTGGCAATTTCTTGTGGAGTCTTTTGGAATTTACTTTTTGCATTAATATCTGCACCATTTTTTATTAGGATTTTCATCATTTCGATATTCTTCTTTATAGTTGCCCAATGAAGAGGTGTGCATCCGATTACATCCGTTTTTTTGATATCAATTCCACGTCTAATAAGAAACTCTGCTGTTTTATTGCATTCATATTGTGCTGCCCAATTTATCGCTGTGTTATCATAATATGTTGCATTAATATTAGCATGATGTGAGAGGAAATATTCACAAAGAGATGGAATGTTGAAAAGAGAAGAGGCGACAAAACATGTGTCGACGTCTTCTTTATTTTGTTTATTTTGATCAAGATAAACAAAAAATGCATGAAGATTATTAAACTCAGCGCATGTAATTAAATTGATCCTTTGTTTGTATTCATTCATTAAAAAAGTAATAAAATCAATGTTATGCGATGCAATAGCATTTCTCATGCAATATTCATCAGGATATTGTACTTTCAAACATTGATACATTATATCAGGATTTCCTCCCAAAAATGAAAAACTAAGGCAATCTTGAGAGATATATGTATCATATTTTGTCAATAATAATTTAAAGCAATCAACTGATCCATAGTAACAACATAATTGGATTAGATCCAACTGCTGGCTTGGAAATAATAAATTGCTATTTATTTTTTGTGCTTCATCAAATTCGTCGTGTTCTACCCAAAATATAAAAGATGATAAATCATCGTTCATTATTACTTTCAATATTGTATTCTTTGATTTATCAAACAATAAATCATATTCTTGTTCATAATTTGTAAGAATATCTTCTTTTTTAAGATCAGAAACTTTTGATAATTTTCGAAGTAATAATAAGTATGAGCTGAAATATCGATTATTGTATTTCATTGCGTTTTCTATCATTTTGAAAAACTGAGATGGGGGAATTCCAATGGAATCAATTATTTGATTTAATTCGCTTTCATTGTAAACTTTGTTTCTTTCATTTTCATTGAATGTTCCCAGTTTATATATTGCATCTGAAATGTTGATGTAATTCTTGTAGCTTTCCATAAGATCATTATACTTAATATCCATGAAGCAAATTAAATTTTTGGTGGAAAAATAAATTGAAGGGGGAAAAATTATTGATCAATCTGCATTTTTGTTAAGGGTGCGCCCGGGAGGATCATGTAAACTTCAGAATTTAGAACCTTAATTTTTAAGCAATAACTTGGTACCTAAATAGGTAGGAAAACTCTAAAAATATCAAAAAATACAACTTGGCTCCATAATAATCCTGTCATGGTGGCTGTTTGTATCCCCTAGTATTTTCCTCTTGAATCTCTTTTTCTGTCGAAATTAAATTCAAATCTCAGAAGTAGAAGTGAATAATCGACTTATTACTGCTATTATACGAATAAATAAATTCATTATATTATTTTTATTTACATAATATCTGTTTGAAGTCCATAATTCTATAAATTTTTCTTCAAAAACATTACAATCTTGATAGTTTTGATACTATTTAATAGGTTTTTGGCACCTTATTTAGTATTTACTACGTATAGAGTCGATCTGAACTTAATTTTCGGAAATTTAAAATATTTATTATAAGTAAAATCTGATTTGAAATTTATGTTTAACTACTCATATCTTGCATTATCCTGAGTAGCTTTTGTAAAAATTCATCAAAAAAGATTTTAACGTGCTTTAATTTTTATTTTTTAAAATAATGCATATTATTATATAACTAGCATATTTACAAATTTTAGTGCTTTCAAAAATTTAATCCTCCTCCTCTCAAATAAACGTACATCCGAGTGGCCTGTTTTTTGCAAAATATAAAATTTCATTTTTTATGCTTAAAAAGTCAGAATTTTTATTTGCTTCTGGGATATATGATGGCTATATCAGATGCCCATTCTTTTTGATACTCAACATTAAACATAAAACTTAGCCGTTAAGGCTCTTCTGAAAATACTTTTTTTTCCGAAAAATTTTCCAAAAAAATCAAAAAATTTAAAAATCCCCGAATCTGCAGGGATTTTAAAAAATTCTTTTTAGTAAAACTTAAGGATATTGTATCAGATATATTGGTATGGGCAAATTCAATTTTAATCCAATATTCATCGAGATATTAAGTTAACGAAGCTTTCAAAATTGAGAGGGTAATCCTCCTCCTCTCAAATAAACGTACATGCGGGTGCACCCTTAATTCCTCATTTAAGATTGTTCGTATATATACAAAGGTTTTGAAGAGTGAGATAACTGAAGTTTTAATTAGGATAGGCCAAGAAATTGAAAAAATCACAAAGATGGAAGAATTTAACGATATGATTTGTATGGTCGGATAATAAAATAAATTAAATACGTTACATGGAATTTGATGATACTCCATATCAAGTACAACAGATCCAAGCCAGGAGCAGAGATCAAAAGGTATCTGCAGTAGATAGGGATCAAATTGAAAAACAAAGACTTGCTCAGCGTCATGAATGTTTTCAGAGATATCCACAATATGATGATCTTGTTAAACCCGATCCAAAAGCATCATATGCTATTAATGATGCGGAACGTTTTAACAGAGATTATATTGCAGATCAAAAAGCTCAAAAACAAGCGGCCTACGATATGACATGGAAACGAGCAGCACACAGGCAAAAACAACAAGAAGAATATGAAAAAGCAATTGAAGCACGAAGAATTCAAGAAGCTGAAGATGAAAAAAAGAGATCTGAAGTAAATGGAAAGCATGATTTAAACGAAGAGTCTGTTTTATATAATCCTGTCACAAATGCAGCACCAGATACAACAACAGAGCGTGGAACAATGCTCATGACACAAGATACACAAAAAACAATGCGCCGCGAAGCAAGAGCAAAGCGAATTTACCATGCATCAAACTCAAATCAGTATAATCCTATAACCGGTGAATTAAGAGAAAACTGGTAAATTGTTATCTTATAAAAATTGAATTTTATTAAATTTGGATAACCCTGTTTTAAATAATGATTTTACCTCAAATGTGGAAATGAATATTGAGAAAAAACATTTTGAGTTTGTAACAATAGCAAAATGAATATCCAAAAATAAGAAAAATATATTGTAGAAATATTTAAAATATGGGTTGATAAGATATTAATTGAATTTTAAGATTTAATATTTTATTTATTTAAAAAAAATTAAAAAAAAAGTATAATAAATAATAATAGTTTGATGAAAAAAGTTAATTTGCTTGTTAAGAGCAATTAACATATTTGATTATAATTTGTATGATTTTAATATATATATATCATAAAAAAGAAACTTTAACGGTTGGACTTGGCAATGCGCTCAAGTTCGTCTTTCTTGCGGCAGGCGTATGATGTCTGGTCGTTGTTTGAGGCGGCAATGAGCTCGTCGGCAAGGCACTCGGCAATGTTGCGGGAGGAGCGGAAGGCTGCCTTACGAACACCTTCTGTGATCAAGGAGAGAGCCTGATCAATGCGGCGGAGTGGAGAGACATCGCATGCTTGGCGACGGACTGTACCACCAACACCAATACGTGTGGAGTCTTCGCGAGCACCGCAGTACTGAACACCCTTGACAAATGTGACAATTGGGTTCTGGCCTGTAGAGAGAGCAATGATATCAAAAGCGTGCTCAACAATGCGGATAGCAAGGAGCTTCTTGCCGGTGTTGCGGCCACGTGACATGAGGTGGTTGCAAAGACGCTCAACAAGTGGGCATGAAACTTTCTGGAAGCGCTTGTGAACATAGCGACCAGCTGTGTGTGGAACCATAACATGCTGCTTCTCGTGGACTGAGATGTAGTCAACGAGGGCTGGGTCAAGCTGGCTGAAGTCGACGTCGTCGTAGGAATACTTTCCAAAGAGCTTTACGTCTTGCATTCGAAAAGGCCGGACCAGACGGTTTTGACATCGACACTTTTTAGCCTAAAATAATGTGTTTTTGTTGATTTTGCCTTCGAATATATAAATAAAAATCAAAATATTAATCATTTATCAAATATAAATTTCTAAAATTTTCATTCCTCAAACAAAAATCTCTTGATTAAATAATCGCTTGATCAAATAATAAACATTTGAAAATGCTGAAATCACATACAACAATGATAAAAAAGATTTTCTGTTTATCATTCAGAATGATAAAAAAAAATATCACACAAACTATAATCTTTAATCAGACGGTGGAATATCTTTAATAGACTATAGACTGAACTATCTTGTTTAACTGATGATTGATCAAAAAAGAATAAGTTTTTTTTTGTTTGTTTTAGATATCAATCTTAGCTAACGATTTGATCTTTTATTTAATATAGATGTATCATTGGTAGAAACAAGATAAAGCTGAAATTATAAATAAAACTCAATTGGTTTGTGGATGAATCTTCTCAACAATATCTTCAAGAGTTTTCAACTTTTCTTTCAGTGTCTTAATTGTGTTCACTAACTGCTGGTAAATCTCGTCCGAAATTGAAATCTTTGAATCGGGGACATCTTGTGGTGGTGCAGGTAAAAGATAGCCTTTTTCTTCAAGGAATTTTCTAAGTTCAGGTGATTCCTTCTCGAAAAATGCAGTTGCCTTCTTGAAGATTGCTTTCGTTTTCGCCATACCAGCAAGAGCTTTAATTTCTTCATCGTTATCTCTGAGAGAATTTCGATAATCTTCCTTTGCCTTATCAATTGTCTCTTTGTCGAGGTCGTAAAGGTTGACTTGATTTGTCATACCAGCTAAAAATGAACTCAAAAACTTTGACTCAATGAAATGTGATCCTCTAAAAAAAGAAAAAAAAACAATGACCTTAGATTTCACTTTATGATTTTTAATGTAACTTGGTTTCATGCTCTCAAATCTACTTGTGTAATAAACAGAAGTTCATCAAAAGTGACAGCTCTCAATTTTTTGACATTTGTAAATTCTAAATTGAATGAGAAAAATGAAATAATACTAAGCATAATACACTATTCTAGATTTAATTATAATTAGGGAAAAGTTAGTTTTGAGAGTACTTTTCATAGGCATATAGAATGAAATCTTCTGAAAAATAATATCACATAAACTCATATTATTTTCTAATATATAACTATTTTATATAAAAATCAAATTCAATGATCTTAAAAGCGAAGGATAAACCTCAAAATTTACGAATATAATGAGTGGGAATATAATGCTTATCTATCATAAAACCATATGAAATATCAATTTTTGCTTTACGCCTAATTTTTGACGACAATTAGCAAAAAATGTTAAATGTTAACACTCAGTCCATTTGAATATGAAAAATAAAATTGACTTTGATTAAATGTTTTTATTTATCATGCAATTCTTCTTGCGACCAAAGATTTGAATAAAACTTCAAAAAATAAGATAGCTTAAAAAATAATATACGGTAGTGTTTACTAATAGATGAATAGTATATAAATTCTATTAAAATGGATTTGATCCAAAAAATATATAAAATTTGATCATAAATAAAATCGTTTTTAATTACTTCTTCATTTAAATTATAACAATTATTTTTGGTTTTATATTTTTTTGGATCAAATCCATTTTAATAGAATTTATATACTATTCATCTATTAGTAAACACTACCGTATATTATTTTTTAAGCTATCTTATTTTTGAAGTTTTATTCAAATCTTTGGTCGCAAGAAGAATTGCATGATAAATAAAACATTTAATCAAAGTCAATTTTATTTTTCATATTCAAATGGACTGAGTGTTAACATTTAACATTTTTTGCTAATTGTCGTCAAAAATTAGGCGTAAAGCAAAAATTGATATTTCATATGGTTTTATGATAGATAAGCATTATATTCCCACTCATTATATTCGTAAATTTTGAGGTTTATCCTTCGCTTTTAAGATCATTGAATTTGATTTTTATATAAAATAGTTATATATTAGAAAATAATATGAGTTTATGTGATATTATTTTTCAGAAGATTTTGTGTTCTTCTTCAAAATTCTATTTTTTTATTAAAAAGAATCTTTACAAAATATACATTTACTTTAATTAATATTTAAAAACGTGCTCTATCAAAAGTTTCAAAAATTCAATATTTTAGCTTTTCTGAGGTGTCACTTTTGATGAATTTCTGTTTACAACACTTGCACGAAAACTGACACCTAAACTACTTAGTTTGATATGGTATGTCTCATTATCACTTTGATATCGTCTTACTGATAAACTATCAGCTATGAAATTGACGTAGTTTATTTCTATACTCAAGACTCTAGAATATCCATTATCTAATTTTTAGCAATATTAAAAATAACTCCCGAAATATCCTCCCCCACTAAGAGCAAATCGCAAAATATAAGTATAGAAATATTATATGAGAGAATATAATACTGTGGATCATTCTCGTTTTAATGAGATTCTTTCCAACTTTAAATCGAAAGCCTTGTGTATAAAGTTTGTACTACAAAAATATATCTATCATATATGTTATATAATAAATGTCTTAAGGGTGCCCTATAGACGATAAACCACCCTCAGAAAAGCACTTTTAAGGCTATTATATTGAGAACTAGAATCTGGATAATCCATTCATTCGAGTTCTAATAAGGTTAATTTTGTGATGTTTACATTATCGTTATAGGGCACCCTTAATTATTATATAAATTTGTATATAAATTAAGCTAATTCAAAATATTTCATTCATTCAAATATTTACAAGGGAAAAAGCAAAAATAATTCTGGGGTACCATTTATTCTGTGACACCTCAATTTCAGTATCATGAGGATATTGGAAATTGTTTTGATGTAGATCCAGATTTTAAACCCTTTATATGATATATACATAATGTTGGTTGCATTCTTAAATTGGAAAGTGAATATTTAATATAATGTGCCATATTTAATTTAGAATTTTACTTTGATAAAATATATGCGAATGTTATGCATGAGTAGGTACTGGTATTTTTTAGTCTAGAAATTTGCTTCGATCTTCAGCTTAATCAGCAATACGTCATTATTAAAAGAATTCCATTTTGAGAATAAAAAAAAATCTAGTCAAAGTTTTTGAGTTCATTTTTAGCTGGTATGACAAATCAAGTCAACCTTTACGACCTCGACAAAGAGACAATTGATAAGGCAAAGGAAGATTATCGAAATTCTCTCAGAGATAACGATGAAGAAATTAAAGCTCTTGCTGGTATGGCGAAAACGAAAGCAATCTTCAAGAAGGCAACTGCATTTTTCGAGAAGGAATCACCTGAACTTAGAAAATTCCTTGAAGAAAAAGGCTATCTTTTACCTGCACCACCACAAGATGTCCCCGATTCAAAGATTTCAATTTCGGACGAGATTTACCAGCAGTTAGTGAACACAATTAAGACACTGAAAGAAAAGTTGAAAACTCTTGAAGATATTGTTGAGAAGATTCATCCACAAACCAATTGAGTTTTATTTATAATTTCAGCTTTATCTTGTTTCTACCAATGATACATCTATATTAAATAAAAGATCAAATCGTTAGCTAAGATTGATATCTAAAACAAACAAAAAAAAAACTTATTCTTTTTTGATCAATCATCAGTTAAACAAGATAGTTCAGTCTATAGTCTATTAAAGATATTCCACCGTCTGATTAAAGATTATAGTTTGTGTGATATTTTTTTTATCATTCTGAATGATAAACAGAAAATCTTTTTTATCATTGTTGTATGTGATTTCAGCATTTTCAAATGTTTATTATTTGATCAAGCGATTATTTAATCAAGAGATTTTTGTTTGAGAAATGAAAATTTTAGAAATTTATATTTGATAAATGATTAATATTTTGATTTTTATTTATATATTCGAAGGCAAAATCAACAAAAACACATTATTTTAGGCTAAAAAGTGTCGATGTCAAAACCGTCTGGTCCGGCCTTTTCGAATGCAAGACGTAAAGCTCTTTGGAAAGTATTCCTACGACGACGTCGACTTCAGCCAGCTTGACCCAGCCCTCGTTGACTACATCTCAGTCCACGAGAAGCAGCATGTTATGGTTCCACACACAGCTGGTCGCTATGTTCACAAGCGCTTCCAGAAAGTTTCATGCCCACTTGTTGAGCGTCTTTGCAACCACCTCATGTCACGTGGCCGCAACACCGGCAAGAAGCTCCTTGCTATCCGCATTGTTGAGCACGCTTTTGATATCATTGCTCTCTCTACAGGCCAGAACCCAATTGTCACATTTGTCAAGGGTGTTCAGTACTGCGGTGCTCGCGAAGACTCCACACGTATTGGTGTTGGTGGTACAGTCCGTCGCCAAGCATGCGATGTCTCTCCACTCCGCCGCATTGATCAGGCTCTCTCCTTGATCACAGAAGGTGTTCGTAAGGCAGCCTTCCGCTCCTCCCGCAACATTGCCGAGTGCCTTGCCGACGAGCTCATTGCCGCCTCAAACAACGACCAGACATCATACGCCTGCCGCAAGAAAGACGAACTTGAGCGCATTGCCAAGTCCAACCGTTAAAGTTTCTTTTTATATAAAATACATAAACTGAATCTTTTTAAATTCGCCTCTTTCATATTTTATTTTTTTATTATTTCCATATTTATACTACGCCTCTTTTCCCCTTCAATCTTTCTTTACGAAATCAGTAAATGGTTTTATGGGCATAAAAAACCGTTATATGTTATGCCTCGAAGATTTTTCATTCCTCGACCTACACAGACTTTTGAGGCCTATGCTCGCGGCAAACGGGGGTTAGGAAGTCTGGGAATTTATGCTATCATATTAGATAAGGTATATATAAGATAAAATATAATATGAGAATAATATCTATATTGTCAAATTTGAAATAAAGTATTTATTATAAATATGAGTGATATATGTTTTTCGAATAGAAATGAACCATAAAAAGCAAATAAAAACAAATTTGATTTACAAAATGAGTGTTTTCGCCTAAAAGTTTGGATGAAAAAGATTTATTTTTAGATGTCAAATAGAAATAAAAGAAATTGAAGTAATATTTCTTTGTGTAAATTTAAATTTGGCGGGCAAAATTCAATAGAATTCAAATTTTTGTGAGGAAAAACGGCGGCTAAAAAGTGTCATTTTGTTCTGGGGTAGCTGAAACTTGTGAACAAGTCTATCGATATAGAGTATGGGGGTGCTCTTGAAAGACTTCATAAGTACGGGTATTCCAAGGATAATATAGGTTCTTGAATCAGATCCAACTGCTCAGCACAGCAACCTTGCTCGGCAGCAGCAACTGTTCTTCTTGCGCCAAGAATGCTGTGTGATCTCTACATGATCAGTTGACTTCTCACTGTTAACTATGCAGCTGATCAGATCCAACTGCTCAGCACAGCATTGTTAACAAAGAGTGTATTTATGAAAGATAACTTGTTTACAAAGGCTAGCTTTTCTTATATAGTAGCTCAGCTAAATACGTCATTTCTAAATAGTTATATTTTTGTAATTTTCTTGATTACACTGGTTTACAATCTATAAATTAGTAGTTCTGGTGTGTTTAAGTATGATAAATTAATGTTGTTACAAGTTTTCTCATCGAATAGAAAACCATTAAAGAGATTTTTACTTTTTGGATAATGTATTTATGCTGGATAGTGTGTAAGACTATGATGGCCATCAATTTTTAGGAAGCTTTAAGAAAAAAATTGTAATAAATCTCTATTTCGAAGTAAAATGACCTTGAAAAATCGTGGTTGGCTCTTGGATCTGTAATTTCTTGATGAACAATTTGTAACAATGAGATTATATTGTGTAGTTATGATCGAGGATGATTAAAAAGATTTAACTAACGTACGTTTTCAATTCAAATGATTAGACTCATTAAAGTAATATAATGTTTCTATTAAAATTCATTTAAATTCTATAATCATAGCAATTTTTTTTTAATATGATCGATTTTGCTTGGAAAAAAGATATTTTAGATACAGTGTATTAAATTAAAAGAATTTGTCATGTTAAAAAATCGAAATGTCTTCCAAAATAATTTCAAAATTCGAAATGTGTACAAAAAAACAACAATTTGTAAGATTAAAAAATGGAACATGATTTTTTTTTGAAAAAATTAGAGTAAGGATTCTTCTTTATCTCGATGAATATTGAATATTTTTCCGTTCTGAGACCGGAAATCGAATTTTTGCATTGTGTGCCATCAAATTTATGCGGAAAAATCGATTTTTAATAAGGGGTTGGGCGAATTTTCAAGTTTTAAAGTATTGTGCTCAGGTTATTACAAAAATTGCTTTTGGGTTTAGAAAAACCGATAAAATCAATTTTAGTGATAGTAATGAGATGAACACAGAAAGCAAAAGTAAATCTGAAGATTCTGCTATTTAAAAATGGGTTAAAAGGAAATTAAGTTAAGAAAGGGAATGGATTAATAATAAATAAAATTAAAATATTATTTTTGAATAAAAAGATTAGATCTTAGAACTACGAACTCTCTACTTACTTCGCACTCATAACTCAGATCTTACAACTACGAACTCTCTACTTACTTCGTACTCATAACTCAGATCTTACAACTACGAACTCTCTACTTACTTCGTACTCATAACTCAGATCTTACAACTACGAACTCTCTACTTACTTCGTACTCATAACTTAGATCTTACAACTACGAACTCTCTACTTACTTCCATTTGAATTTTTTCAATATTGTAAAGATTGTAAAAAAAATTCATAACCACAATTTAAGTACAAGTTTGTTGGCTGATTGTGTTGGAGATAAATTGCTGATTATTGAAATATCTGTTATTTAGCTCTTGGCACTTTTGCAATCTATTGATTTCATGTCAACACTCGCCTTCCAGGGCGACGTGTCTGACCTCAAATATGGATTTATACCTCTGCAAGTACATGAAAATCTACAATCAATGATGTTTGCCGATCGTGTTGAAGCAGCTAAACAATTATTGCAACTCACAAATTCTGTTGCAATGAGATATGTAGACCTCGGTAACTTCTTAATTTTCATTGGACCATATTTACATGATGAAAATTTCGAAGTTTGTACAAATGTTGAATTTACAATTGAAGCATTGATCCAAAAGTTTGGATCACAATCACTTTATTACATTGACCAGCTCAAATCAATCATATTTCCGGCCCTTCGTGATATTAGAAGAGCTGTTCGAATAATTACTGTAAACATGATGGTAACTTATTCATTAGAAACTCAATCATTCATCCTCCTTCAAACTGCCCTTGACGAATTCGATAGACAGCCAAATTTAGCAAAAGCTGAATTATTAACATATGTAAACTCTTTAATTGAAAGAATCAAACCACCAGAGTCATACTTTAAACCTATATCATCCATGCTTGATTCTGCTTTTATGGTTCAAAACGGCCAAGTAAGATCATCAGCAATTCTCTTATTACAATGCTTCGTTAAACTTGCACCTTCGATCAGGCAAATTCTTACTGAACAATGCGAGAGCTTCCTTTTGGATGATATTCCAAAACAAATTGTACCTAGTACTCCTAAAGTTAATTCCCCATCAATTCCAATGAACGGAATGAGCCCAAGAGGAAACTTTATGAAGAAATTCCCGCAAACTCCTCGAATAGAAAAGAATCAAATCGCTTACGAAATTACCGAATTTGGGAAACCGCGTATCTCAAAGACAGCAAACGATATTTTTGCAATAGCAAAGAAACAGATTATTGTCACACCAAAACTACAAGGTTCTCCAATCGCAAGACCAATTATCGAATCTTTTATTCAAGAACCAATTGATGACAACATTTTTAGAGGTAATAGCATCGAACATATACCGATAATGAATGATTCTCCACCGCAGTCTCCCAAATTTGAACCAATTTTTGCTCAATCAACAGCTCCTCACGCGCAAGAGGTTAATAACAGCAGCTCAGAGGCAGATAACATTGATTTTCCACCAATCATTACATCCACTCATACAATTACGATTTCTTCAGATGATCTTCCTGAATTGAAATCAGAAAGAAGTATTCATGATACATTTAGCAAGCAGGAGTTTCCTATCAAGCCAGATTTCAACGATGATCCTCCAAAACCAGAGCCAAATCACATTTCTTTTGCTATTGTCGAACCGAAGGCTGAAAATCTGTTTATCGATGATTTATCATCAGATACAGGCACGTACAATAGAAATAGAATACGAAGGAGACCGAGACCCCCAGTTTTGAATATCCAACCCTCGATATCTGCATTTCAAGATGCTGAAACTCCTCAACCGAAGAAATACGATGTTCAGGAGCCATCACTGCATGTAAAACCCATGAAAGTTCATGCAAGTACCCCAAGAAACTATCATAAGTACCAAAAACCTCCGAAAATCCCTCAAAATCAAGCCAAAAGTCCCAGAAAAATTGTGAAGGAATTGGCGGTTGACGATATAATTTCTGATCTCCGATCAAGTGAATGGGAAAAACAAAATGAAGCTGCATTATATTTATCAAAATTAATTGTTACGAATACTTCTTTTGTTCGTGACAATTTGCGAGTTTTTGTTTTCGAATTATTCCCTTTAACAACATCTATAAGGAGTGCTCTTGCCAAAACAGCTCTTTCGTGCATGAAAGACCTTGCAGAAAACTTTGGCAACGAATTCACTCCATTTTTCGAAGCGACATTGAATGAATTATTAACTGTCATTTTAAGTTCGAAGATTTTCATCAACAAACTTGCCAGTGATTGTATCGATCTCATCCTCGAAGGAATCAACCGCAAAACCGCTATAGATTTCCTTCTCCAAGACCACTCAAAAAGGCCAACACAATGCAGAGTTTCTTTATCATATAATTTCTCAAAATTATGCGATGACATCAATGATCCGAATGCTGCTGTAAAAAGCCTTGGAATGTTCATAACAGATGCGAGCCCAGATGTTAGGAAAAACGCAAGAAACGCAATCACAAAAATGAGTGAAAAATTCCATGAATTCAAATATATAATTTCTAACTCTTCTATTAACGATGCTGAAAAGAAGGCACTCTTGAATTGCTTTTAATTTTTAATTATAAGTATCTTTGTTTATATATGTATGTGTTTATTTTTTTTATTTCTTTGTTGTTTATTATAAATTTGGAATAGTGTTTAAAAATGTTACTTTTTTTAATATATATCATCCAAATGATACTCTCTCAGCGCTAGGTTGAATTTATTACACTTCATATTGCCTCATATAAAAATAGAAAAAAAAATATCGAACTTATTCTATCAAGTTGCAAACAATATCAATGAAAAATATAAAAATGGAGAAACACCTCATCAAATTGCAGCGCATCATAATAATGAAAAATTGCGGAAACTTATTCATTCATAATTGAAAAATAATATGAAGGTGTAAGGAAACTATATATATTGGATATAATGAAGAAAATAGTAAATGTCAATGTTAGAAATTATAATATATATTTGAATATATCTTTTATCATATGTTTATAAGGCCGTCAAAAAAAAGTGCGAAAATTAAAAAAACTGCGGTTTGAGTACTTTCTGAGAGTCTGTTCGTCAGAAAGTATACATTTGTAAACTTTCTGACAATAAAATTTTTTGTCCCTTCAAAGTTTTTGACAATATTCTCAATTTTCCTCTCAACAGTGATTTTTTAAAAACGCTCAATTTTTCATCGACCTTACTCTATATAATGATTATAAATAATAAATATGAGAATCGATAGAATATACAATTGCATGTAACTGTTTCTTCAGAAATGAAGAAATCTGGTTTAATATATGGGACATTAACAAAAGAATAGTCTAACTTGGTTGAGTCGAAAATGACATTTTTTGTAGTCAAATATCGAGAGTCGTGATTTATTTCTGTGAAAAAAGTGCTATCTTCGATATTAATTGTTTCATTTTGCATTTCATGAAATAATCCAAGTAAATATCTATATCCATTAATTCTGAAAAAGCATTTACTTATAGTCGCTGCAACTCCATATCCAATAACCAAAAATGAATCGCCTGTTGATTCAATATCAATATAATTCGAATAACTAATGTCACAATTTCCCCTATATAGCTCAATTGAAGCTCCGCCAGAATCTTTCCCACATTTGTAGTAATTAATGTACTTTTGCGTGAATTTTTGACAGTGTGTTGTACCGGTACAACTCTGTGATTGGCTTTTTGTTTCAGAAAAATTTGACATCATTAATTTATATTCGCCAGCATATTGTTTAAAGAATTCTGTATATTGAGTTGTATTGCATGCACAGCAATAATCAATATTTGTTTTCTTTCTTGATTGAAAAATTGATTCTCGATATAAATTATTAGATGCAAAACTAGAATAGAATTAGTCCGGTTTTTTGATTAATGCAATAAATAAAGGTACTGATTTTTATTTGAATTAAATTTTCATTATTAAAATGAATCTGGTTTAAATCTTGATTTAGTATAATATTTGAGAATGTTGATGCTAATAGAAGATAACTGGAAGATTTGTTTGAAAAAAATAAAGATTCTGTTAAAAATTTTGTTTTCATTTTATCATATCAATTATGTTAATTTAAAGATGTACATTATGATTATAAGGATGGTTTTGAGGATTAATGTGTGAATTTATATAATTTATGGGAAATTTATTTGGAAATAAGTATTATATATAATCGATAGGGATATATTTTGCAAGTTGGCACATGGCATTCACATCATGAGCAACTTTAACTCAGGAACTGGTCTGAGTTATTGACTTTTCTACAACATGATAAAAAAAATGAAAGGTGACGAGTTTTCAAAAGTCAATTTAAAATATTCGAATACTCGAGAGTCATAATTTCAAAATCCCTCAATATTTCAAAGCCCTTCTACTTAGATTTTGTGGCAAAATTAAATAGCACATTCTATAGGCGCCAAGTTGCGCTGCGCGCTGATATAAGCCGAAAATCATTTTAGTCAAAAATTTTTGAATTCATTTTTTAGCTGATATGACAAAAGGCTTCATTTACGACCTCGACAATGAGACAATCGATAAAGCGAGGGAAGAATATCGAAATTATCTCAGAGATCACGATGAAGAAATTAAATCTCTTGCTGGTTTTTCGAAAGCGAAAGCAATCTTCAAGAAGGCAAATGTATTTTTCGAGAAGGAATCGCCTGAACTTAGAAAATTCCTTGAAGAAAGAGGCTATCTTCAACCTGAAATACAAACAATTGCCAAAGATACAAAGATTCCAAATTCAGAACAGAATATGACTACTAAACTCTATGATCCTGATAAAGAGACAATCAATAAAGCGAAAGAAGAATATCGAAATTATCTCAGGGATCACGATGAAGAAATTAAAGCTCTTTATGGTATGGCGAAAACGAAAGCAATCTTCAAGAAGGCAAATGCATTTTTCGAGAAGGAATCACCTGAACTTAGAGAATTCCTTGAAGAAAGAGGCTATCTTTTACCTGCACCACAGGTTGTCAACGATTAAGTGTTTTCAATTTCGGACGAGAATTTCCAGCAGTTAATTAGCGCAATCAATGCATTGAGACAAAAGTTATAAACTCTTGACCAGCTATGAAAATGAATATTATATTATATTAAAATTATTTTGTTTGAACGATCGTTCGAAATACCTATAGAATGTACATTTCTTCTATCATTTTCGTTCGCTCTTTTCAATTTTTATGACAATCCGAAAAATTTCAATAAGGGATCCCCACCTGAGCTCTTAGAATATCGAAGAATAAAATATCTTTTTTCCTGTAATTTTTGCCAAAATTAAAGAAAGAATTTAAAATTTAATTGTATCAAATGGAACTCAATCATATATAATCTTTCAGTTGATATATGTAATACCTCAATTCATAAGTTATATCAACTTTTGTAATGATGTGGTTTTATCGTCTTTGATGTTGTGAATGAAGTTCCCATGAGCGAATTTGTAAATCAATGGGTTCGCTGTAATTCATGCTTCAGGAACTTTGATTCCGACGGTGGCATGCTAACTAGTTGCGGTCATTTCTTTTGTAATAGACCAGAATGCAGATTAAATTGTAAAGTTAACGAAAAAATTACATGCCCAATATGCAAATCTACTTGCAGCTGCATATCACTATCGCAAACATTACCAGATGATGTCTTACAGTACTTCGAAGACCCTGAATTTCTCCTTTCGAAAACCCTTGACGTAATTAGATTCCAAAATCAGCAGAAAGACCTATCAAGGGCACATTTCGAACAGCAAGAACAGAAGATTCGCGAATTACAAGAAGTTATTGACGACATTCGCTCCGAAAATCAGAAATTAAAGAACGAAATTACTAAAATTAAGATCCCAGAGAGCAGAATCGAGAACGAACCTGTCATGATTAAAGAGAACATTGCAAAACAAATCACTACATCCAAGAGGCGTGCAAAAAATCAAGATCAATTTACTATTCAAACAGAATCCCAAGTTGTTGCCCCATCTGTACAAGCAAACAATACTAAGACGATTACTACAACACAGCGCTCTTTCCAGCCATCAAAACTGTTCACGCCAACTTTGGCAAGCCGTCTTCAAGGTTTGACAGGGAAAAAGCTCTATGATAACCTAGGAACTGATAACAACCAGTAAAAAGAAACTCCGTACAATATCTACCTTTAATTTTCAATTTTCTAAAATTTTTAATTTATGAAATTTTTTCAATTATTTTTCTTCAATCTCCTAATAACAATGGCTGCGATTATAGCAGGAGTAAAGTTTTTCATGAAGTAGGGAATGCTTCGCGCCCGTAATTTTAGATTTCAATTAAGTCATATTATAATAAATAGATCAACAATAAAGATAACATTAGATTCATTTCGAAGATTAATATGAATAGATATAAATGCTTGTTTAGTATTACTTCTTATGCCCTCTTTCCTTCTTAGCCATTGATTGCTATAATAGTAAAATTAGAATCAATATTTAATATGATTCTAATTTAGTGTTTTGAAAAAGTGACACTGATAAACTACAATTTTCATCATCTAACTCAAAATTTCTCCATATACGAGTAAGATTATGAAAAGAGGTCTTTTTCATGAAATTTATAAATACCTATGGCCTTACATGAGCATGTCAGAAAGTGGTAAGTGCACCCTTAAATTAAAAATAAACTATTAAATTAATATAAGAAAAAAGAAAATTTACACAGTGAATAAGTTTGAAGACTCCGGAATCAAAACTGTTAATGGGGCAACAGCAATTTCACTTCCCATCTCCACAATTTCCTCATCAATTTCAGATACGTTAAATCTGAGTGTGAAAGGTTTCAAACCTTCCTGGCTTAAGGTAACAACGGCTGTTTCAGGGACACCATTGATCTCGAACAAAGCTGTTCTCTTAGATGGCCCCAACGGAGCAGGAATTCCGATAGCATTTGATTCCATTGTTGCTCCGTTCTTATCTAAGAAGGATATGCTCTGGATACCGATACCTCTCTGTATATCTGTGCTTCCAGTAATCATTCCAACGCCTGTTGACCTTAAATATTCAACTTTGACATCCAAAAATTCAGAAACTTGGAATTTCTGTTCAACAGTCTCTGAATGGTTTTCGGATGAAACAGTTATGCTAAATGATCCAACGTTCTGTGCGAAAATCAATACGTAAAGTTCATGATTTCCTTCAGGAACGTCTTCGAAGACCATTTCGTTCTTATCGTTGATGGTTGGCTTGATATCCGTGCTCTCGTTCTCCAATTTGAGCATGCCGGACTTGTATTTGATACCATTTACCTTCATTTGAAGATTCATCTTCTGAGAACATTGAAGTTTGATAAGAGCGTACTGCCAATTTGGAAGTAAATATTCTGGAAGTTCGATCTTGAGGGTGAATGGAGGAATTTCTTGGTCAACAACGATATGATATTTTGTATTCGTCATTTGGATCTGCAGACATAAGTTTTGAGCGTGGAATTCAACAGAAAACAGCTTCTGTACACCAACATAATCGAAAACTCCTTCAAATTCGGCAGTTGCTCCATCAAAAATTTCAACATCTTTTGCAATGATCGAGCTGAGGTTCTTGGTCTCTGATCTGAAGATCAGAGATACCAATGGAACATGTATTTTGTGTTGGAAAGGACAAATAAATTTCATATTAAATTTAGAAATTTGTCCTCGTGTAGGATTTACCTTTTGCGTGACATCAACAGAAATTGGGAAGTTGAATTTCATGGCTTCAACGTTCGGATGGGCAGCGCTGAAGAAATCATTCAAAACTTTTGCGGCAACTTCCGAATCTTCGCCTCCAATAACGAGGTGGATTGCTGCAGCCAACATGCATTCTTTATCTTTGAGGGTCTTGTAAGATTCCGGTGATGGAATTTGGAGATTTTGGAATCGAGGGCCTTTAGTGAGTGGTCTTACCATTTGGTGCATGAAAGTCTTCTCTTTGTTTGATGCATGTGTATACTGGCGTTCAGCTTGAGCGACCAAAGCTGCCGAACGAATATAACCATTATTTACATAAATCAAGCATAATCGTTCGTAGAGTTTGTTCATTTCGTGTCTAAGACCATCCTTTTCTTGAAGGACTTCGAGAACATTACGTCCGAGCTTCGCTTCCTCGGCTGGCGGATATTTATCGAGATCTGCATTAATTACTGGCAAAATTCGAAGATACCATTCGAGGGATGCCGTGTAATATTTAAACGTTTGGGTACGTCCCATCGATATCTCGTTCTGGCAGAATTGAATCAAAATTGCCAAAACATTTGCAACCCAAAGATTGATTTGGTGCTGTTCAAGCAGGCCTGTAGATGATATCGTATTGAGATTTTCTGTTAGAAATACCCAAACGGCTTCGATTGAGCTCCATGGTCGTTCAAGTGAAAAATAACATGAAACTACGCGTTTCGAGAGTATGAAAAGTAGATCGTATAATGGTATTGAATCTGGTGATGAAGCAAGTTGTTCTTCCGCTTCGTCAGATCCGGTGGATAAATCAAGAGAATAGCCATAAGAAGCTCTTGACATAAAGCAATCGAATATTTCTGAAGCGTTCTTGAGAAGTTGCTTCTTCGTATGGTTTAAAACTTGTAAAGAGTAGCTGTAATAGCCTAAATCATCATATATCGAAACATAAGTTAATGCATTTCGGAAATCTTGGATTTTTGTAACATTTTGTGTTAATTTCTTAAGATCTTCGACTCTTTGAAGAACAGATTGCTTAATTAATGTTGTATAATCGTTCCAAGCATTTGAAACATCTTTCTTTTTGATTTCTCCGTTTGATTTGATGTGAAAAACAGATAAATCATTGAGCTGGAGCTGTAAATAAGGAATGTAGTTAGATCCATCGCCGAAAAAGCTTTTTGTACCTGTTTTCTTCGGATCATTAACAAAAACGTACTGAATGTTAATGTAGCCGCGTGTATACTTCTTTCTAAAAGTTTCTAGAGTTGGCAATTCATTCTTTTTGAATTCTTGCTGACTTTTAGAGTCAAAGAAATATAAAATTATATGTGGCGCCAAGTAATATGAGTCAAGATTTGATGGTTCGATTTCATGAAGTGTTGTAACGTGAAATTTCATCATTTCTGTCTGTTTTGCATCAAAAGGATCACTAACTTCTTTTGGAGCTAATGATGATAAAAGGGGATTTACGATTTTCCATACTCCATGCGAGGCATAGCAAGAAATTTTTGCTCGTAGAGTTTTCATCCCTTTTGAAAAATTGACAGTATAAAACTTAGCGAGATATGCATGAAATGTTTACTCTCTCGAATAGCCCTTGATGATAAAGTTGCATAAACGAAAGTTTATCTCAAGAAAAGTTAATTCCTGGAAAAATTTGCTCAATCTCTCATGATCACTATGTTATTTCTCTCAATTTTAATGATTTAATTCCCTTGTACTGCAGTTTTTATTAGCTATGGTGGTATTTCAAAATGATATGCATGCAGATGGATGAAATTTGAAATAATTATAAATAATTCCAAAAGTTAAACTGCATTTGTATACCCGATGCATTTCTAGTTCGCAGGCATGATTTCACAGGATGTTAATCTGATGAATAATCTTATGAAAATTTCAAAGATTAATAATAGAGACTTGAATTCATGTGAAGCACACCTAGATGTTTAATCATATTTTGGGATAGTATTTTTTAGATATAAAGAGATCTTGAAAAAATAGAAAAGATCCTAAGTATAATATGTGGATATTTTCGATAAAAATTTAGGTTTTGTATTATATAATTTTTATTCTTTAATAAAAATTAATGAAACAAACAATTAAAAGTAAAAATCGCAAATTAAAGTAAGATATCATGGGATTGCAATCCTATAATTGGCTTAGAAACTTTGAAATTGATAAGTGCAAGCTGTTTTTCAAGACTAGTGCTGTAAAAATTAAAACTTTGAGTGGCAAACAACGACATGTATCCAATTTATCTACTAAAAACCCGTATACATTTTTGTGTGACTAAATCATGATTGTTAATAACAAAATTGCAAGTTTTAACCTGATGAATTAATAAATTGCTTCATAAGATGAAACAGAATTAATTGCAATTGAATCCATTTCTCCTTTTGACATGAAAGGATCATTTAGCTCACGCTGCTTTTTGGCTTGAAAAATTTTTAAAATGTAAAAGGATATTAAAAGAAAGTTGATGGCGAAAAATATGCCTATGAAGATAAAGCTACGTTTTTGAAGCTCTTTTCCATCAATTGGATGGCGAATAATATTAGTAGGTGTAAAATCCTCCGACATTAACTTTGGAAATAAAAGTGACACTTATGCTCAAAAATCAAAAGTTAATTTTAAGGTATTTCAATATAATGTGATAAAAGGCTAGTACTACTATGGTTAGAATTTTAAATTAAAAATAAATATTAAATTTTTATAATAAATTCTCCTTTTCTGCGTTATCCTCAATCTTATCAACAATCTTCTGTTGGAGAGATAGTTCATTCTGCTTCTCTTCCTCTTCGTTTCCATTACTAAGTGTCCTTTCTTTGTTAGATTCCTCTTCTTCATTATTGTTAGACTGTTCATGGCCTTCCTCACTAGGCTGCTGTTCATCATACTGTGGGTTTTCCTCTGGATTTTCTTCTCCTCTTTGTTCTTCCTCTTCTTCCTCCTCTTCATCAGGTCCAAGGGTTTCGATCTTGATTTCGAGACCCTTTGATGCTTGTTCAATGCCAAGATCTGAATAAATATTCATGGCTTCGCGGTAATAACGTTTAGCTGTCTTAATATGATTTAATCTCTCAGCAGCATCTGCAGCTTCACAATAAAGCTTTGCGTGTTCTTTCTGTGTTTCCTTTCTTTGATCGTTCTCCTTTTCGTTGTTTTCTTGGCCCTCTGGTGGTTGATGAGCCTCATCGTAAGTTTCAAGAGCTGCAGCGTATGGCTCTTGAGCTTCATCGAGCTGCTCTAGGTAGTTGTAGCAACGAGCTTTGTAAAGGTCTCTTCTATGACGATATTTGATATCTTCTATTTCTGTTTCGAGATGAGGACGTAATGCTTCGAAAGCATCTCGTGTATGCTTTTGAGTCTTGTATGATAAATGAGCGTCTGCGAGTTCAACAGCTAATTGAGCATCTTCATCTGGAGAAACTTCGCATTTTTGTTGTTCTTGGAGAGCTTTAGCTTTATTCAAATGGCGAATTGCACTATCAGGACGCTTCTGTTCGTTGTAGAAAGCACCAATGGCAAGGAATGATCTGAAAGCTTCTGGCGAATTTTCTCCGTAGTTGATAAATCGAAGTGCTTTTTGCTGAACTAAAAGAGAGAACTTCTCCGATGCTTGAAGTTGACCCTGAAGAGCTGTTTCAATATCAGATAGTTTCTCGTCTGGCGGGCGAATATCTTGAGCAGCATCTGGATTGTTCTTAAAGTAAGTTACTGCAAAAGGCTCTGATTTTTCTGATTGTACTGCTTTGCTAGATGAAAATTTCTGCGGAACACGAGATAAACGGTGGCAGGCACTGTCCATATCGCGTTGGGTAATTTTCTGTGTTTTACGAGGACCATTTGATGTGGCTGCTGTTCTCCTGCTGCCTGGAGAATTTTGCTGCTGTGACATTGTTATAATAATAACGTCTAAAAAATTTTCTTTCAATTTTAATTATGGGGGTACTCTCAAGTGAACTGACCCTCTCAATTTTCCCAAACTTAAAGGGTACTAAAGTGCCTAAATAGCATACTTATCTGAACTTTCTCTTAACCTTTAAAATACCACATATACAAGTAAGTTAATTTTTAAGCAAGTTTATGAAAAGAGTTCTTTTTCATGAAATTTGCAATTATCTTGCATTTTCCGGAAAAATCCTACCTTTAGCAACTTGTGTGATTTTGATCTGCTCTGGCCATAGATAATGACTGCCTTACTCCGGCCTTCAGATACGAAGTATTTCCTCCGGAAAAGTGAACTTTATAGCATTTCGAAGCTGGCCTTTAGTGGGCTCTCCGAGCCATGTGAGGTGACTTTTTTTGATTTATGAGAAAAGAATCAGATATACAAAATACTGAATATCTCCGTATTAATTTTCTTTTTTCATAATTTCAATTTTTTGTTTCATTTGAATTTTAATTCTGGTGTAATTGCCATGATATTGCACCTATGCAATTCCTTTTAGATCTTTATCTTAAAAATTCAACTCATGATACTTCCTTTTGGAAAAATAGAATATTTAAATGAAACTTCCTTAATAAAGATTAATACAATATTTCAAATGTAATACAATCACAATTCATAAACACATATGTGCCGGCGTCAAAGTTAATAGAATTTGCAATTCGTATTTCATTGTTGCCTAGGCTTAAAAGCAAATCACAACAAATAATATGAACTTATTTCAAACATATTGAATAACAATCCATTTTAAGTAAATAATAACTAGGGAAAATGTAATAGAATGAAAATAATGCAGTATGAGTTCTCCAAATTCTTTTAAAAATGAAAAAATGGTGTAATTATATTGTTTTGTATATTTAATAAGTGATTATGAAAAAAAACATTGAAGGCTAACGCATTTTGTTTTGTATATTTAATAAATGTTTATTCATCTGTTAGATTATTTTAAAATAGAAATTTACAACAATAATTTTGCGAAAGCAATTATCTAAACTCTACAAAGCTTAGTAGCTTTTTATGTAGACTCAATATTTTTGAATATTTACTGGTCAAATCCTAAGGTTTCCGTATAATTTATTTGCAATGAGATTTAATGACGAACAAAAAGTTAGAATCCGAGCCCAAGACTTCGCTCAAATGATTGGCTTGGACAATAGGTTTAAATGAACCCAAGTTGTATTTTTTCGAAATTTTTTGCTTTCGAGATGAAAAAAAAGCTAGGCTTTCCACAAAATGTGAGCTGATTGACGATACAAACGGTTTGGTCGAAGAATCCCCTTAACTTGTACCAAGAAAAAGATATAGAGCATAAATCATCATACATTTAAAAGCTTGATATATAGGTTAGTCATTTGGTAAGTGTAGATAAGTTATTTTCTAATAGAAAGCTCTATTGGAAATGATTCATATCAAATGGCAAATAACTTAATTGATTTGATCATATACTCTTCCAAGTAGCATTCCCTTTGTTTAGAGAAAATAGAACACGGAATTAATTCAAGTTGTGAATCCTGACCTGATAACATATTTATTGACTATACATTACATTATAAAAGCATTTCATAAGTTGTAATAACCTTGGATAGAAAAATCAATTCCTCAAAATCGAAATTCCAGTGATATGTGTTCCTAAGCAACACCTATAAGAATGATACTGTATTTGATGTCACTCCTATATGATAGATCGTATTCTAAAATCAATTTCTTCAAATGGAAACTTTTTTATTTAGCACTCCAAAAAAGAAGGTAAAACAAGAAAACAAGCAAGATATACCTGCACCTAAGCTTCCAGAAGATGTTATCATTAGTGATGATTGTAATATTCAAACTGGAATTCAGAATTATTCTCTTGATTCCATTTTCTTTAATTTAAATTCATTTCTACAAACTCAGAATAGTAACCAGATACAAAAAATCCTCAAGTATATCATGGATTCCATTAATGAAGACAATTTTATTGATTTTTTCAACTCGCAATTATTCGAAAATATAAATAAAACATACTTTCAACTTAACGAAGACACCACTATTAAAGATTTTATACAAAGAAATCTTAAATTGCTCGCTAGATGTACTGAATATCCAACTTATAGCTTATTTGAAAGAACAATTTCTGCATCTACATTTCAAGAGTCCAAAAAGATACTACAGTTCATAAATTACGCAAAGAATATTGCAAACTGGCTTCATAAGTCAGAAAAAAATGGTTATGAATTATATATTTTAATGAAGCTTAATTTTGTCGGATGCGTAGATTTAAATACCATTCCATTAGTTATACTTAGCGAAATAGCTCGTTGTTTTGTTTCAATTGCCTTAGTTTTGTCTTCATTAGACATTCCTTATTCATCACGCTCTCTTGCTTACATATCCAGCCATCTACTACGTATCCTTAAATACTGTCCAAATGCATTTAATAATCCGTCAATAATTCATTGTTTATCCCTTCTTGAAGAAAATAAATATCCAACTCCTTCAATTATGAAGCTCAGACAACTAAATTCACCTCAAGCGATATTACCTACACTACTTCTTATCAAAGCATCCCTCAATGTCATGAATATCAAAGGGATTGAAACAGTTTTAGATGCAAATTCATTTTTACAATCATCAGGATATGGAATCATATCAGAAAAATTGAATAACCAGAAGAACCGTTCTCAAATCTTAGAATACGTTAAGAAAACAGCAGATATTGATGAAATTAATGAAAATATCTCATTTGAAGCAATTCCAGAGGACATAAATGAGCTTGCTATATTCCTATGCCAAAGAAAAAGGAACCATGCTTTATTCCAAAACGCAGTTTCGTTGAATCTCGGAAAAATTTTGAATATAGTTTTTACATCTGTCAAAAGCTTAACTCTTCCAACGGCCGATTTGAAGACACTGGTATCTAGTGCCAATATTATGAGAGCTTTGTCTTCATTAGAGATCCCTTCTTTTCTTGGAGATTCAAATTCGATTTCCATTCACTTTGTTCACATAATAATCATGATATTCAACGCAGCTCTGTCTTCTCCCCTCTATCCCCACAAGGAGAGTGCATTTCTTCTCCAACCATGCGTTGAATTATATCAAACTATCCTAAACTTGGGCGGCTGCCTTTCCAAGGAGATGTTTATTGTATTTGATTACATATTCTCCGTTTCTACTTCTCCAGGAGCTGTTCAAGCCCTTGATTTCATAATTTGTAATGCCAAAAACGACCAAAAAGACACAAAATTCATCATTACTAGGGCCATTTTGATAGCAAAGACCATTCTCAACCTTCTTGTCATTCCAAGTCACATTGGAAGTGCAATTGCCGCTACATGTTACTCAGATTTCATCAAATACTTAGTAATTAACAACGCTCCTATGAAAACAATATATGATATCATGTTTACACCTCAAGATATCTATTGCCAGATGAGTGACATGTGTTCTTCCGAGAAATCATCAAAAGTCAGAGAATCTTTTTGCCATACTATGTTTTTCCTCGAAAAACTGCTTGAAAACCCTTATTATAAGTCATATCTAGTCATGAGAGGAACAGGAAGATTCTGGAATTCAATAATGTTTTGGTTGAATAGTCCGATGACGATAACTTCTAAAATTAAGATTTCCATCATAAAAATCTTAACAAAAATGACTGATTATGATAATACTGTTGCATACGAATACAATGGTGCACAAAGACTCGTTACAGATGTTTTGCATTTCAATTTCCTCGGTGGAATATTGAATTCTATTTTGAAAATAGATTTCCTTAATTATAATGATGTTGAAAAAGTGACAATAATTGAAAGCATTATTCAATTTTTACTTTCTCTTTGTGATCCTCTTCGTGTTTGTCAGTTCACTGCATCAATAATAGATGAAGAGTTCATGAACAAGATATTTGATGTGATTTCGAAGAGTCCTGAAGAAATCAAATCTAAATTAACAGAAATTTACGAGATTGTTATTGACACATTTAAGAAATCATCTTCAGTTGAAAAGGTTGTTCCGTCAATTCAAGATGTTCAACTTATTTTCAACACGCCAGATTCTGCTTTAGTTATTTCCAAGATTTATCAAAAACTTATCAAAAATACTAATTAATTCTTTGCAAATTTTGTTTGTTTTATTTAAATTATAAAATAAAAAAGTTGAGTTATCAAATTTATTTATTTTCTATCAACCAACTCTATTTAATAGTAATCTCTAAATGAACTCTGTGTAATTAGATTTGTACACTTGAGAATGATCTTTGCAATCAAAATGGCCCTTGATTTCATAATTAGTAATGCAAAAAACGAATCATTCTAGAATATTCTTTTTTTTTACTTTTTACTTTTTTGCCACTCTAAAATAACCCAAAAAACGACCTAGGGCCATAGACATACACATCATTCACTGTGTAATCTTACAATAAAAAATCATGAACAAAATTGAATTAGTGGAATGATTTCCGTCAGTTAACTTGTGAAGTTTTTTTGATATCACAATTTTAAAGCATTGAAGAGCAATATTGCTTATATAAATAATACATTCTATTTGAAACAAAGGAAGTTCCGTTTTTCATTCGAAATTATTTACTTTTTCTATGGCAGTCCCAACGGGAACCGCGGTAATTTACCGAGGTTTCCGCACACCGGTTCCTTTTTTTAGGAATTTTTTAGATTAAAAAATATGCTTTGTAAATCATTTTTTGTAAATCGGCAAAAATTTGGAAATATTCTGACGACAATAAATCTGGGAATAGTATTTTAAATACGAGAACAACCTATTTAAAAGTGCTTCGCTCGATTTTGTATAATTTCAAATTTTCGCATATAGCTTTCCGTGAATTACCGTGATTTTACCGCCACATCAATAGTTTACGACACTTTTTCCGTAAATTGAGTAGTTTACTGCACTTTTTCCGTAAAATTGAGTTACGGGAATCCGTAAGATTACCGTACCTCACTTCTAGTTGAAAATAGCATTAGTATATAATAAATAGATATATTATTCATATTATTGATTTTGAATTACGGAAAAAGTGAGTTCAGAACTTCCAATTATTATTTGATTAATTATGTTAAAAATACTATAAGGAATTAAAATACATAATGTTGAAATTTGAATTACGGGAAAAGTGAGGGTGAAAGTGAAGTGAAAAAGTAAGATATTTTTTGTTGAAATAATCATAGTTGTACAATTTTGAAACTATATGTAAAGCTATAAATTGAATAAATTCAAAAACAAAAATTGTTTATTCTTATTAATAAATTTATATTAATCAATATTTGAACAACCCGTAATTAAAATTGAATTCCTCTTAAAATTTAATCCATACGTTAATTTTTAATTTGCTCGGCGAATGCCGAGCTTCCCTACTTCTCTTGTCATTCCTTCAAAAACTCTAATCTCATCGCACTTACAAACATCATGATTTGATGTATTGTCGAGAAATCTTAGACTTGTTTGTCATTTGATGATAGCATTTGAAAGTCATCTCGAAAATCGATTAACAAGACAATTTCCCAAACATCTACATACAAGTAGATGATGGTAAACCCATTAGCGTTGTTTTGCTATGATTCCTCCAATCTTATGATGAGAAAAATCATATCAAAACAGCTCTAATCGAACATTCTACACAGCTTAGCATCCAGCTAGTTCCAAGTAATGCGATTACAACATCAACGGCCAAAGCCTTTCAGAGTCCTTTAATCATTTCTTCTCATCTCAATGTGAAGTGGCCCCAAACGAACTACAAGCTGACGTTACAACGCATTACAACCCGGTTAATACGAGCATATACATTAGAGCTGCTTTGTTATGATCTCCCTCATCAATTGATGAGAGATCTCATTATGAAGCAGCTCCAATCGAACTAAAAACCTACATACAAATGAGTGAAAACAAATTCATTAGAGTTGTTTTGCTTTGATTTCTCTCATCAGAAGATGAGAGATACCAGAACAAAACAACTCTAATCAAACTTTCTACACAACTCAGCACAGTATCAATGCAAAGTAATGCGTCTGTATCGTTAACAAGCAAAGTTGTTTCGGGTCCTTCCATTTTGGAAGAATTCGGAACAACTTTGCGAATTGATAGTGTAAACCCATATACATGAAAGCGTGCATGCATAAAGACAGGTATTGTCAGCAATGACTACCTGCCCAGCTATGAGTGATCAGGGAATTACCATCTCAGGCTTTTTGAGAACGTTTCAGCCAGGATCCTCGTATGTTGACTGTGAGAAAGGCATCCTTTATCTGAAATAGATGCTTTTCCAACAATCAAATTCGAAGATCTTCGACGTTGTTGTAAAAAGAGAAGGAGAAGGAAAGAAGAGGAAGGAGAGGAAGAAGGAAAGGAAAAGAAGAAGAAAAAAGAAAAAAAAGAAAGAAGGACATATTAAATATAATGCGCACTTAATAGTGCCGGGGCGGCGGAGCCGCCGAGGCGCGATTTTTTTGACCCTATATTACCGCACGGCAATGTTTTTCTCGATTTTGTACAGCCCTAACTTTTTCAAATATTTTTGGAATGAATCTTTGAGTGTAATATCAATATATCTGTTTACAAAATGAGCGGAGGCAAATTTTGTTGATCTCTCATATGAAATAAGGTCTCCAGATTATGTATTATCTAAATAAATATGTTTTGTTATATGAATTTAATGTTTTTATCTGCGCGAAGTAATCAAAAGAGTAATGAAATATTTGGCATCTATAGGATCTTCTGCAGCATTCGTGCAATTTTGCATACAAATATTTTGAATGGAAAACATAGGACAAATAGTTAAAACTTTATCAACATGAATCCAACAAAAAGTTGAATAAAGATAAAATTCGCTGACAAATATATTTGATAGCTTTGGACAAGATGCAAATACGTCATTTTGTTGAATATAAGCAATTGAACAAGTGGAAACATTTTCAAGATATTGCGAATCAGAAAATGCAAGGGAATTTATAGTAGAAATTGAATAAGGTAAAGAAATATTGGATATCTTTGTCCTCGAAAATGAAAGCTTATCGATGAAACTTAATTGGCTCTTCGACGAAATTATAACTTTTTCCAGATTCTCGCAACCAAAAAATGCAGAATCTAGAATGTAAATTATTGAATTAGGAATGACGACTTTTTGTAAACATAGGTTATTAATAAAAGCTTTTTGAGCAATTTTTATCACCTTAAAATCACTAACAAAGCTTTTAATGACAATATCTGAGTTACATAGATCGCTATTATATGAAATAACACTACCATGATCATTGAGTTTTCCATATATTACTCCGTCAATTTCAATGGTATTGAATAGTTGTAAAGTAGTAATTCTTGCATAACCGTTTCCCAAATTTCCTTTTGTTATAGTACCGTTAGGAGCTTTGAAATCAGCATTGCCTGCAATTGTATCAGAGTCGGTTAATAAATAATCTGAATCGGGTTTTGGTTCTGGGTAATATATTTGTGTTGATTCATTGAATACATATCCGCTTCCACCAGAACCACCATCTAAAGCAAGTTCAGTACCAGTAGATGATTGATATGGTGTTGGTTGGCCATCAAAAGCACTTCCTCCATACCACCCACCTCCTTGTCCGCCTCCTATACGATTAGAATGAGCGCCTTGTCCAAATATTCCGCCTTTTCCCGTTGGATAAGTCCCATCTTGATTTCCTGGTGATGCTGAATTTGAACCAGAACCTTGTCCGCCTGTCAAACCGCCGCCAAAACCGCCATTATCGGGAAAATCATCACCTCCACCTCCTGCAACTATGATTCTACTATGTAAATCATTGTTTGCAACTCTCATATCTGTTGCCCCACCCCCGCTCGAACCCGGGGCACCTGTATTGACATACCATGATGATCCACCTCCATTAAAGCCTCCTAATAAATAGGTTTTTGTAGTTGAAATAGGATTGGCTCCCATACCACCTACATAAACATACATTTTAATGGATGATGAAATTGAAATCTTGCCTCTGGAATACCCGCCTCGGCCGGCAAGACCCATGCCATTCTCATTGTATAGCGAAGGTGATACAAATTCGCGTCCACCTCCACTTGCTCCCCAACATTCAAGAAGATATTCTCCAGGATCAAGGACAATAGATTGAACTTTACCTGTAAACTCAAAGTCTGTGATATACATTTACTATGAAGCTTTGTGAGTTATTTTAATCATAAATAAAAGAAATATTTTCCCAACTACATAAAAAAGTTATTTCAAAATGTTTCCGATTTCTTTTGAAAATCATGGATAAAAAAATTGCGAACTAATCGCTTTTTGAATATATTTTAAAAATTAAATAATATTTTAATAATATTTGCCTCTGCTTTTTTGAATGTTCTCTCAAAAATAACGGTTTTGTCAGAGGCAAGAGTCTTAATAAAAATAAATGACTATGATAAAATTGTTTGCATTTGAATATAATGGTGCATAAAGACTCATTACAAATGTCCGACATTTAAACTTCCTCTGCGGAATATTGAATTCTATTTTAACAAAGGAAGTTCTGTCTTACACTTGAAATTATCTTTCTTTTTCAAACAGTCTTTGAAAGGATGTTCCAATACAACATCATTATCTGTTTCTCTGTATTAAATTTGATCGAAATATCAATGAAAAAATTATGAAGTAAGAAGAGCTCTTTGTTGTTTAGTGTTTAGTAATAGTAGAGTTATAGCAGAACTTCTTGTTTCATATAGTTCCAACATGAATGAAAAATGAAAGGATTAATATAAAATTATCATAATTTTATATATAATTTTAAATATACTTCTCTAAATCTGGATTGTCCATTAACTCAAGGATTAAAATAAAATTATTATAATAAAACATGATCAATCGATAACAAATTCAAAAATGGAATTTTTTCTGCTTTAAAAAAGTATTATATTTGAAACCTGAAATTTCTAGATAATGAAAAATTATTGAACAAGTTATTTTATATATTTATCGATTATTTTGAAAAAAAAATCAAAGTATCATGTAGAAATCAACAAATAAAGAAAACTCCATCATGACATTTGAAAGTAAAAGGGGAAAGGAGGAAAAGAAAGAAAAAGGAAAAATAAAATAGGGCATATTACATATTTGATGACTTTAACTTTGTGTTGTTTATGGCTGGAGGTGGCGACGCATCCAAAAGGCTAGCGCTGCCGCCGGAGACCAGATTTTTTTACAAGATTATTTTTCCTCCAAGAACCTTTCCTAGATTTTGGGTTTATCAACCAGAAACAGCCATCTTACTGCATCATTTCATGCCAATGGACTTAATAAAAATTCATAAATTATATCCGAAATCTTTGTGGTCATTGTTTTCCACATTTATAGCATAGCGTTTTTTTCTTCTAATGAATTTAATGGATATTTAATATGGTAAAAAGTAAATATGTCCTTTTTAAAAAATTATTAATGTACGACCAAGACGTTAATCCAAGCAAATACAACAAATTACGAAGTATTTACAAATCTTATCTCGATTCGTATATTGCATTGTATCAGCTTAAAACGGAAAAAGAAGAAGAATTAATGTCAATTTACAAAATGATCAAAACAGAATTGATCGATTCAAAGAAATATCACCCCACAAATGTTATTAAAGACATTTTAGATATCATTCAGTATAATAATCGCTATGCAAAGTCATAGTTATATCTTGCCAAACTCATATCTGATGATTACCATATCACAGAGGTCAGCTGTGTTGCAACTATTTCAAGCATCCTATTTTACAAAGAATATGGAATTAAATTAGACAAATCTATTGATTACAATCAATTTAACTCAGAAAATCTGGATATTCATACAGGAAATACAATTTACAGAGCAATTATGAATAATGACAAAGAAAAATTCATCACATTCACTGAAAGAGAAGGTTTTAATAAAGATCAAACACTTAAAAGCCGTTTATATCAATATCCTTTTTATGGATATTCATTACTTGAATTATGCTGTTACCACGGAGCAGTTGATTGTTTCAAGTTATTAAGAACAAAATTTAACTCAGAAATAACTGATACATGTCTAGAATTATCATTTTTAGGAGGAAATCCAGAGATCATGAGTGAATGTTTGAAATATAAAAAACCAAATTGTAAGTGCATGAGAAATGCAATTATTTCACACAACATTGATTTTGTTACATTCTTGATGAATGAGTACAATATGAAGATCGATTTAGAATATTGTGGAAAATATAAAAATCTTGAATCCTTTTTAGTTTATTTCGATCAAACTAATGATATAAACAAATGCTTTGTTTATTCACCGATTTTAAATATTTCATCCCTTTTGGAATACTTCCTTTCACATGGTGCAAATATCAATAGAAAAGATAACTTTAGAAGAACCGCACTTCATTATGCAGTAGAATATAAAAGTAAAGAAACAGCCGAACTTCTTATTTCACATGGTGCAAATATCAATGAAAAAGATAATAATGGAAAAACTGCTCTTCATTATGCAGTAGAATATAAAAGTAAAGAAACAGCCGAACTTCTTATTTCACATGGTGCGAATATCAATGAAAAAGATGAAGATGGAAGAACTTCACTTTATAATGCAGCAAAATATAATGGAAAAGAAACAGCCGAACTTCTTATTTCACATGGTGCGAATATCAATGAAAAAAATAAATATGGAAAAACCGCACTTCATATTGCAGCAGAAAATAATATTAAAGAAACAGCCGAACTTCTTATTTCACATGGTGCGAATATCAATGAAAAAGATAATAATGGAAAAACTGCTCTTCATTATGCAGTAGAATATAAAAGTAAAGAAACAGCCGAACTTCTTATTTCACATGGTGCGAATATCAATGAAAAAGATAATAATGGAAAAACTGCTCTTCATTATGCAGTAGAATATAAAAGTAAAGAAACAGCCGAACTTCTTATTTCACATGGTGCGAATATCAATGAAAAAGATGAAGATGGATGTACTCCACTTCATATTGCTGCAATTGAAAATAGTAAAGAAACTGCAGAAGTTCTTATTTCACATGGTGCGAATATCAATGAAAAAAATAAATATGGAAAAACCGCACTTCATATTGCAGCAGAAAATAATATTAAAGAAACAGCCGAACTTCTTATTTCACATGGTGCGAATATCAATGAAAAAGATGAAGATGGAAGAACTTCACTTTATAATGCAGCAAAATATAATGGAAAAGAAACAGCCGAACTTCTTATTTCACATGGTGCGAATATCAATGAAAAAGATAATAATGGAAAAACTGCTCTTCATTATGCAGCATGGTATCATAGAAAAGAAATTGCAGAAGTTCTTATTTCACATGGCGCAAATATCAATGAAAAAAATAAATATGGAAAAACCGCACTTCATATTGCAGCAGAAAATAATATTAAAGAAACAGCCGAACTTCTTATTTCACATGGTGCGAATATCAATGAAAAAGATGAAGATGGAAGAACTTCACTTTATAATGCAGCAAAATATAATGGAAAAGAAACTGCAGAAGTTCTTATTTCACATGGTGCGAATATCAATGAAAAAGATAATAATGGAAAAACTGCTCTTCATTATGCAGCATGGTATCATAGAAAAGAAATTGCAGAAGTTCTTATTTCACATGGCGCAAATATCAATGAAAAAGATAATAATGGAAAAACCGCACTTCATATTGCAAAAAGTTATAAAATAAAAAAACAGCCGAACTTCTTATTTCACATGGTGCCATTCGTAAATGATTTCACAGGGTAGATGCGATTTTCGAATTATTTTGAAATAAAATTTAATATTATAGGATGAAACTCTAAATATTTTACTTGATTGATTGCCATATACATTTACTACATAAAATATGATTACACCATCATTTTGATCCTTCTGGCCTCTGTCTAAGTACCACCTCAAGTGGAATGACTCCTGTTTTTTCAAAAATCATGACATTTTCTCTTTTTATATAATAAAATTCGCGTCGAAATTGCCTTTTTATTAACTTCACTCAAATCAGAGACTTTTTTCATGCCTTATGTCAAGATTTTTTTGTTGAGAAATTTTCTGTCTAAAGAGACTAAAATTTTTGTTAATTTTTTAGGATAGAATTCGCAATTTGGAAATCATGCTAGAGGAGATTATTCACATGCTTGATATATGTATTGATGAAAACAGTCCAGATAGAAAAGAAGCTGATGAAAATTTACAACATTTTAAGTCAGAAAATCCTCAAACATTTCTTGAATATACTGCTTTTATCTTAAAATCTGAAGAAGCAAAGCCAAATGTCAAAAGAATGGCTATGGTTCTTGCAACACAAATATTTCCAAGAAAACCCGAATCTGGAAATGAGAATCTTCTAAATTATCCGCCAGAGCTTATTACAGAACTCTTAAATCTTTCTTATCAAGAATTTGGGAGCGATGACATCAAAAATTCCTCAAATGCAGCAGGTCTTTACGCTAGAATTGCACTTCAAGATCTACAATCAACGAATCAGTTCGAAACTATATCAGCTCTTATACAGGCATTAGATAATCCGCCATCTCATCAAGGACTTGGTGCTGTCACCCGTGTATTAGATGAAATTTGCACTTATTCTCAACTCGAAGACGAAGAAGTAACTCCAATGCTTGATGCAATTATCAAACTCATCAAAGACGGTGATGCTCCATACAAAAAGAGTGGTCTTGAAACACTTGTCGTAATTATTCAAAATATTGACGAAGTTTTATCAGATCAAGACAACACTACAGCCATTCTCGATCTACTATTCGAAATATTTACGATTCCAGAGTACAAAGAAGACTGCTACGATTGCTGGCAGAGCATTGCAACAAATTATTATCCATTACTCGAACCATACCTCAAAGACCTTGTTCCGATTACATTTGCTGATATGCAATCAGACAATACACAAATTGTGATGCAATCCATAGTTTTTTGGCTCATCATTGCACAATGCGAGTCAAATGGCGAAGAAAACATGAATATAATAGCAACAGTTGCTGAAGAACTGATGCCCCTTTTATTCTCAATCGTTGCTTGTTGTCCTTTCCCAGAAGTTTCCGATATCGGAGAAAATGAGCCATGGACAGTTGCAACAGAGGCTTTGCAGACATCTATATACGCAGCACCTGAAGAAATCTTCTCTGCGTTGGTAGCTTTGGCGTCACAGCATATGAATTCAAGCGAATACGGAGCTAGAGAAGCATCTTTGATTGCTATTGGTTCAATCATAGAAGCAAGTAGCTCAGAACGTAATCCGAGTGAGATCATTCCTGATGCCGTAAATATTATCGCTGAAAGATTGACGGATGAAGCTCCACGTGTAAGATATAACGCTGTACTTTGTTTACATACGTTTCTGCTTAATATCTTGGAACGTGGTGACTCTTGCGCGTTTGCTGCTTTGATTCCTCAGTTGGCACCTCATATATTAACGATGTCTGAAACTGTTTTAGGTTTATTAGAAGAAGATCAAGAGTTAATGTCAACAACGGTACTTGCTGCTGTCGATTTCGTGAGATTCCCTGGATTCCCACACGTAGAGAAGTCTCTCCAATTGATGTATAACTTGGCAATCAATGGAGATGTCGAACAAAGCGTAAATGCTTTCTCAGCTTTGGAATCAGCGATCACATACGCACCAACATCTGTTCTAGGATCAATTTACGATGATGTTGTTAAGCTGTTGGGTGGTCTCCTCGAAGCAAATGAAGATGCAGAACTTGTCGAAAAAGCTTGTCACCTTTTGGGGAAATTGTTTTTCGTTTTGGCCGGCCAAATAGACGATTATCTCGAAACCTGCTGGAATTTACTATCGGCTGCATTAGAGCAATACGATTCGATAGGCAAGAATTTACTAGTACCAATAGCTGCATTGGCCAGAGGTACTTCAGTTGAATTATTCGCACCTTACATTGGTAAATCTGTCGAATTCATTATCTTAGGTTTGCAGCAGGATAATTCGGAAGCAATTGCTAATGGATCAATGGCTGTATCGTTGCTTACAGATAAATATGATATGACTCCTCATTTACCAGTAATTATTCACCAATTAAGTGAAGCTTTGAAAATGGAGTATGTCGATGATATAGCTTCAATGTATATAGCGGATTGCGTCAAGGATCTAGCAAAAACAACAAAAATGCAAGAATATATTTCCCAAATTTATCCTCAATTAATTGAAAGAGCCGATGGTTTCGATAGCTACCAAGATCTAATACAAGAAAACCCTAAGGATGACGACTTACAAGACGAAGTTGAAACATTATTGATTTCATTTTTGCAATGTTTCAAGTTTGGCATTTCAGCATCAAATCCTGAGGATGCTGAAGCCATTGGAGAAGCAATGGTCGATCTTTTAGAAGTAGCTTGTGGCTTAGAAGTCCATCATGAGCTAATTATTGCAGAAATCATTAGAGACATTGCTTTCCTCATCGAGAAATATCCAGATCAGATGATGAGCTTCATGGATAATGAGCCAGGATTCCAGGTTTGTATTGATTTCGCGAAAGAAGGAAAGATTGAGTTAGAGAATGTTCAAAAGATCATACAATTTATTATTCAATGAGTGTTTTTGATATACTCGTGTCTCCTAATGTTTTTATTAGAAATTAAAGACATTGGAGACAAATATTATAAATTAGAGATTTATTAGATAAAAATATTGTAATATTATTTTTATAAAGCATGAATATACTTCAATCTATGTAAATAAAAGAATATCGAATACAAAAATTTATTCATCTCATTGGCCTGAGCTATTTGAGCTTATCAATGTCTATGCCTATAACTATATTGTGTAATTTTATGTATTATGGCCTCTTTACAGATATATTCAAAAATAAATATATTGCAATTTAAAACTATTCAATACTAATACAAAAGAATGTTTTAATGCAGGAATAATAGATTTTACTGACTTGTTTATTGGTTGTTTGCAATTCAATATTTTTTCCATTTGATGAATAAACTTATATAATGGTCATAGCATAATTATGAAGATAATGATATAAAGATTTAGATAAAGAAAAGATATTCATGTCTTTGGACGATACAAAAAAAATTTTCTAAATTCATTCATATGAGTTCTCTCATCGAAAAATTATTTTCTTTAGGGTGTGGAGACTCTGATTTGAATATCAGTGGGCCCAATCCTCCTAGAGGAACAGATTTATATATGATATATAATCCAGAAATGGGATTATCCTACTATTCTAAAATTTCTAACGAAAAAAAATCATATGTATCAATTGGAATTCAGAACGGTCCTTCATTTAAGAAATATCAATCAATAGAATGCGGTGAATCGAAAACTATCGATAAATCAGAATTAAATTCTTTCGCACCGATAAACGTTACAAAACCAGAAATTTATGTAAAGGAACCAGCTACAAAACCAGAATCTGCAACAACACCGAAAAGCGAGATCGAAGAATCCGGAAAAGAAGAAACTACATTCAAATCTGAATCATCTTCAGGCGGTGGCCTCAAACTTGGTGGCGGCTTGAAGCTCAACCTCAACTCTGGCAATGATTCGAAGCCAACAGGAGGATTGAAACTTAACTTAAATTCAGGAGATGATAAATCAAAGCCAACACTTAAATTAGGCGGAAGCACAGACAAGAAAGATGATGACAAGCCAGCTACTCCTGGTTTGAAGCTTGGTGGCCTCAAATTAGGCGGAAATACAGAAAAGAAAGATGAAAAAGCTGGAGATAAGCCAGCTACTCCAGGATTGAAACTTGGAGGTATTAAGCTTGGTGGCAGTACAGACAAGAAAGGCGATGATAAACCAGCAACCCCAGGATTGAAACTTAGTGGTCTTAAACTTGGAGGAAATACAGAAAAGAAGGATGAAAACAAACCAGCAACTCCTGGATTGAAACTCAGTGGTCTTAAACTTGGAGGAAATACAGAAAAGAAAGAAGAAACTAAACCAGCAGAAACAGAGTCAAAACCTACAGAAGAATCTTCTGAAAAAGTAGAAAATAAGGAAGAGAAAGCCGTAGAAAAGCCGGCAGAAGCTGAATCAAAATCTACAGAAGAATCTTCCGAAAAAACAGAAAACAAAGAAGAGAAACCTGAAGAAAAGCCAGCTGGTGGATTAAAGCTTGGTCTAAATCTTTCTTCTGCATCAAATAAGAAAGATGAAAAATCTGAAGATAAGCCAGCATCTACAGGACTGAAGCTTAGTGGTCTTAAGCTTCCTGTAGGAGGTGTAAAGAAATCTGAAGATAAACCAGCCGGTGGATTAAGTCTTGGCCTCAAACTTTCAGCACCAGGTGAAAAGAAAGACGCAAAACCAGCCGGTGGATTAAGTCTTGGCCTCAAACTTCCAGCACCAGGTGAAAAGAAAGACACAAAACCAGCCGGTGGATTAAGTCTTGGCCTCAAACTTCCTTCTGCATCAGACAAGCCAGGAGGTCTAAAACTTGCTAGTCCGGGACTTAGTCTGAAACCTCTCAAGAAATAGAGAAATTAATTCTGTCATAAATTATGATTAAAAAATTATTTGATATAGATTTATTTACAACAACTAACACCTCTTTTTTTAACAAACTTTCCGATTAAAACAAAAAGAAGATATGAAATTTTAAAAATTAGAATAATGTAAAGGTTGAAAGAGTAAATCTAGAGCTCATGGATTTCAATAATGGAATATGAGGAGAAACACTATCATTGTTTAAAGATTGAAAAAAAAATAATTTTAAAATCACTAAAAGTTTAAAAGAAAATATGTGTCTTCTATGTGAAATCAATCTTACTAATAGAAATGGGACTATCTATATGCTAAATGGCTAGACAAAATGAAAAAAAATGAATGATTACTCTGAGTTTGGAAAATCAGCAATGTTGCGTGCATTACATATTGAATTCAATGTAGTTATGCGTGTTATCAGCTTTTTGTTAAGGTTGATGTCATTAGAGATCGAAAAAGAATGAAGTTTGGAGAAGAAAAGAAGGAAATCAAGGTAAAGGAAAAAAAATAAAATTTAAAAAACAAAGAGATGTTAATTTCATATATACAATAATAACAAATGCTGTGTATTTTTGTTATTAAAGTGAAATTTCGGTGTCAATATAAAATGTGACATGAGCATTTCCCAGCTGAAACCGCTTGACACGACAAAAATGTTTGGTCTTTCTCTTCTTCTCACACAGATCAAATCCGCACCTTTCATTGTTTTTGACAAGAAGTTATCATCGGTCAGCGGCAAAGTTGGTGAACCAATCAATTGCTACTATGTTATCATTAACCAAGGCGATTCCACAGTTACAGATCTTTCTATTGTTGAAAACGGCATTCCATCCGAGGCCTGGTCATTCAGCGGCGACTCATCAATTTTGTCATGGAAGTCACTTAAACCAGGCGAAAATATCACGCACATCTTCCCAATCACACCCACTAAGTCCGGCAATCTTCAGATCATGCCATCTACAATGATTTACTACGATGGCAACGAGAAGCAGAAGCACTTATCCTCTATGATTCCATTCATTGAGATCAAGGGTTCACGTTCTATTGGTGCACGTGCCAACCTTCAAGGCTACTGCTTGTTTATTGTTGCTGCTGCCTCTTCTGTTCTTGTTCCACTTCTTCTTTGGTGGGTTTCAAGGAAAGGCGTTTCAACAACAACAAAGCCAAAGACAAACTAGAATAATTTATTAAACCTTACATAACACATTCACGTTAAAACAAAATAACTTTTTCAACATACTACAAACTATAAATACTGTAAAATTCAGATAACATGGTTTGATTGAGGCCAAATATAGTATTTCTATTCTTTTTCTGAGTCAAGCTTTTGTTCTGTATTTTTGTTTTGAACAATTTCATTTTCAAGTCTGTCATAATTCAATATCAACCTCATTTTTTTCATAAGGTAAGTTTTTTATGCTTGAATTATAGCACGATCATTCTGACTATACTATCACAATCCAAAAAAGTCAAACCTTAAAAACAATAGATAAAAAAAATTTAAATAAAAACAAACAAATATTAAAAATAAACAAAACAAATGTAACCCCTTCACTATTTCGGAAATATAAAACGAAAGTTATTCGGGCTGTTCTTTTGCCGGCGGAAAATTCATACCTGGCAATTTGAAAAATTCTAATTGTTGCATCAGAGTTTGATTCTGAGATTCGATGATAGTAATTTTATTGATGAGCATATTAATATCGCTCTTGAGCTGAACATTTTCTTCTTCGAGTTTTTTCATGTATTCCCCTTTTTTTTGACGTGGTCGTTTTGTTTGCTTTTGCTTGTGTGGATCTGCATTCGGCGAGTAGGGTGCTGTGCTTGGGACGCTTGGGCTTAAGGGGGAATTCATAAACCCACAAAATCTGTCACATTTCCACTTTTTGAGAGGTTTAATAAAAAATATCCACCTTAATTCTAAACAACTACCCCAAAATAAAATATCTTACCAATTTTGAAAATTTTTCTTTACAATCAGGAAGAAAAAACTCAGAATTCTTCCTGAAAACTTAAAGATCATAACAAGAATTACTTTGTTCCAATGATGAAAATATTCTACCGAAGTATGATCAATTCTCCGAACAGAAAAGTAGTAGGATATGAAGGGTTGTGTGACTTTTTTTGTAAACGTAAGAATTCATACAATATCGAGCGATTTTGTATCATTTTTTTTAACATATGAAGTAAAAAATGTATGAATTCTTACGGTTTTTGAATAAATCAAGATTTAAAAAATTTTCAAAATTGTAAGACATTTACACTCAGCCCAAACATAATGAAATAAATCATTAAAAAATTAACATTAATTTTAAAATAATTTATTTTTTATCTTTTATAAAAGAAGTTATATATAGATGATGTCAGATATTCCGCGATTAATTAAACATTGTTTAAATCCTGAATGGAATCAATAAAGTCATAATCAAAGACCTCATAAACGAGAAAAAGAAATTAGAAACTAATGATTATTTGAATTTATGAAATCAATTATTTGATTCATTCTTTCTTCAATCTCTTCTATTCTTTTTGTTAAATCATCAATTTTCATTAATGAGGTGATTCTTGATTGAGGAATAGATTTCAAACTAACCACCCCCTTTATTTTTGAAATCTTGAATCCATCAACTTTAAACATTTTATTCAATTTACATGTTGTCAATTCTTCAAATAATTTTTTATTATTAGCATAATAGTCATTAAATTCTTCAACAGATGAAAAAAATTTTATTTCAGTAATTGGTTTAACAACGTTTATTTTTTGTTGAACATCTTCACTTTCATTTATTTCTTCCTTCTCTGTTTCATTTATTTTTAAAATCGGTTTCATTTATCATTAAATAAAAATTAGAATATAAGTGATGAAATATATTTTTTAATTAATATTAAATCAGAAATGGCGGCAGGATTCTTTAAAAAATTATGGGATGGAATTAAGAAAGCTGCGGGTTGGGTTCATAAAAATATTATTAAACCCGTTGCAAACTTTTTGGCACCAGTAGCGAAAACGGCAGGAACTATCATAGGTGGAGTATTAGGTACTAAAGCAGGTAATCCGGCGATGGGAGCACAAGCAGGTAACGCAGTTGGTGGAATTGCTGAAGGAATACTTAATAAAATAGGGGGTAGATAGTGGAAAAATAAATATTATTTTTATCTTAGTATCGGTTGAAGTCTTTGATAAACTTTTTCTCCTTTATTTAATATTTCTCTTATTGGGGCGGCTTTTGGTGTTATTGATTCAGCAACGTCACTAATTGCTTCTTTATTCTTAAATATCCAATTTGCTCCTTTCTTCATTGTTTCCCAAACTTTATGCGCTCCTCTTTTTACTTTATCCCATAATTTTTTAAAGAATCCTGCAGCCATAGTTGATTATTTCATTAAAATTAAAAATTCATTTTCATCTTTTAATTTTGATTTTTTATTTAATAATAAATGACGACTAACTATTTGGTGCCAAACACTAAACCGATTAATGGAAATGTGTTTCATTCATTCGAAAAGATAAATGAAATATTCGCAAAGAATGACGGTAGGAGATATTATAGAGAACTTGAAAGTTCATGCTATGACTCTGATGCTCCATATTTTGATGATAAACAAACTCATTTAAGAATTACAAATCCGGCTCATGATGTGAATCAATTAGGTGACACATATATTAAACGCAAAGTTAAAGCAACTCTAGTTTCAAATAAAGCTTTCACATGTGATGCCGCTTTTAAATGCATGCGTTTATTCGTTGGTTACAAATCATCAAATCAAAGCTTTAAACAATTAGAAGTAGAAACCGAAAGAGGTGATGCAGGTTATCTTCAGATGGATTGCGCCCGTGAATCTTTCGCATTTGCAACATATAAACCAAAATCAGAAAGGAAAGTTAAAAAGTTTGTTCATTCGTTATATAATAATGTTCAAAAATATGATAACTCAGTATGTGGTAAATATATTGACCCTTCAGAAGTTTTCAAGAACGCAAATGAAGAAGTTGATGTCACTTTTGATATGATTATTCCGGTAAATGATTTGTTAGCATTTCAGGCGTTCGATGATTATCCTAAATCATTTGGTGAAATCATTCTTAAATATTATGTTTTCAGGGATACTTTAGTATTTTGTCAGGTTGACCCGTTAAGAGTTGCTGATTTACAAAATTACGTTTATGAAAAGATAACTGATGGAAATTATGAAAAGATTATGAATCATGTTTATAAATATGATCGCAAATTCCAACAAATCGGACTTCCTGCCAAATTAATTACAAGCTTAGCCGCTACATCTGCTGACGCAAAAGTTGATAACGTTATTATTTCATGCACAAAGATGGAAGTTTTAGAGGATAAATGCATTACACCAGGATACGGTTTAATTGAAGAATCAGTTAAAGCAATACCACGTTTATTCAGTAAGGAAGATCCATTCATGATTCCAGCTCAACATATTGACGTTCGTTCACTAAATGGAGGTTGCATCACTCCTGAAGGTATTAGCTCAGATTTCTCATACGCTCTTCATAATGTTACAGATGTTGTGTTAACATTTCCGAAGAATGCAATGCAAAGAACAGTTTTAGAAAATCCAATGCTTCGAGGTCTTCAGGTCACTATAGATTCCAGAAACTTCCCCGATCAAGCGATGACCACAGTGGGCGACATATTCTTTACACGTATGCTTCAAGCTTCTGATTTAGATGGAGTGAATGAATGCACGGAAGAATATGAGGACTCATTAACTAGACCACTGAATGATGATGATGGCACGCCATTAGCTAGAACATGGAAAGACCAAACCTCATTCTTATGCACTATTCCAGTTCAACGTGATGGAGCGGGTATATTCTTTGATGGATTAGAAACTTTCAACTCACAAGTTACAGTACAAGTGAAAGCTTATCCAATCATTCAGGGTGTAAATGACACTTACTGTTCAAAGGTGACAAATCCTCCTCAGGTTTGGTTTACTAGGACTACGTATTGGACATGGACACCGGATGAAGGTTTGAAATATCATCCAACAGGTACACCACCACAGTATAGAAGTTCATATGATGAAATATTGATGAATAGAAATGTTTAAAATTATAAATTTATTTTTGATTAAATGGATTTAAATTCATCCACCCCTTATGAAGAATTAGCGGGAGTATATAATACATACGTAGATGATATGATTAATGAAGCATTGAGTGATAATAGAAATGCTCTATCTAAGGAAAAATTAATGAAAATTACATATTCTGAATGTTACTTAAATTCAATCACTGCAGCAATTGGTAAACAAAATAAAGGTAAAACATTAACGATATTAAAACAAATTATCATTATTGCTAACACTTCCCCCCATTCACACGTGTTAATTTATATCAACCGTTCAGGTTCACCTTCAGATGATACATTTGAATCTTTAAAGCATTTAATCAAAATTCCAATTATTTATTTATCACAAGAAGAAGCAGAAGATTATTTAAAAAACTTTTTAATGTATAAAGAATTATATAATACAATCAAGAAGCAAGGATTAGAGGATAAAATTATTGATAAACAACGGGATGAATTATTTGAAACACTTTCTATTTCAAATTTTGATAGAGAATTTTTGCATTCACTCATTTTTCTAGATGATGCAGTGAAATCAAAACTAATAACAAACGAGAAATCATATTTTAATCAGTTATTAACTCAATGTCGACACATTCAGTGTTCATTCTTCATGGCTGTTCAATACTTCAAAGCATTAAGCACAAACATTAAATCAAATCTATCAACCCTTTTCATTTTCAGTGGGTTTAGTCGTCAACAGTTGAACGTTATGCTTTATCAAGTGAATTTACCAATGAGCATTAATGAACTTTACACACAATATCAGCAATTAGGTGAACATGGAAAAATAATAGTTGATTTAAATAAAGGAAGTGTTAAATTTGATTAACTTTTTATAATTAATTTTTATTTTTATTTATAATTAAACATGACAGAAATAGCAAATCTTCTACAGGTTCCATTAAAACAAGGGACAAACAAAAGGGGTGCATATAATAGAACTATGAAAGTTCCTGATGGAATGAAAGAATTAGTTCATATTGTTGCTGGTCTTCAAAAAGATGTTAAACAAATGAGAAACGTTTTAACATTACCAGAAGCTCAAGCATATGCCAAACGTCATGGTCCAAATTGGGAAGCACATGAAGCAGACATTACGGGTCCAAATGGAAAACCTGATGGTATAAATGAAGTTTTCGTTACTGATGGTCAAGGTAATATTAAAGTCATAAATGGTTATAAATTAACTATATCTGATTATCCTAAACGTAAAGTATATAATGAACGTTATCCTATGCAATTTGATGAAAATGGAAAAGCTGTTAAACAATACATTGGAGAAGGTGAAAATGGTCCAATTAATTCATACCGTGGTAATCCATATTCTTACTTCAATGAAGAATTAAATGCTATTGAAGAGGGACCGGATGGATTACCACGATATTCTAACCAGTTTGATGGTCAATATGCAAATATTAGACCTGAAATTTCAGCTAAGAAATTCTTTAAAGTTGCTTTATTCGATCCAGTTTTCGCAAATGTTAAAGATGAACTTAAACAGCAATTCCAACCAATTATAGTAGCAAGAATTGCATCAGGTGCTTTATCTCAAGCATTCAAAGATTTAATTAAGAAACCATTATATCAGCAACGAGGTTTAACTTATGATTTAGTTAAGGAATCAGATAAAAGAAAATTTGAGAAATCAGTTGATTATAAGAATGCAATTAATGAATATATTCGGTCTATTAATTTCGATGAAACAGCAAAAAATCAACTTCATGAACAAATACAGGGAATAATAGATTCAAAAGTTCCGGCAAAATAAAAGTTTAAATATATTTTTTTATTCGATTATAAATGAGAAGACGTTTCACTAGTCAAAAGAACACTAACGCAAAAGCAGAGATTACGGTTGGTTATAACGTAAATGATGATAAATCACGAATTATTCAAAATGTTAAAGTTAATGTTAGCCCCGAATTAACAAGGTCAGCAACTCAACCAAATTTATTAACTCGTGACTTACCGAAGAATGAGGAGAATGAAGAAAACCATGAGAATGGAGACCCAATCATTTTATCTGAACCCGGTAAAGAACCTGTTGAAATTCCCACTTATCCAACATACCCCCCACCTCTTTCATCAAACATCGAGAACCCATATAAAATAGACATTAATTCTGAATTAATGAAAATTTACCGTGATATAATAATTAATAATTATGATTCAATAATAAATTTAATTGACCAATCCGGTTTAATTATTTTACCTTATGAATCATTAATTCACATTATCGCCATTCTTTGTGATGTTCAAGATTCAGACGTTAAGATTCAATTTTTCATAGATGATGAGGTTTCATGCTGCGGAACAGTTGCAAAAATAAATCCTATAAAGGATATTAGCACAATTAAGATATCAAAGAACGGAACAACAACTGAACTTCATTTAACATATAATGATATTTATAATAAAATAGTTGATGAATATAAAATATCACTTGAAAAATTCTTTGTTAAGGCTATTTAATATTCAAGCATTAACATTATCGAATAATAATCCTTTGAATCATAATCGATAATAATTGACCTTTCACCAGTTTCTATCGTTTGTTTTATTTCTTTTTGTTCCCCTATCTGGATCGGTCATTGTAATTGTTTTTGTTATAGTATCAGCTTTATCTTTAACTTCAATCTTTTTTCCATCGGGATATTTAAACCAAAATTCCAAAAATTCGATATTGTCAATCTGTTCATATTTTAATCTATCAATTACATTTTTAATACCATCTGAAAATCTTATGAAATGGTCATTATATGGGTTTGATTGAACTAAATTTGAATGAAGTGAAATATAACCTGTTGATGAATATGACATTGACTCATATTTTCTGAAAACACTAAAATTTATAACATGGATGAATTTCTTATTCGTTGAATTTATGAATTCTTGAGGTAATCTTATTCTAGTTTTATTTATCACTGGAAAATAACGCTTTACCATATTTTTAATCGTAATAAAAATGTCAATTATCAATATTATTTCGAATAAAAACTGTGAATTAAATTTAACAGTTAGCGGAATTTATAATGTTACTCTCGTTTCTGTGAGTGGTAAATTTAATCCCATTCTTTTAGACCCTTCAGATTATATATCATTTATTAAAGATGACCATGAAAAAACGTATGATATGTATATAAATAATGTGATAACGAAATGGGATATTAACATGATTTTAAGTTATTTAAATGAATCATTTATCGTATGGTATGAAGAAAATTTTAAATCAAAACCTGATAAACTTTTTGAACTTGATGAAATAAATAACCTTATTAAATTCCCGCTGAAAATTAAATTTTGTACTCCTCATCTTCGTTCATTGTTGGGGATATTAAATTTTGAAAAAGATGTTGGGGATGTTTTGTATTCTGACACTGGTTCCAATTTCATTTTAATCAAATGTGATAAAGTTAATACCCCAATGAGATTTTCACATCAAACATTAGACCCAACTCTTACCCATCAATACAAAACATTTTATCCATCAACTTAAACACATTTTCTTTATCATATCCGTTTCAATTATCCGGGAATTCATTTATTCTTCATTCAAAAGATTTATCAAATATTAAATTTAGAATAACTGACCTATTTGATTGTGATTTAAAATTTATGAATGAAATATTATGGCAATTTCAAATAGAAAAAATAGCTGATGAGATAACGGATTAAATATTTATTTTTAAATCATAATAAATGATTAAACAACAGCAACCACAACAACTTAAGGCACAAAGCACCCAGGTCCTTCAGACCATTACATACGCCATATATGCATATAATTCAAGACGGCAGAACAAACGCAAATGTTGAAATATGGAGATTTGGAGATAGTATTGAAAAATGACCGTTTCGAATTCGTTTGCAAAGGTGGTGCAGTGATATCAAATATAAAAGAAATTTTATTTATGAATTCAAAAATTAAAGGAATAACGGATGATATAACATCAATTCCACCAGAAGAACAGAGATATTACGCATTAAATGCATTTCCTAAAGTTTTGAAGATTGGAAGATTTAATTTAAATGAGGAATTCATAGAAGGTTTCCTAAATGACATAATGAAGAGGGCGGATAAGGAATATGTGGATAGTGAGTTAATGAAGAAGGCAAATTTGGTTTATGTTGATGAAAAAGATAATGAAATTAAAGAAAGGGTTGAATGGTATCATGAATGGACATCAAAGATTTTAAAAACTAAAGCCGATACAGGATGGGTTTCAGGATGTTTAGACCTTAAAGCGGATAAGGAATATGTTAACGATGAGTTAATGAAGAAGGCAAATTTGGTTTATGTTGATGAAAAAGATAATGAAATTAAAGAAAGGGTTGAATGGTATCATGAATGGACATCAAAGATTTTAAAAACTAAAGCCGATACAGGATGGGTTTCAGGATGTTTAGACCTTAAAGCGGATAAGGAATATGTTAACGATGAGTTAATGAAGAAGGCAAATTTGGTTTATGTTGATGAAAAAGATAATGAAATTAAAGAAAGGGTTGAATGGTATCATGAATGGACATCAAAGATTTTAAAAACTAAAGCCGATACAGGATGGGTTTCAGGATGTTTAGACCTTAAAGCGGATAAGGAATATGTTAACGATGAGTTAATGAAGAAGGCAAATTTGGTTTATGTTGATGAAAAAGATAATGAAATTAAAGAAAGGGTTGAATGGTATCATGAATGGACATCAAAGACTTTTAAAGTTAAAGCCGATACAGGATGGGTTTCAGGATGTTTAGACCTTAAAGCGGATAAGGAATATGTTAACGATGAGTTAGAGAAGAAGGCGGATAAAACATATGTTAACGAAATATACCAAAGTTTGATAGGAACAAAAAATATTGAAACTATTGTTGGTGATTTTTCTGTCAATGAAGAAAATAAATATTTTAGATGGCAGTTTGTACACTCCTTAAAAAATGGTACACAGTGTAAACTCATTCCGAAAAATAACAATGAAATGTATGTAAGCTATAAAAAGAATGATGGTACACAAGTTAAAGTTCCATTAGACAACAACTGCTACTTAAACTTATATGGAGACGAACAAAAGAAATATTTAAGAGTTTATGAAATGGTAGATATGACATTGCCTGACCCAGCTCCAGCACCATATTATTATGACTATGGAGATGACGACAGAACACCACGTGTAGATGAACAAAAGCTAACATTATATTTAGATTATTATAGATATAAAAGATATAATGCAATAGAAAAAACGAGAATAGTATATTATTATACAGATGACAGAAATAAATATTATAGTCAAGATTTTACCTACCCTGAAAACATAAGATTATATTATAAAAAATATTCTGACACAAACCAGAAGAAACCAGAAATAGTTGCACTATATTTTAAGTTCAAAAGAGACAATCCTATAATATCTCATATGTTTAATTTAATGAACCCAGTAGGTTCTATTTATACATCTATGGATGCAAGAGGTCCTCAAGTAATGTTTGGTGTTGGTGCATGGGAACAAATAGTTGACAGGTTTTTGTATTGTGCAAACTCTTCAAAGGAAACAGGGGGAAGTAAAACGATTTCAGGTGAAAATTTACCTGCACACAGTCACTACATAGATTTAAGTACATCTCAAGCAGGTTGGCATAAGCATAGATATTGGGATTGGTCAGGAATGACAAAAGGTAAAGGATATGATGTTAAAGACGACGTTAAGTTTGCTATAAATTGTTACTGGAGTGACACTCAGGGAGAAGGAAACCATACACATTTCGTTTCAGGATATACACAAACAACGGGACAAAGTAAAGAATACATGCCACCTTACATGACAGTTTACGCATGGTATAGAGTTCAATGAACGCTCAATGTTTGTGAAACAAACTTTAGAACGGACTGAAAGTCCTGAGCTCCAAAAGAGTGAACGGCATAATTTAAATTTTTATTTTTATCATAAATGACAAAATTAATTAAGCCAACTATTTCTAAATTAATGATACCAATGAAATCATTTCATGGAGTACTTATCCCAGGTTCTTCACAATTAGCCGGGGCAAGTGTTGTGACTCAAGGTGGAACAGTAGCGAATCCATTCAAATTATTAACTAAAGATGAACTTAATAAAATGATGATAAAATGATGATAAAATAATGATAAAATAACTGATAACAAAATTTTATTTCACTGTCACCATGTCACCATGTCACCAGGTCATTTAACTTCTCTGAAAAAATGAGACAACATGACATTTTGACAACACAGGAGGATGGCAGTTATGAATTATTTTTGAAGAACTGAAGGTGTCACCATGTCACCATGTCACCAGGTCATTTAACTTCTCTGAAAAAATGAGACAACATGACATTTTGACAACACAGGAGGATGGCAGTTATGAATTATTTTTGAAGAACTGAAGGTGTCACCATGTCACCATGTCACCAGGTCATTTAACTTCTCTGAAAAAATGAGACAACATGACATTTTGACAACACAGGAGGATGGCAGTTATGAATTATTTTTGAAGAACTGAAGGTGTCACCATGTCACCATGTCACCAGGTCATTTAACTTCTCTGAAAAAATGAGACAACATGACATTTTGACAACACAGGAGGATGGCAGTTATGAATTATTTTTGAAGAACTGAAGGTGTCACCATGTCACCATGTCACCAGGTCATTTAACTTCTCTGAAAAAATGAGACAACATGACATTTTGACAACACAGGAGGATTAATGCAAAAATAAATTCCAATCATACTTTATAAAGCATCATTTACAGGTATTTCATCGTCAGTAAATGAATCCTCATTATCGTTTGGTTCAACCTGTTTATATAATCCTTTCATTTCTTCTTTCAAAACATAACACCATGTTTGTTTATCGTCTATTCTTCTCTGTTTCCTATCACATTTATCCTTAATGCTCATTTGGAAATTCTTGTCTTTCATGTCTGATGGTTTGCAGAATAGAGCATTTTTAATATCATACCTGTACACAATTCATCATAATGTGTATTTATCCATACATCTAAAGGATTTGTTGATAATTCAATTAAATCTTGTTTGGCTTCAGTCATCGGTATGATTCGTACATTAAATGATGAAAGGTCGTAATTGATAAAATATGTTAAAAGGTTATCATAAAATTCCTTTGTGCATGAATCCATTAAATTCTTGAAGTAATCAAATTGACCCTTGAATTTACCATTAACCCTTAAAACTACGTCTACCCTGTCTCCAACTTCAATTTTGACAGGGTAGACGTTATTAGTTACGAAAATGAAGTTTGCAACATTCTGAGCAGTTCTTCTGGGTTGATTCTTTTCATTAATTCTAATCTCATTATCCGTTATAATTGATTTCAAAGCGTTGAAGTTTGCGAGTCTGTCTTCACCAACATTCTTGAGTTCATTAAGTACAAGAAACATTTTATTTTCAACTACTGAGTTGAAATTACCCGTTAGCTCACCTATTTCGGTAATGTTTTTACATGAATAACCAGCGAGAAGTTCAGAAATAATGTCTGTGAATCTGTTTTTACCTGTTCCCTGAAGTCCTTTCAAAATAATTGCTGTTTCATTCTTGATTCCAGGATGTTGAATTCATTGATGCAATCCAGCCGAGTAGGTATTTATACACTTCATCGTTATTATCGCATATGGCTTCTTAATGAAATCATAAACATCTCAATTTTTGAGTAATCTACTTTTTCGAGAAACGTTGTATTTATAACCTTGAAACGTTGAGAAAACATCTGGGGAATCAGATTTAAAGCAAACACCCTTAACGGTTAATGAAGACAATTGATTTAGTAGTACGTCCCATGCTGTTATTGTTTTACCTTCTTCTTTAAATAATTTAATCATTTTGAGTGACTCTTTCATGTTTGACTGAAAACAAATGATATTGATTCATTTTGTCGTGTATGTTGTAATCTTTCTGAATGAAGTATTTATTTCCACAATCTACAAAACGGATTACACGTGATAAATCCTCAATTACTTCAGAACTGTTTTTATACTGATGATTTTCAGCCCTGCGTCTAATATCTGTTATCAAAAAACGAGTCATCAAGTTATATCAAATGTTATTTTTGGCTTACGTAATAAAGGTAAAACATATCATCATAATATTCCTTTTGATAAAGTTTTAGAATCTTCACTAAAACAAATGGAGAAGTCATTAAATGTGCATATCTACTACGTGCTTTTTCAAAATTACTTTTTGCATTTTCTGTTAAACTGCAGAAGTTATAAACGTTATCGTATGCTTCATTAATTAAATGATTAGGTAACGAATTAATTGCTTGAAACAGTGTGAATAATGTAACTTCTTTTTCTAAATTCATGTTTCCACCGTCATTATGTACTTCAAATCACAGATGCCATCAACTATGCTCTGGGCAAAGTTTATCGTCAATGTTTACATCTTTGTTTTCATTCATGATAGTCTTTATTTCTTCGTTCTTCTGTTCAACTCTTACCTTAATATTCAAATCATTTAATATATCATTCACTGTTCTGGTTAATGTTGAATCGTAACTTCCACGAATGAATGAGTATGTATTGATTGGTTCTGTTGCATTCTTGCGAACTCTTGAATCAGCCATAACTACTAAAGAACGCTTTGAATCATCAATAGAAGTCATGATATCAATATCATAATCTTTGCAGGAATAACATTTAATCATTCTGTTCGAAACTGCATAGAAGAAATTAGTGTTGCAATAAATGTGAAGACCTCCTGAAGCAGTTTTAACGATAACATCTTTATCCGAAAGTTTTGATAAAATGTCTTTTCTAACTGTTTCTTTAAGTTCATCATTATACGATTTATTGATATCAACATCTATAATCGTTAAATTTGAAATTTTATTTACTAATAAAGCCATACCAGTTTTCCTTCCTCTTCCTCCATCATGTTTGAGGTAGTTATGTAAATCAATCTTGTTTTCACCAATTCTTTCGTTGAGGGTTTTAGTTTCTGCCACAACTAATTCCTCAGCTAATGAATCAATAACTTGTTCATCAGAAATGATAAAGTTACTGTTGTTGTTTGTTGCCGTCATTTATATAGGAATAAAAAAATAAAAATAATTTTAAAACTAACTTTATTTTTGGACTGCATCAAATTTCCTGTGTTGTTGTCAAAATGTCATGTTGTCTCATTTTTTCAGAGAAGTTAAATGACCTGGTGACATGGTGACATGGTGACACCTTCAGTTCTTCAAAAATAATTCATAACTGCCATCCTCCTGTGTTGTCAAAATGTCATGTTGTCTCATTTTTTCAGAGAAGTTAAATGACTTGGTGACATGGTGACACCTTCAGTTCTTCAAAAATAATTCATAACTGCCATCCTCCTGTGTTGTCAAAATGTCATGTTGTCTCATTTTTTCAGAGAAGTTAAATGACCTGGTGACATGGTGACATGGTGACACCTTCAGTTCTTCAAAAATAATTAATTATTGAATAACCTGAAAACCATTAACGATAAAATAACTGATAACAAAATTTTATTTTTATATAAATGGATACCCCACAAGCTCAAAATTTACACGAATCATAACAAGGGAGGAAACGATAAAAATGATGCGAGAACTTGCTAAAAATAACAAACCACTAAAACTGAGAAAATGTGGTTATGCAGTAATGATGGAAAGAGAGATGTTGTCAAAGAAAAATAAAAATTAAATTTGGATTGAGTTTAAAAATTCATCTTTATTAAATTCATCTCTTCCAATCAATTTATTTATTCTATTAAATTCTTTTATTTTTGCTTCACTCAGTTTAATGATTGAACGATAAGTTTCTAATTTTTCGATTATTTCTTTCCTCTCTTCATCGTTTTCAACCCCACCACATTGCGGCTTCTTTTTGTAATAGCATATTTTTGATTTAATTCTGTTTAGTTTCTTTTTATATTCATCGTATGGACTCTTGGCTGCTTCGTTGTCACCCATTTCTTACGAAATAAAAAAAAATTAAATATTATTTAAATATAATGGAGTAATAAAATAAATCGGAATTTCTATTAATTTTTGTCAACTTCAACTAATGCATTGCCGTTAATATATCTAACAAATTCAGCTATTGTGTCAAATCTTCGTCTTCTTTTTGTCATTGATTTATTAGTTTTTCCATAATCGAGATGAATCAAAACTTTATCCCCTTGTTTAAAATTCATGAGCCCCGAATTAATTTGTTCACGTTTAACATCATTCAACCTTTCCATTTGCTTTCTAATATATTCCCATTCTTTTGAAATATCATTTTTCATTTCCACTGGTTTCATGTTTATAGTTCTATGCCATGTATTATTGTAATAATATACTAACTGTTGTATGATGGAGTCATGATTTCCATCCCAGTATATCCGACCGTTAACCCCTAACGCATCTCTAAGAGTTCTCATTACCGCATCAACTATTTTATTATGAAACGTATATGGAGAAGATGAGAAGTAAAAATTAATTTGTGGGAAATAATGAATCATAGTTGCCTGAAATCCTTTATCACTATCACCCCTGATATTATCTCTTTCATGATCTAGTAAGTATTGAATAGCTCTTCTTGTTTCCTGTTCTGTTTTCCCTTTCACTGGAATGCAATATAAATATCTAGTGTTAATGTTAATGGCAAATAAATAAGTAACGTTTCCTTTTGAATATTCCAGATGATCGATTTCGTATGAATATGGATATAGTGCAAATGAAGGGCGACTAAATTTTTCCTTTAACGGTTGAATTTTCGGGTCAGTTGGTTTATTTAATATCTTGAAACCCTTTTTAAAATCTTTTTGCTTCTTTAATGTTTGAAATGGATATAATAAAGTGAATGATGAAGGATTAACTGAAGGAGGAGGCGGTTTTGGTATTGCAGGTACTGTCGTTGGAGGTTGTGGTGTTGCAGGTACTGTCGTTGGAGGTTTTGGTGTTGCAAGTGGTTTAATTTTATCTGCTTTGATTTTGGAATTCATTCCCCCCTTCATTAATTCTGGATGTATTCTATTCATTTGTTTTAAATATGCTGTATATAAAGGTTTGATATACTTTCCCGCTTCGAGTTTATGTTGAAGGATGAATTCCAAAAGTTGATCTTCATTTAAAAGTCGGGCTGAATATGGTTTAACTAATGAATCATAAATTAAAGCTTGTGCATCATTTATGGTCTGAAGGACCTGGGCGTTTTGTTCCTTTTGTTTTTGCGGCTCAGGATTATATAAATTATATAATTCATCAATATCTTCTTCTGTTAATACTTTATTTTTGAAATCTTTCAATTGTTTAAGTTGTGATTTAGTTTTTCCCTTTGTATATTCATTATTTTTAATTTTGTCTTTAATTTTAGAAATTATTCTATCATGATATTTCAAAATTTCATTATTATAATATTCCATATCATCACCCGTTATATTGTTATCATAGTCTTGGAGATATGCTTTTAAATCTGTGTTATTCATTTATATAAAAATAAAATAAATGTTTAAGGGTGCCCACCTCTTTGATCAAGAATCAAAACCATCATTAACGGTTCCTTTTGTCTCTTCTGTGGTATTTCATTAAAAAATAAAGTTTTAAATTGTATTAAATAAATGGCATACAACATCCATTTTCACAACATACAGCCTTAGTGTGTGCTCCTGTTAATGCAGTCTTACCAATTGTTAAGCGAGTCATTGACCCGTTTTTAAGTTGTAAATTAATATTTTGACCATCAAATATCACTTTATCATTTATTATATCCAAATATTTTTTAGGTGTTAATTGCTTATTTTGTCTTAAACTAACACCTTTCATTTTTTGTGCAATCTTTTTAAAATCACTTCCATCAATTGAACCGTTGAATGATGTATAACATTTAGGGCATAAAGCAACCATGTTATCACCTTGTTTCTCAATTGCTAAACCCAATAACTTCTTCTCATGTGCTTTTTCTTCAGCTTTATTCTTTAATTTAGGTTTAAATTTCTCATCAAAACAAAAGAAATCAAATGGTGCGAATTTGAAAATGTTTTTATCATAAAATTTTTTATCGGTAACAATTGCTTGAAATGCTTGAGTGTTAGGAAGATTTGGATCGCCAGCAATAGCCCAATAAGATGAATCAGTATCACCTTCAATGAAATGAAAACGATTAACATTCATGCATTTATACATAAAATCATAAATGAAAACCAAATACCAGTATTTAGCATTATCTAAAGTGAAGAATGCCTCTTGTAAACATGTATCACATCTATAAAATCTATCTTTAAGCATCACTTGATATGTATCTTCACCTATTTCTCTTATGTTTTTAAACTTATTTGACATACATGCAACGCGTGCCTTCTGTGCATTCATTATTTTAGTCTTTGCGTAATTTTGTGTATTCATTGCATCGTAACCATATGATCCATTAAGCGAAATCTTACAAAATAAACTTTTTCCTTTATTTCCTTCTAATTCAGCCTTTTGTCTTTCGTTCATAAATTTGTTCGCAAATTCATTAAAACAAGTGTTTTTAGTAAATGTTAAAATTGATTGAATATCATCAATGATAAAATGAAATCTGTCTATTAGATACCATAGATAATAAGAAGAAAATGGTTGATATTGGTTGTGTGTTGATGCTAACTGAGTTAATTTTCTCTGTTTCTGGTCAACCGGTAAATTGTTTGATTTCATGTAATTATACATAAAACTGCCAATTGTTTTTTCATCTGTGATAATATCAAAGTTTCTTATTATCGGTAAAAAGTTTATGTAATCATTAATGTATTTTTCATCAATGTGACCCTTTACTTCAGCCACGAATAAAGTATTTTTCTTCTTAATTATTCCCAGTGCTTTTGCTTTCTTTGTTGCTGTATCACAAATGATAACACCATTCAATTTTCCCGGCATATACATTTTATGGTCAGTATATTGAATGAAATCATGAGGATTAGATGAAAATGATGAAGGATATAATGAATTAAAGTCAACTCCAACGAAATGAGTCATAATGTTGGAAGTGTCCTCATTTGATACAGTTTTAGTTTCTGGACTATATGAAAGTTTATTAATGTGCGTGATTCCTTTAAGATTTACTCTATGTTGAACATTTGATAGACCACCAGTAATTCCATTACGGAGAATGTGATAAGCTTCAACTGAATCTAAAGTCATTGGTAAATTATTTTTTAATGCGTAATTTCTTAAATTGATTCTTAAACGTTGAACATCTTCATCTTTATTTGATTTCACGACATTGCAATAACAACACATTAACTGACAATTTTCTTTGGTATGTGGTTTTTCATTATCGATTCTATCCAATGTTGGTTTATTTGCATATGTAAACGCTTTACCACACATTTTGCATTTAGATGAAAGGATTAAATCGTGATAGTATTGAAAATCATCCATTGAAACATTATATTTAGTATCCCTTTTCGCCTTTTCATCTTGTTTCTTATATGATTCAATTTTATATTTCCAATACTTTTTCGTTAATTCAAAACTTGATTCTATCTCTTCCTCAGGATATTTTTCATTAGGATTAAAGTCTTTATATGCTAAAGCGTAACGAATCATTGAAGCATTCGATGATAAAGAAAGATTATGAAGCATGTCAATTTTATAAACAAATGTTTCTTCGATAATTTTATCAATTGGGTCAATCATAATTGCAACATCTTTATTGCAATAATGAATAAAATATTCTAATCTATTCTTAAAGTTTTTAGCATCATTGAGATATATTTGATAATCACTATCTGATATAGTTTCTTGAGTTAATGCTGAATATAATGAATCTTTCGTGAATGGTTCCTCTTTATATAATTCTTCTTCGTAATTTTCCCATGTGATGAATTGATAAGGGAAAAAGGATTTAACACGTGATTTATTGTTTCCGAAATCTTGAGTGAATTGGTCTAATGTCCCACCCGCTATATAATTTCTGATGTCAATAAATCTCAATTCATATGGAACGTTTGTTTTCTTTACAATGATTTGCTTAAATTGTGAAGATGAACCCAGCATTGATTTTATTTTCCATTTTGCAGTGTTTAAATCACGAAGAATTAAATTTAAATCAAACTTTCCCGAATTAAAACCTATGATATTCACTTTATTGAATTCCTCATCTAGAAGTTCTTTAAATGCTTCCTTCTGTTTTTCATTTAATGTTTGAGACAAAGTCCCCGCCGTTTGGTCTGTTTGCGACTTCAATAATTCATTGTATTGTTCAATATTTGATTTAGCAACTAATGAACAGGTTGAAAATAAAAACTCAATCCAATCAGAAATAAAAGAATCACTCGAAGTTAAGCAAAAATTCCTCGTATATGTTTTATCATTTAATTTAACCGTTGATGATACCATGAATGGTTTTAAGTAAGCGTTCAAAGTTGCACACTCAGAAAGTTGTAATTCTTCTTTAGTCTCTAATGTTTCGAAGTCAAAAGTAATATAATATCTTGTCGGTTGATAATATTCCTGCAAATTATGAGCTAATAACCACTGATATATCTTCTGTTTCGTAATATGTGGTGCATATGGTTGCTGTGTCTTTTGCAACTGAACGTCTTGAATTAATCTTCCATTATTTTCTTTACATTTCTCACAATGCTTTAAAAAATCTTCTTTGTTTCCTTTCTGGATCATCACGGATAGAATAAACTTCTTCTTTACAATATGGACAAACTCTATAGCCGGTGAGTGCTTCAACGTCTGTTATTCTGTCAGCGTGAAGTTTTCCACATGGACTCTGTGTTAATAAAATATTTACTGTTTCAAATTCTGGATCTATCATTATTGATTCCACTAATGGAAAGTCTACCTTATTTATGTCCACGTCTTCTGGTTGAGGATCACAATAATAGAAATCAATATTAACATTTAACATTCTCGCTAATCTCTCACTTTCTGATGAAATATCAAACCCTTCATATGCATCTATTGCTTCATTTAAATAGCTTCTACGAGTTTTAGGATTAGCACCATCAGGAATGTTATAGAAGCGTTTAAATAACCTTCTACCTTCTGCTCTAATTTGATTATCATTCATTTTAGCTGTTCCGTTTTTGTTCATTTATGTAAGAATAAAAAATTAAAAAATAAAGTTTATTTTTTAAAGCCCATAAAATGAATTAAGAACACATAAATTTTTATCATCTGCGACGTGACGAATACATTTTAATTTACTCAAGAATGCGTACCCTGATACATTAAATCTAATTCCTGTCTTATTTAATTTCACAACTTTGAAAAGGAATGTATGAATAGCTATAAAATGATGAGAAGATGTTTTATGGGTTGCTTCCATTTTTTCTGAAATAAATGAATAAATATAATGCTTATACGTTTTCATATCTTTTATATTCTTAATAACGAATGGTATAGACCTTTCCACTTCGTCTTCCTTCGGTGCTGTTCTTTCATATGAAACATTATTGGTATCTTCAATAATGAAACCACAATCACACAAAATTTTATATGTTCCAATGGTTTCTTTTGATATTTTATCTAATAAATCAAAAACTTTATCAACACCTGTGCATTTATTTAAATAATAATTTGTGTAAATATCATGATCTTCTTTCTTAATCGTATTAGTTGCATATGTCACGTTTTTAAGAGCTTTTTTGAATTTCTCAGAATCGAGAGGGGGTGAAAGTAAGATACAAGGGTATTTTTCATTATCAATAAATTGTAACTTATGTTTACGAATAAATTTAGTACCTTCTTCTGAAAGTGTTTCATCTATTTCACCATCTAATAAATTTTGTGTTGATTCTGAGACATAATTTTTATATCTTTCTTCATGAGATTTCTGAACTGCTGATTCTGAAGCTGGGATATTCATTAAACCCTCTACTTCATTTTCATTATATTTTTCAACTTCTCTTAATTCCTTAATTTTTTCATCTATTTCATCTCTTATTTTTTCCAGTCTTTCAATTTCATTGTATTCATCATCTTTAATCCGTTCTTCATAATATTCAGGGAAAACATCAGGTTCTTTAGTTTTTCCCTTTTTAGATGTGGGATATAAGAAATTTATAACATCATCTTTATTCATTTTTCCATCATAATCAAACTCATTTAAAAACTCCGCGAATTTTTGACAATTTCTAAAATAATATTTATCAACCTCATAACCCGCCTCCTCTAATATATCCTTTATTTCCTCATTTGTGAATCCCAATTTTTTAACGTCGTTAGTCTTGACGCTCATTTCATTAAAAATAAAAATAAATTATTCAAAAATGTAAGACATGAATTTTAAAGTTTATTTTTTTATTTCATTATGGTAGTGAATCTTTTATTCATGAAAATAATCATTAGTTTCTAATTTCTTTTTCTCGTTTATGAGGTCTTTGATTATGACTTTATTGATTCCATTCAGGATTTAAACAATGTTTAATTAATCGCGGAATATCTGACATCATCTATATATAACTTCTTTTATAAAAGATAAAAAATAAATTATTTTAAAATTAATGTTAATTTTTTAATGATTTATTTCATTATGTTTGGGCTGAGTGTAAATGTCTTACAATTTTGAAAATTTTTTAAATCTTGATTTATTCAAAAACCGTAAGAATTCATACATTTTTTACTTCATATGTTAAAAAAAATGATACAAAATCGCTCGATATTGTATGAATTCTTACGTTTACAAAAAAAGTCACACAACCCTTCATATCCTACTACTCAGAAAAAAATTAGTTTTATCTTTTCCTGATTCATGAATAGAATAGCTATTTCTAGATAGGCCTTGAATTCAGTGCTATAATTTTCATGGAAAATATCTCCGTAGTGTAAAAACAAGGTGTATGGTAAATGCATTAAGTCATATACTTTGAAATTAATAAAAGAGGAACGATGTAGCCCACAATATTGCGCCACTTAGCTCTGAAAATATATTTATTTATTTGAAAAATTTGATAAAATAAAAATTTTATTTATTAAAAAAAAAATCGGAGCACATAATATGAACTATTCATATGAAGCAGAATGACCACCTGTTTTGGACAAATAATAATTTTCAATGACATTTTAATTGTATGACGAGTTAATATCGCGAGGAAAAGATATATCTTATTACTATACTTTGGTACATTTCTTTTGGGCTAAAAATGCAAAAAATTTCGATAAAATTTGATACAAAGAAATTTGTAGTGAAGTTAATCTTTCTCATGGTCTATTTCTTGGAATTTTTTTCTTCATGGAACTGAAAATAGACAAAATTTGCGAGAAAGAAAAAAAGTTATAAATATTCATGAAAATATGATTAACTGTATGTGCTTGGTACAAGCATTGTTTGGTCTTTAACGATTCTGGATTCATTGCAAACGTTATCCAGATCATAAGATTCGATATCCTTTTCAACAATCGTGCTTAATTGATCTTGATCAATGTTGGAACCATAAAGGTTTTCAATATAATAATTGAACAAACTTTGTTTCAATCTTTTAATTATCAATTCTCTCTCAAGTTTGGCTTGTAGATTCTTTCCAATGGTTACTGTAGAGTTAAGTTGAGCGAATAAGTCAATCGCATCAGAGTCTTGAATTGCATAACGAACATTTGAACTCGCCTTTTTAGTATAATAGGTTTGTGGAGTAGATGTTTGCGGTTGCATGATTGGATTCTTTTTAATTTTCAATTCGACACGATTTCGTTGAGCACCAACATTGCTATTCATCAAATTAAAGGAAATGCCGACTTATAAAAGTGCCAAAAATATACTGTCACTTTTCATCATATGAATAGTTACAAAAGTAATGACACTTCTGTCAAACTTGCAGGGCTCGATTTTGCATAGTGTGTTGTATTGGTCACCATGTAGGGAAGAATAGTGTATATGGACCCAATGAAAAAATTATGAAATTCAAATGTCGAATATTCTAAATGACGAATCATTAAATGAGTAGAATACGACATTATTTTTTTATTATAAATGACGCGGAGATATTTGTTCTTTTCATCGAGAAATTATAATATATCCGTGTAAATATCATAATTCATTCAAAAATTGAATAGAAAACGGAAATAATTTAAAATTTAACGAGATTCTGAGATTTATGGAACACAACAATGTAACTAAGTGCATTAGTAATGGTTCAAAGTTTCAATTGAGTTCGAAAGAAAGATTTCTCAGATTATCAAATAATAATTTTGAAATATTAACAATATGTGTGAACCAAAGATTTGCATTTGAACCACATGGGAAAGTTAATTAGAAAAATAATATGAATGGTCAGATATTGGGCATTAAAAAAATAAAATTTGGAATTTTACAGTATTTATGGTTTGTAGTATGTTGAAAAAGTTATTTTGTTTTAACGTGAATGTGTTATGTAAGGTTTAATAAATTATTCTAGTTTGTCTTTGGCTTTGTTGTTGTTGAAACGCCTTTCCTTGAAACCCACCAAAGAAGAAGTGGAACAAGAACAGAAGAGGCAGCAGCAACAATAAACAAGCAGTAGCCTTGAAGGTTGGCACGTGCACCAATAGAACGTGAACCCTTGATCTCAATGAATGGAATCATAGAGGATAAGTGCTTCTGCTTCTCGTTGCCATCGTAGTAAATCATTGTAGATGGCATGATCTGAAGATTGCCGGACTTAGTGGGTGTGATTGGGAAGATGTGCGTGATATTTTCGCCTGGTTTAAGTGACTTCCATGACAAAATTGATGAGTCGCCGCTGAATGACCAGGCCTCGGATGGAATGCCGTTTTCAACAATAGAAAGATCTGTAACTGTGGAATCGCCTTGGTTAATGATAACATAGTAGCAATTGATTGGTTCACCAACTTTGCCGCTGACCGATGATAACTTCTTGTCAAAAACAATGAAAGGTGCGGATTTGATCTGTGTGAGAAGAAGAGAAAGACCAAACATTTTTGTCGTGTCAAGCGGTTTCAGCTGGGAAATGCTCATGTCACATTTTATATTGACACCGAAATTTCACTTTAATAACAAAAATACACAGCATTTGTTATTATTGTATATATGAAATTAACATCTCTTTGTTTTTTAAATTTTATTTTTTTTCCTTTACCTTGATTTCCTTCTTTTCTTCTCCAAACTTCATTCTTTTTCGATCTCTAATGACATCAACCTTAACAAAAAGCTGATAACACGCATAACTACATTGAATTCAATATGTAATGCACGCTATATGTAACAAATTAGTAACTTCGATTCTTCTATTTACTTTTTTATTCGTAATTACTGCAGATCACAAGTATCATATATACATCAATATCGTTTTTGATCATCTTCCTCCTAAGTTGAAAAATATAAATTGTTTTTTGAGCTTAGTAAACAATTTAATATTAATGAATAATCTGCTTTGCCACTGTGTATTACAAGTAACTACTTTCAGCATTGCTGATCAATGAGAAATCGTTATCCAGATCAGACTATTGAATAAGGACTCTCAAATTCATTCAATTCTCTATATCATTGAGATACTTTATTGATGAGTATGATAATAAGCTGTGAAACTCTCGAGTGGTATTGTAATTATTTCTTTTTTATCAATTATTTGGATAAAACCAGATCCTTTCTGATTAATTCCATAAATGTTCACTCCCAAACAATTTTTTAAATTCCAAAAATTTAACAAAATGATAAAAATGACAACAGTCGCATATAAAATTATCTTCGATTTTTCAAATTTGTAATTTTTTTTGAAAACTTCTTATTCAATTTGATTTTTCACTAAAATAAATAAAGTATCGAACAAATATAATACGGTACAAAGTTTTAATTATTTGCGCTTAATATATTTTCCTTATAAATATTGATAAAACGATAATTTTTTAAATCATAATATTTCTTCATTAGATATTTCTACATTTATGATCAAAATTTAATCATATCAAATATTCACTAATTGGAAAATTATCTCAAGAACTCAAAATATCAATAACTTATAATTGTTTGTCACTTTTCCCTAAATTCTCCAATATTTGTTATTAATTTAGACAATGTCTGCTGATGCTGAAGGACTTAAGAAAGAGCTTATTAACAAAATAAATGAAGCATATTCATCATTAAGTGACGTGAATACGTTTATTGCAAGTCTTGCCAAAACTGAAGAAGCGTTTTTCGCATCAATCTATCCATCAACACTTGAAATTCAAGGTTTAGAAAGAAGCATTCTCGATTCATACGATAATGCTCAAAATAAAGTTCGTACTCTTCATACAGTTCTTGAATCCTTATTGAAACTTGACAAAAGCGACACTGGTGAACAAAATCTTCCTTCGCACGAAGAAGTTCAAAATTTACTCACAACCTTCTTCAAAGGAAAGATCAAAACAAAGTCTGCACCTTTACCAATGCATTGTGGCTGTTATTCATATAAATTGAAAACTCCTGCTCCTGGATCATTTGTTTGCCACCATTCAGAGAAGGGAAATATTCTAATGACAGTCCTCTCTTATAAAAATAACGTTTGTTCTGTATATGATCCAACAGATATTGCAGCAGGCATTAATGTTATCGACTTACAAGAAAATGAGTGGACACCATTACCAATAGTAATACCAGAAAAACCAATTTCAAGATGGGAATATGCAAAAGGAGCTGACGTTTTGGCTTTATGGCCAAATGAAGGTGATGAACTTGGTTGGACAACTGTATTTTATCCGGCAAAAGTTTGCCAACGCCCATACGATCAAGCTGACGACGGATCTGAGAATTTTGTCAGAGGATACTTATTAGATTTTGGTGAAGGAAGTACGTCAATTGTTCCTGAACAATTTGTAGTTAATTATCCAGATGCATGGCGTCCAAAATAGATTAGATTAATATATGATAAATTATTGTTTGAATACTTATTTAATAAATATGCTTTTACTATAAATGTTCGTTCGTGGCGTTTTTCTACTTATAATTGCCCAATAAAATCTTGAAATCCAGAAGATATTGAAAGTTCGATTTTTTGAAAGAATAATTGCACTTGACTTAGTATTGAAACAAAAACAATTTTGGATTATATTTCATTACCTTATTAAAACAAAACAATTTGGAGTTTCTTTCGATACAAAATTTAAGGGTATAGTAAACTCAAAATTCTAGAGTTTTGAGAGTGCCAATAAACTCTATAGGCCTATATATATCTATATTTTAAAGGAGAGGTTACGCCATAATATTTGATATTATAAATTATTAATTCAAAATAAAAGTAGAAAATGAAACTAATTTTATTCTAACCTATATAAATATATCAATAATCTAAAATGATTATAGTCTGAACTATATTTTACCAGATTATCAAATATAAGAGAAATGAAATAAGGCATAAAAATATCATAGCATAATTATTGGATAAATGCATTAATAAATTATTTATATCATAATGAGAAAAAATCAAAATAAGAAAATGAGCATAATAATAATTTAATTAAAAACAAAAACAATAAATAAAATGTAATTTTCGTTAATCAAAGTCATCAATGTCTTCGTCTTCTGATTCCCATTCGGACTTGAAAACTTGATAATCTCTTCCTGGTACACTCTGAATGGATTTTTTGTATTTGTTCTGTTTTTTAGAACCTTTTGTAACAGTTTTTTGTTTCAATATCATTTTGGAGTAACAATTCTCTTCAAATGATTTGACACAATCTTCTGGAAGTGGGGGAAGATGTAATGCTTTTTGTATATCTCCGAGAAAATGCTCTGGATCATTCCATTCTAAGATTGCAACGTTAACTCTAATGTTAATGTTCTTCCAGGCTCTTGATTTGTCCAAATAGCATGCAATTTTGGAGTTAAACGCTTCATTCATGCAGGTAGATCCAATGGAAGAAACTTTGGAAACTATGGGTGTCCATTTGTGAACCCAGTCATAGAGCATGAATTGAAGTTGGATCGAATTGACACCTTTTTGCCATTCAAAGCATTTGTAATTGTGCGGTTCGCAAAAAGAATGATTGCCTACGTAATGGTAGACACAATTCTCCCACATTTTCGTACGTTTGTCAATATTTTCTTCGGCAAAACATGACCAAAGCCACATACTTAGGCTTGCATTCAGACCCCAGAAAGGTCTCTCTATTTTTTCAATCTTCTGAGTCTTGTCGTTGAAAACTTCAACTGTCTTATGAGAAGCTGAGAACTTTGTAAAATCTTTTGAGATATTTTTTGATACATGACCTGGATCGAATCTTTCAAGATGAGAGACGCCAAATTCTTTAAAGACAGAGACACTTTTGTTATCTCGGTCTTTAATAATCTCTTTAACATCTTTCAAGATATTGTATTTCTTTAATTGCTTCAAGATGATTCGAGTTCCAGCACTTTCCATATTGTTGGAAGCTCCGGAATACTGAGCATGCTGTCTGTTTCCACCAATATGGTTGATGTTCACGCATGCAAGAACTCTTTTTGTGACAGCATCGAGCGCAGTTACTGTACAACTTGGCGAGTTTCGCCTGTGCGTCCATCTTGCATCAATGGATAAGTAACCACTGAAGGACTTTCTCGACAGCATTAGGGAAATACTTTTAAGTCTTCTAATCTTATCGTCACAAAATCTCTGTTGTCTCATGACACCACTCTTCACAGGGGGCTTAGTTCCACAAAGAGAAAGAAAGCGAGCACCTTTTGTATATGGCATTCCGGTCATTATGCAAGCACCAAGCATCTGTCGCGCTGAGAGTCGACGACGTTCGTGGAGTAAAATGTTATGCATTGCCTTTGTTTTCCGTTTTGGGTGAACAATATGGCCCATACAACAAAAAAAAATGAAATCCCGCCAAAAGTGAAAATTGAATAAAAAGTAATAATTAATAAATATATACTATATCATTAGATGAATATTTTGGAATAACATTTTAAAATCGAGGTTTTTCAATGGATAACGGTTCAATCAAAAATTTGACCCCATTTTAGAATCTACATTAAAAATGGAACATTTCTGTCGTTTCAAAATTCCAAAATAACGTTTCTATTCCTCTCAAAAGTAAAAATAAACTTTATTGGGGAAAAAATATTTTTATTTTCCAAAAAAAAAATGAAAACCTTAAATGCAAATCTAATTTTGATGCTTTTGTTTGTGATTTTTTGGATTTCGAAAAAAATTTGAAAATTCAGACAAGTTACCATTAACACTAATACGTTTCAGCGAGTCGGTCCCATCAGAGAAATTTTCATAAATCGGCGATAAAATTTATTATTTCAGCAAAATATTCTCAGATCCAACTAGAATAAGGTCAAATTATACAAATTTAGCAAAGGCTAGTTATCCTACCTATTCAATTAACTTTAATTTTAAATAATTCAAGACAATTCTCAAAATTACCTTAATAATCGCGTTCTCTTCGCAAAATGACGATTCATCATTCACTACCAGCATAACTGAGGGCTTGTGCTCACAGAATAATACAGATAATTTACTTATTAATGCAAAATTTAGTACCAAAAGGTAATCATAGAAGATACAAAAAAAGTTTCTTTATTTTGATTGCTGATTTTATTTCTTCTAAAATTTACTAAATCTAAAAAATCCAAAATTGAATGCTATTGAATTTCATGTTTATGTAACATATACTATTTATTATATAAGGAATAAAAATTTTATAGTTTTAATCAAAAATAAAGGTGTACTAAATGCATACAAAACAAGGTATTTTTTACTCATCCAAAATATGTTAACAGTGCTATTTATATAATCAATATCCGAATTTCGAAATCATTTTGATGAAATCTTTATTTTAAAATTGAGTTGACTGTTAAAATCACCCGAGAAGGAGTAGGTGCCAAAAGTGCTTACTCTTAAACAACCGTCGGATTTCCGGGTGAAATCGTGACACACTTTCGTCTTTCGTAGGCAGTGGTGGTTGTTACAAAAGGTAACTTCGAATGTAGCGTGAAATCTGCAAAAAAAATTCTGAAATTTGAATGGAGAACACAAAAATTGAATAGTTTACGTCAATAAAAAAGAGAAAAACGAAGCCAATGTGTCTCGAACCTAGGACTTATATCAGCAATTCCACTCTTTATCCCATTACACTACATGCATCTCTCACCTCAGTGAATGAGATCAACTATATGATAACTTTTTCCACATTATATTCTTGTGGAAAAGTGACAAATAGCAACTTTGACCCTCTCTCACCCGAGAAGAGGGATTATCTCAATGAAAAGTACATAAAATAGCAAACGCACAAGATGGCACTATGCAGCTTTATATTGTTATACAGGATGAACATATAAAATGTTTGGAAAACACTTACTTCGTTCTACAAATGTGTATCTCTTTATATCAAAGATTCTTCTCAAATTATTGAGAGACTTCTCTCAAAAAAAGGGAAATTTGATAACTAAAAAAAATTATGGCATAACCTCTCGTTTTGCATAGATATATATTTACATGGTCACAGAGCTTATTTTCATTGTCAAAACTTAAAAATTTTTAGTGGACTATACCCTTAATCACAGAGAAGGAGGAATTGTAGAAATCTTTGATTAGAGCTAGATAATACAAAATATTTAGTCTATATTATAAAGATATATCAATAACAAAAACAAAGTAAAATTAACGAAGTAGCTTTGAAGCTGCTTGAAGTACTTCGAATCCTTCTGTTGAAAGATCAGTAAGCTGCTTATAGCATTTCTTAACTTGATCGTTGATTTGGTTTGACGATTCTATGCAATCTTGTTCAAATGAAGCTCTTTCGCTTTGATATTCGTCATCTGTAACTTTAAGTTCTTTAATACGTCTGATGCATGTAAGTAACTCGCGGGCATTTTGATCAATTTCCATTGTGTGAACTTCAATTTTGAGTTTCTGACGTGAAGAATCAAGAACATCATCATGGCGGACAATAGAATCTTTAATAAGTTCCGAATATGTATTGACGAGATTTGCGATTGCATTCACAGATAACATACGAAGATCATTGATTTGCTTTTCCATTCGGATTTGTCACTTTTATTCACTATGATGGGATTTTTAGAGATTAACGCGCATATCCAAGAATTGGGTACCGCATACATTTTCGTACATCATGATGTAGAGCTTGCTTATACAAAACATTGTTAAATTCATTATTTATTTTTAATTGACTCAACATTTTCAACTTAATCCTTTGAATTAACAGCTCAAAATTGATCTATGATTACAAATTATTGTTAAAATCTTATACACTTTACTTTGTTGAAAGAATTTGCTATTAATTTATAGATTATTTTTGATTGAGCATTTATTTATTAGATAGAGGAAAAGCATATACAATGTTTCGTTCATTTACATGAATGTAGGCCTGAGAAATTGAATATATCAAACTATCTCCATCAATTTTTCAATATTTTTCAAAATTGAAATTAATAAATCTAATTATCTTTGATTCACATTGAATATAAATAGTCTTTGTTATAGATATTTATATTTAAGTCCTCATTTTGTCTATAAACATATGCTGTAAATCAATTGAAAAATAATTTCTGAAAATCTATCATTAAAACATAAATAATGATTTATTACTACTTAGGTATAGAAGACAGCTATAGCTCTACATTCATTACAATGGAACATGAAGTTGATTTTCGCCTTTGAGTAGGAGTGTAAAATAATTTTATAGAAATAGATTCCCTCTCAATTTTGAATTGTCCAAAAATTTTATCAAAATATTTTCTGGATATCTGAGCACAACTATAAATTTTATGAGATAGAAATTTTCAGAAAGTTCATTAGATTGTCAAAGTCCTTCATCATAAATGATATCTCTCAAGCGCCAAACATTGCTAATTGACCTTGATGATGTAGTTTATGATGCAGATTTTATTCCATTAGGCGTCTATTTCGATGTTATTGATCTCACTGCCGCAGAACTAAATATTTCGCCTGATCTAGTTGAAGAAGCTTGCGAACCACCAAAAGGATCTGGTGCTGTCGGAGTATTTAATTGGATTCTAAGAATATGCGAGAACGATCTAGAAAATTATTTACAATTTTGTGAATTAATGTGCCAAAAGATTGATTATTCCAAAGTTGAACGCGATTATCATCTTTACGTACTTTTATGTGCAGCTTCAAAGAAATATAACGTCTATCTTGCAACAAATAATTGTCGGTCACATGTTGATCGTGTCTTAAGGATGAGATTCGGTAAAAATGTCCGTAACGCGTGTATTAAATGTATCGCCATTGAAGATACGTTTTATGATGGAATGTTTCATCCAAAAGAAGTACCTGGTAATCTTTCAATCTATGCTATGCTAGCCAATACAGAACCACCTAATTGCACATTGTATGATGATACTATGGCCAATCTAGAATGTGCTCGAAGAATTGGAATGAAGACATTATATATTACAAAAACATACTCTCTTACAAAAGCTCTAGAAGAACTTCTTCAATAACTTACTATCTATCCTGTTTATTAAAATTTCATATTATATTAATCTCATGTTAAAAAATTTCATTAAATTTTTATCTGCATTATCGATTATTGATATATACCCCTTACTAAACATATCATATTAGATACATATTTCCATTATATCATATAGAAATTCATATTCATAGAAATCCAAATCTTGTTATCAAAAAATCGGAAATCAAATTACGCCAATTAGTTGACCTTTATGCAATGGAATGTTTTTAAACTATTCTTAAAATAAATATCTTGAATTTCACTAAAATAATACAATTTTTATTTTTTTGAATAACATATTATATCTTATTTTTAGCCAATTCCGTATCTATTCTGCTTATACGTACCTTTTCTTCGGGTGATGGCTTCCTTTCTTGCGGAACAAGGTCTTCATATTCTTTATTTTTTCTAGCTTCTAATTCTTGAACCATTTCTTGTGGCAGCCCATATGACCACATTATATTTCTCATTCCGATTGCTTGTTGATAATACTCTTCTCTTGCGTCTGCTTTTCTGACGTAAGCAATGTTATCGATATTAACTACATATCGTGAAGTTACATCGAACAACTCGTGCATACCAACGGAAATGACCCTGGAAATATTCAGCTTGTTACCGACTTCATAAATAAATGGTAAATTCACAATTCCTGCAACTGGATCAACATGAATGAAGCGGCCAATCTTATAGCTATACACTTCCAGCCAAAGATAATTAATGAAAATGTCACGAGCAATGCGACATTCGAATCCAAATTTTCTGAGAATGGCACCGAATAAAATACAATATTCAGCGCTCATTCCTTTTCTGATGTTAAGTATATCTTCGGTATTAAAGAAGATTGGTATCCTCTTTGCCGACTTACATTGACGGCATTTGTATTTTCTCGAAGCATCGGCACCTCTTTCTTTGTCTGAAGCTGAAGGAGAGCAATAATCTGAAAACATCATCTTTGTTTTGCAGTAATTACAAACGGGAGCGTCAATCCAAGTCATTATAGAACCAGTAAACCATTTAGCCAAATTTTGCAACGTACCTACATCGTCCTCTACAATCAATTCTTTCGGTACTAGATCGTCAAAATTAATTTGACTTTCGTAAATTTTGGTAATTATCTTATGAAGACCGTTTAGATTACGTAAAAATGTTACTAATCTTGCGTCCATCATGATTGCCTCATATTTAAGAGAAGGAATGTTTTTTACGCAGAATTCATCGATAATTGCAATTTCATTCTTAAATCCAATATGAACTTCGTTGACACTTTCTAATTCCCCAAATGCCTCATGAAATGGCTGGTCATTAATTTCTATTTTTTTACCATAATACAAAAATACAATTTCATCAATTGGGTTTTGGATTTGAAATGTTTCATTTAGAGTGGCAAATAACGCAGAAATTGGTATTTCTGGGTTAATGTCCAGCTCAACAGTTTTCCAATTATAATAAAAATCAATAACAACCATTTTTTATTTCTTCTAATTTAGGGGAGGAGGTGGTTGAACCCCCTTAAAATGTAAAACCGCAAAATCTGGACGATAGACCAAGAGGTCACAATGGCAAAAGCGGCCAACGGAAAGGCTATGAAGGCCCGCAGGAGGAAGCGGTTTGTTACCCTTGACCCAATATATGAAAGACAGAGAGAAATCATTGCTGCTCGCATGCAAGCTCACATAGATATGCAGAATGGTAAGGAACCAGAAACACCAGCTCCACCAGTTGACCAGTGGGTTGCAGAACTTAGGCAGACACCGGCTCCAGTAGCTCCTTTCAACCGCGAAGAGATAGATGCTGATGTTGAAGCTCTCAAGAAGCAGCTTCTCCCATATTAAGTTTTAGAGTAAATATTCCTGTTGCACAATACAGTTAATTACATGAACGTTACTTTTTATCTATAAAATTAATAAATATTTTTCATTTTGTCTCAATACACATGAATATCTCATTGTCAGTTCATTTTATTATGACTTCAAAAGAATTAATTACCGAGAGCTAATTAAAAAATTTCATATTTACTCTGCATTAGATATATATCTATCAAAATATCTTTGAAAGAAAGCATAATCTCAAATATTTCTCCCTGTTTTTCTTCATTTTCACTCTGTGGAGAATATTAATGTAATATTGGATTGAATAAGAATCTTTGAGTGGAATTTCTCAAGAAATCGATTTCAATCCATCCTGGTGATCATTCATGCGCATTAATTAACCAAAGCATATGATAAGATTTATTCAGTCAATAAATAATTAATTACTTTGATGCCGGGCAAAGCTGTTGAACAATCCATGGATGAGAACGAACTTGAGAAAGTGGCATGCTCTTAGCTGGATCCTTCTGGAGGAAAAGTAATATCAAATCGCGAGCTAGAGGTGTAACAAATGATGGAAATTTTTTGACTAATCATATTTTTTTTAAGAAAGACTAGCTTTTTCCATGAGTTACGACATATCTAACATCAAAGAGATGTTAGATAGCAACCCCCCTGGTAGTGAAGAATACACTAGACTGACAAATCACATAATTTGTAATCCTCTCCCTTTGTTGGAGCAACTTAACAATTTTGGAGATTATAGTAACAAAAATCTTGCAGAATTTATCATCACAATACTATTTCACATTTTCATTAATAATACCCATACTGAGATAAAATATGTTGAAATATTCAATCAGATAGTTGAAAAGCAACAAGGAACACTTAGCAAAACAATATTAGCATACATTTACATTATAGTAGGCGATTTTTCAACCATAATTCAACAAAAAAACTTTTCTCAATTGAATCAGATATTACAGATATTAATATCAAACTATAATAAATATCAAGGCAGGATCATTGATATTATCAATGAATTTTACGAACAATTAAAGAATAATTTAACGAAATTCGAGGAAGAAGGAACCATAAATGACCATCTCACTCTCATCTATGCACAACTTATCAATTTACATATTCTCCCTCAACTTGATGATTTTGTAGATAACATAGCTACAAATTTCGAACTACTTTCAGCTTCATGCAGCGCAATACCAATTATTAAGTTACTTACATCTTTAATTGATTACAGAAATCAAAGCCTATTAGAACTCATTGGACAAGAAAAATATCTTGAAAAATATTTGTTTTTGACTGGAGATGAACAATTATTACTTGCATCAGCACGTTTGATGAATTCTGCTTATAAAGTTTCATTAATATCAGAAAATGAATATGAAATTATACTTAATTATCTGGATTGTGAATTTATTTCTGTTTCACAAGAATCATTAATTTACATCAATCATTGCATCAACCAGGCAACAAATCCTTTAAGTCTGGAAGTATTCGATCATATTTTCATTAGAGCTGTAGAATATATTAACACAAACGAAATTCTTTATGATACAAAAGAATATAGATTTTACATTCAAACATTAGTTAATTTTTATCGCAAACAAATTAAGTTTCTAGGTTTCGATGAAGAACATTTTAATTTCCAATTAAACTCTTTGGAGTGTGCTAAAATAACTGTTTTTTACTCAATGGTAGCCGAGTTAATTCGTTATAATGATGTTCCTCTAATTCTTGACTATTTTAATTTGTATCAATTTGATGGAGAAATAAATAGTTTTCATTATCGATACAGCTATTTCAAAATGATTAATGCAGCATTGATGCACAAACAACATTTCTTAACACCTGAATTTCTTGGAGATGTTTTTAACATATTGTTTAAGTATTATTCTGTATATGATCTCGAATTTATCAAACAAAAATTAGGAAATTTGATTTATTCTATGGCATTAAATTACGCCAGATCATCAATTACAATTACTTTATCAACAGAAACTTATGAATCAATCTTACAAAAAAAGCCAAATAGTTCTGATATTGTTAAAGCTTTAGCACTTCTTTTGTTCGCATTTCATGATGCTAATGATAGTCAAGTAGAAGCACACTGGAAATATATTCATAATGTTAAATACGTTTTCGATCAAATTATTCCGGAAATGCAGCCATTTTTTATCATGAAATTGGATCCAAAGTTGATACAATTGACAAGTCAATCAACAGAACCCACTGATTTGGATCAAGAGTTGAATCAATTGACAAGTCAATCAACAGAACTCATTAATTCAATCAACGATAAAATATTAACTTCACTTGATAATTTGAATTATATTCAATGTTTGCCATTTTTGAAGAATAACTTAGAAATATTTAAAGGATTATATAATGACCGACAACTTTCTGACGTCCTTGGACCATATGTAACTGCTTTGGTTTCTTTTGTACAGCTTTATAAACCATTTTCACAACCTTGGTATGAAGACTTCATCATTATTTACATGACAAAAAGAATTCCTTTCATGCAAAATATCAAATTCACTGTGAAAACTAATCTAGAAGTTCGACAAATTTTAGAGGTTTTACATGAAATTTACCAATTAATATCTTCTCTTAATATTTCACACTTCAATATTCCTCGTCAAAATCAAATTTACAATTTTCTTCCAGTAATTAACGAGTTCTTGAGAGTTCTTTTAATAAAATATAATGATTGCTGTGAGATTTTGGAGTTATGTATCAAAATTGTTACAGAAACAGATGAAGTTCAAATGCTTCCTTACACGTTTTCATTCTTATTCGCTCCTGATTTTGATATATTCCTTCCAAAATACACAAAATTAATTAATGAAGTTGTTATCCCATGCCATTCTTCATTAAAAGAAAAAGATAAAGATGAAGATGAAGGTAAAGATGAAGATGAAGATAAAGATAAAGTTACATTTCGTGGTATTTGGGATTCATTTTTAAGGTCAATTTCATGTCCATTAAACGTATTTAGTTTAAATGATCTCGGTAGTGATTTTAATGCTTATGTTGATTTTTGTAGAAAATTAGATGGACAGAGATTACGCAATCCATATAGTTTAATTGAATAAAATGTATAATTTATTTTTGCTTCTAATACCAAAGAATGTTTGAGTTGAAGTAATCGATGTTTAGATAATTATACACATCTGACATTTTGCGATAAAGAAATATAATGCATATTTAAGAAAAACTCCGTCGTCATTAAAGTTTCTAATGAAATTAATTAATATGAGTTGTTGTAGCACTCTCTCAGCAAGCATTGAGGGAATTCATGTTCAGACTGGAAATGATCAATGAAAATGAAGTCACAGCTCTCGACTAGCTATCTTACGTTCTCAATTTGAGTAGGAAATGAAAGATTATTCATAAATTATGTCATCATGAATGAATAAAGTTTAAGATATAATCTATGTGCCTGACCTTTTTGTTATTCAAAATATTATTGTTGTATGTGATTTCAGCATTTTCAAATGTTTATTATTTGATCAAGCGATTATTTAATCAAGAGATTTTTGTTTGAGGAATGAAAATTTTAGAAATTTATATTTGATAAATGATTAATATTTTGATTTTTATTTATATATTCGAAGGCAAAATCAACAAAAACACATTATTTTAGGCTAAAAAGTGTCGATGTCAAAACCGTCTGGTCCGGCCTTTTCGAATGCAAGACGTAAAGCTCTTTGGAAAGTATTCCTACGACGACGTCGACTTCAGCCAGCTTGACCCAGCCCTCGTTGACTACATCTCAGTCCACGAGAAGCAGCATGTTATGGTTCCACACACAGCTGGTCGCTATGTTCACAAGCGCTTCCAGAAAGTTTCATGCCCACTTGTTGAGCGTCTTTGCAACCACCTCATGTCACGTGGCCGCAACACCGGCAAGAAGCTCCTTGCTATCCGCATTGTTGAGCACGCTTTTGATATCATTGCTCTCTCTACAGGCCAGAACCCAATTGTCACATTTGTCAAGGGTGTTCAGTACTGCGGTGCTCGCGAAGACTCCACACGTATTGGTGTTGGTGGTACAGTCCGTCGCCAAGCATGCGATGTCTCTCCACTCCGCCGCATTGATCAGGCTCTCTCCTTGATCACAGAAGGTGTTCGTAAGGCAGCCTTCCGCTCCTCCCGCAACATTGCCGAGTGCCTTGCCGACGAGCTCATTGCCGCCTCAAACAACGACCAGACATCATACGCCTGCCGCAAGAAAGACGAACTTGAGCGCATTGCCAAGTCCAACCGTTAAAGTTTCTTTTTATATAAAATACATAAACTACAAAAATTTGATTTGTTCAAATTCTCGACGAATATATCCTTTAAATTTACAAACATCTTTCGAATTTCTCTTATGATAATATTTCTCAATTATTTAATAATTTTATGAAAAAAATCTTATTTAAGTTTATCTATCTATTTAGTTGAATAAGAGAAATAAGAAACTTATTATAGAATGAGATATCATATTTTTGTATCATTGTGAAAGAATCCAATATCAATCAATTTAAATTCAGTATTTGAGAAAACACTATTGATGGTAACGAGGTTGATATACATTAAAATAGAAGGAAAAAGTACAAAAACGTTTAATATAAATAAATTTATAAATATATAAAAAGCAATTTTAACGGTTGGACTTGGCAATGCGCTCAAGTTCGTCTTTCTTGCGGCAGGCGTATGATGTCTGGTCGTTGTTTGAGGCGGCAATGAGCTCGTCGGCAAGGCACTCGGCAATGTTGCGGGAGGAGCGGAAGGCTGCCTTACGAACACCTTCTGTGATCAAGGAGAGAGCCTGATCAATGCGGCGGAGTGGAGAGACATCGCATGCTTGGCGACGGACTGTACCACCAACACCAATACGTGTGGAGTCTTCGCGAGCACCGCAGTACTGAACACCCTTGACAAATGTGACAATTGGGTTCTGGCCTGTAGAGAGAGCAATGATATCAAAAGCGTGCTCAACAATGCGGATAGCAAGGAGCTTCTTGCCGGTGTTGCGGCCACGTGACATGAGGTGGTTGCAAAGACGCTCAACAAGTGGGCATGAAACTTTCTGGAAGCGCTTGTGAACATAGCGACCAGCTGTGTGTGGAACCATAACATGCTGCTTCTCGTGGACTGAGATGTAGTCAACGAGGGCTGGGTCAAGCTGGCTGAAGTCGACGTCGTCGTAGGAATACTTTCCAAAGAGCTTTACGTCTTGCATTCGAAAAGGCCGGACCAGACGGTTTTGACATCGACACTTTTTAGCCTAAAATAATGTGTTTTTGTTGATTTTGCCTTCGAATATATAAATAAAAATCAAAATATTAATCATTTATCAAATATAAATTTCTAAAATTTTCATTCCTCAAACAAAAATCTCTTGATTAAATAATCGCTTGATCAAATAATAAACATTTGAAAATGCTGAAATCACATACAACAATAATATTTTGAATAACAAAAAGGTCAGGCACATAGATTATATCTTAAACTTTATTCATTCATGATGACCAAACTCTTGATATGTGCTTCTGCATTCGCTGATAGAAAAATCATCTCAATAGCAATAAATCATCGCCTATAATGTAATACCAAAGGCATAGTTCAATATAAAATATAAAAATGGCACTTTTTCATCTAAATTTCAAAGTTTTATTGATGTTTTCTCCGGCGGGGGAGAAGCAGAAAAAGAAACTACCCGTAATAAAACGCTTCGCTCCCGTCCTATCAAGCCATATTGATCTTACACCTTCTGCAGCGCCAGTGTTAGAAGCATATATCGATGATAATTCCTCAGCTTCATCTAAAGGAAGTAAAAAGGCAATAGCACCGAAAAGCAAATTGTATGAACCGACGCTGGGCACTAGTGTTTCATTCGAATTGCTTCCACATTCACAAAATTATAATGATCGTCGAAAAAATCCGCCCGGTGATATGGTCAATGATTTAGAAATACCGATTATTAGCATATCAAAATCTCATCCAATTACACCGAATACTTCTACAAAGTTTAAATTAACAGATTTTATAAAAAGTGCGCCCGACGGTGCCGCTCTTCTTATCCCTGATGGGATATATGAAGAAAATATCGTACTTAAGAAACGAATTAACTTAGTTTCCAATGGCAAAACGGAAATCCGATCTCAGCCAGGTAAAAATAAGAGTACTATTATAATAAAGGGACCAAATATATCATTATCAGGCATTACTATATCCTCAAATGATAATTCTGCCATTACTGTCGAATATGGATCAGTTTTAATTGAAAATTGCAAACTAATTTCCAACGAACAACCAAGTATTACAATTTTACCCGAAATGTATGCATCTATAGTCAATTGTGATATTACATCCAAGTCAATTGGCATCTTTAGTCAAGATGGAATCATAGAATCACAAAATACAACAATTCATGATACAACTGATGATGGAATACTCCTATCAGGAGCTTCCGTTGCAAAATTTAATAATTGCAGTATTCTAAATGGAGGAAAAAATGGAATTTCATCAAATAATTCTTCCAGATTTATAATTGATGGCTGCAAAATACAATCATGTGCCTTACATGGCATAAACATCACTGCTGCATGCCTCTGCTCCATTATTATTCAAACTTCCATCACAGAATGCGGTCAATCTTGTATTTCTGCTTCTCTTCTATCAACTCCCAAAATTATAGGGTGTAAATTGGCAGATTGTTATGGTCCTGCTGTAATTCTTAACGACGGAGTTGGTTGTACAATGAGAAATAATTCAATTGAGCATTGCGGAGGGATTGCGTCCGTAATCATCCAATGTAATGCTTCCCTGCATAGCTCAGGTGATAAATATTCTAAAACAGGCCCAATAGCGATCCTTGCTGCTGAAAATTCGAAAATTGAATTGAATCAAATAAATTTTTCGAATATAAAAGGGACCGCAATCTCATTATCGCATGCCACACAAGCTATAATTGATGATTCATCATTCTCACATATCTCAAAATACGGAATAATCTCAAATCTTTCAGAAATTTCAAATTTGAATGTGAAATGTTCGAAATTCAAAGACTGCCAAATTGGTCTTTGTTTTTTGGGATCAAAGCTGAATTCTAACGTGACGATAAGCTCCTGCAGCTTCAATTCATCGAGATTAAGTGGGATTCAGCTTCTTTGTTGCTCAGGAGAGGTAAAAATTGAAAAATGCAATATTAAGAAAAATCATGAGTGTGGGATCTTGTTGCAAGAGAGTACAAATGTCAATATATCAAATACTGATATATCTGGTAACTTTTTTTCGGGTATTGAGTCCTCAAAATCAAATATAAAATTTGAGATAGGAAAAATATCTGGAAATGCTATGGGTGGATGCTGTCTTAGACATGGCAGCACCATGAATATGAAGAAAATCGAGTTCTTGAAGAATGGAGTCTCAAGTTTGTCACTTGAGTCGAAATCTTCTTCGATTGCTGAAGAAACAATTTTCAAACAGACCAATGGCTATGCGTGTTCGATAGTTAGGCATAGCTTGTTAACTTTGAATGGCTGCCACGTTGAAAATCATAAAGATGTCGCTGTTCAAATAGAAGGTCGCAATTCAAAGCTTGTTTTTGATAACACGACTTTATCAGAGAATGGTATTGCTCTTATAGCTTCGGATTCTTCGCAAGTTACGATCAAAAACACTTTATTTGAAAATAATAATCTCCACGCAGAAGTAAGAGACAATGCATCGCTGAAAGCACAATTCACAAAATTTGCAGGTGCTAAAGGACCACTTGGAATTCACTCAATCTCTGGATCTACAATTTATTTACAATCTTGCAGTTTGAACCAGAATATGGGTGTTGCTCTTGCATGTGCTTCTTCTGCAGCAATAGTTACATCTGCTTTCATTTCAAATTCGATTTGCGGCTTTGTTTTGTATTCTCCACAAGCTTTGGTCGAAGTTGAAGGCGGAAGTATAGAGAAAAATGGAGAAGTAGGAGTATGCATCTACGATGGAACAATAAAGATGCAGAGAAGTGTTGTACAAGACCATCAATGCGCTGGAATCGTTGTTGCACAGAAGGCGAAAGCAATTATAGGAGAAATCCAATTTACAAACAATGGTCTGATGAATATAAATCGTGAATGATTTTATTTTGTTTAATTTTTTATAATAAATTGTTTTGTATTCTGTTTTATTTTTACATATTTCATTTGCAAATAGTTTTTTTGCAATGATTATGTATATATTGGCTCTTTATTCCTTATAATTTAAGTTCTGATTTTTCTAAAATTTTTCTAAAATTTAAAAAATGATATTAAAAAATTACTTTTATGATTAATATTGATGAATTTATGTTATTTTTAATTTACAGATGAGGCATAAAATATGCAAAAATATGTTTTCAACACAATTTAACTATGAAAACATAATTTTTTTAGTGATATTTAATTTTTCTTTGATTTTCATGATTGAAATGATTTTGCTTCTTTCATTCTATTATTATAATATCAGTTTTTAACAGGCATTTCTTTAGTATTCATTAAAATTCATGTCGTTGCAAGAAGCAAATGGACGTCTTTTAGAAGCTCGAGCAAAGCAGAGAGAACTCAAAAGAAAAATCGCAGAGAAAAAACGCGAGAAAGAGACATATGACGAAAATACTTTGAAAAAGTTCCAAGCAATCAAAAATAATATTGCAAATGCAAAATTGAGTTCTAAAAATACAGTTCTTCAAAACCAAATGAATACCAAGATTACAGAACTTGCAAATTTAACTTCAACTTTAGATCAACTTAATAAAAAATGTGAAAAACAAGAAATCGAAAATAGAAACAAATTAAACGCTTCTAAAGCAACTATACAGTATTACAAAGATAGTATTACAAATGATCAATCAAATGCACAAAGTTATATCAATGAAATTGAACAATTAAAGCAAGATTGTTCAAAATTACAAAATGATATCGAAACAACAAATTCTAAAATAGAAATTGCACAAAATGAATACGAGGAGGCAAAAAATTCTTATGAACAGGCATATATTAAATTAGAAAAAAGAAAATACTCATTTAATGTTATTAAGAGCATTATTGGAGCAAAAAAGGACTCTATTAAGAATCTAGAAGAAACAATGAGCCAAATTTCGCAAGAAAGCAGCTTAACTAATCGAGATAACAGACAAAAATTTGCAAATGCAGAAAAAAGACTTAAATTAATTCAAGAAGAAAAAACCTCAACAGAAAAAGATGTAAAAAATCTACAAAACCTTAGAGAAGATTTAGAAAATGACTTACAGATTTCATCTTCTCAATTAAATAGAGTTTCATTGCTGTTATCGAATTATTTAGCCGAAATCAAAGCTTCTAGTAACATGGAACAATGAAATTTCTTGTTTTGAAATTTATTTCATAATAAAAAATTGTTTGTTATTATTAGTTAACCATGACTTCTTTTCAGTTCGAAATTCTGATTCGAGGAACGTAAATGAATGATATACACATAAGGCAAGGAGAAAAGATTTATCGCACCAAATGCTATCTGGTGCTCATAGATAATTAATACTTAAAACAAGATTCTAGGCGATTGTCAATTTTACTTTCAGAGTTCATTGCCAGCTCACCGAAACCGAAAGCAATCTTCAAGAAGGTAAATGCATTCATCGAGAAGAAATCACCTACTCTGAAAGAATTCCTCGAAAATAGAGGCTACCTTTCAATTAATAGAACATACGCTAACCAATGATTAAAAGATTTCAATAATCAATTTTTTTGACTCCTAAGTTTTGTATCCCAATATTCTAAAGTAAAAAGTTAATATTTTGGTTGGAAAAAAGTTATCAAAGATATTATATGAGATTAAGTCAGAATATGGTAAGCGCACGCTTAATAAAGCAAAGATAGACTTTCAAAATTATACTAGAGAAAATAATGAAGAAATTAAAGTTCTTCAAGACTAACTCATTTTTCGAGAAGGAATCACTTGCTTTGAATAAGTTCCTTAAAAGTATGGACTATCTTTAAGCTGCATAACTTCGCAAATTATGATTCTCTTGAAAGAATTTTTGAGAACATACATCAACAATCCGATGGGGTAAACATTGTTAATATTGAGTTAACACTCATATATTTAAAAACAAAAATATTAAATTTCGAAACAAATTGTTTGTAATAAAATTTTTTATACAAAGATGATTTGTGAAACGTCCTTGGCGGATGAAGTAGCAGCTGTTGAAGAAGTTTCATTGAAGATAGAATCGCTTAAAAGCTCGTTTATTTGTATTCTTTGGCTTGGTGGCGTAAGGCATTTCTTAATTAAATCGACAGCAGCCTGGTTTTTAACGAGGTTGAGTGATTCTGGTAATTTATATTCTGTTAATGCATCAAACAACTCGATTGGTGTACGATATTCTGAATAAGCGGTCTCACGAGTCAAAAGCTCTAATAAACAAATACCAAGAGACCAAATATCATTGCACTGAGCAATGGTGCCTTTCAATCTCTCTGGAGCTGTATATGAATCAATATCAAGAGCTTGATTTGAAACCGAGCGAAGTGATAAAGTTGAAATAGGCAATGTTAGTTTGAGATTTGATGGTGTGGAACGGAAATATACATTATTCAACGAAACTTCTCCATGTGTAATCTTCATTGGTGAATTATGTAAAGCTTGAACAGCTGTTGCTAAGGATTTAAACCAACGAATGATCGTTTTATCTGATGGTGGAGCAACAAGCTGTCTGATGTGTGTTGCTAAAGAAGGAGAGTCTGCGGCTTCTGTAACAACAATAAATTGTGGTGGTTTTACGGTCTGTGAAACATCTAATATATTCATTAAGTATGGAGAGTTGATTTTCTTTGCTTCACATAACTGATAGAACGCTTTGGTTTGGTCTTCTTGGGTTAAATTATCATTTAAACATGTGTACCAGTATATTTGAACACAAAGTTCTGTGTCAAGACCAACACTACATACAATGTCATGCTGACTTGACCGAACTTGTGCGAGTTTTGTAAAACGCTGCTGCTTAGTTGAAGTTTCGGTCATTAGTTCAAAAAGTGACAATCCTAATTGTTCATTTGGAAAATTCGAGAGAAAATTCAATAGACTTTGTTGCCAACCTGGAATATTATTGCTCATTGGAGTATATAGCTATTTCAAAGCAAATTTCCTATTCTTTCTTTGACATAACTTTCAATATTGCTTGATATTGATATTCAGTTAGAAAACTATTCAACATACACTAACAACTTTAAAATAAATTAATTGACACGCCTCAATGAAGAAATATAAAGTTATCATTAACTGATCAAATAATTGCAAATAATATAATCTTGAAATAAGGGTTTACTAAACTATCAATTCCACACTTGGACATCCATATTTTTTATAGGGTAAGAGTAAATGTTAAATCAAATTGGAAAAAGGATTTAAGGAAAGCATGTTCTTTTATTGATACTGACAATATGAAATGAATAATTTCGTTATCTGATAGTATAATAACGCTGGTATATATATTCTGCATTCATCTGATATTTCCATCAATAAATTTCTTTAATAAAGATATCTAAATAAGTTTATTTAAACTTAAATGTACCATATATCAAAGTGGTCACATTCTTTCTTCATGAATTGGAGTTTTATCTTTGTCAATCTAATTGACCTTATCAAACAATGAAAATATGATTAAATCAAGCACTAGATTTTGCTTCCATAGATGGAAAAGTAATGAGTTTATTAATTTATAAATAAAATAAAGTAAAGTTTATTCGTATATTTAAATTTATTCTTCGACTTCGACTTGATAGTGAACTTTATCACGGGCAAGGATTGAATGAACAAAGAAGAGGGCTATAAGAACGATGCATAATGCAAGGTAAATTCCTGTGAATGTAACATGTGTGTTATTGTCGTGGTTGTTTGGATTTTCGCCTTCAACAGAAACAACAAAGCTAACTTGGCCTTGTGTTGGGTTATAGACACCAAAATTAACTAAACCGAGATCAGAATCAACTTTATATGTTTTCTGATTTACCTTATCTGCTAATTTAATAAGTGCATCTGTTTTAGCATCTGGGCATTCAAGGCCTTTGCCAACATGAAGTTGTAATGAAGAGTTTGAGTAAAGACGGAATGTTAAAGTATCTTTGTTGAGGTTATGTGTTGTATAAAAGTATGTCCATTCGTTAGATGTGGACTCTTCTCGAATACTGAATGTTAGAGCTTCTGCCGTTGGGCATTTAACATAAGAGGCAACGTTATGGATGAGTAATCCTAACATTTGACGATAATTCCAAAAAAGGTGACAAAAATTTACATAGTGTCAGATGATTAAGATCAATAGACATGACCAATTTCAGAATCTAACAAATATATTACATCAATTTCATACAGATCAGACTGGCTTTGCCAACAAAATTCACATTTCTGAGTTGAGTGATCCATTAACTAAGCAAAAAACCATGTGAACTTTTACTCATATACTTTTGCTTTATAATTACAAGAGGATTTCTGAATTATTATCATTGATTAATTTTTCAATTTTATACCGTCTGAAATACAAGCTTGTTCACAAAGAATCATACTTTAAAACCATATTTGTCTTAGTTGCATAAGTGCGAAAGCATCATCTAAATAAATTTTCAAAATTTCCAAATCAAGCACAAAAATTATTAAAACATGATTGAAATGTCTTCTATTTAAAATCAGATCATGCATGCAACAAAGAAAAAACAAATTCATATTAGATTCAAAACCAAATCATGCTTTCTGCATGTTACAACGAGATATTGAGTTCATAAAGCCAAAAGGCACAAATTCTGATCACCGAACCTATAACCATTCTCGATCGGCAAACCCAAATTTTAGCTAAAAGTGACAGGGGAAAAAACGTTTAGTATTAAAAAAAAGACCGATGAGAGCTTCGTTCGAAATATAGAGGGAACTGAGAATGCGCAACCATTCTCAGGGAATATTGGATGCTATTCCCGTTCCCTCTGTATGGAAAATTGAGGTTTTCAAAGGGAGTTAAAATAATATCAAATTTATACTAATTTACTTCAAAATACAAAAGTATTTGACAGCTAAAATTAGTTACTTTAGCAAGCCTATCAATACCCTTTTACGATTATTGCTACTTTTTCGAAATAAAATAAATTTATTATCAAAAACCTTTTTTTTCTTAGTAAAAATAAACGAAATTTTTTACCTTATGAACTTTTGATGGAAATATGCAAATTTAAAATAATAAAGAAAGCCGCGAGCGAAGCGATCGGCTTAGTTCGAAGATTTTGATTCAAATCTTTGCTGATCTGTAATTCGCGGAAGCCGCGAGCGAATCGAGCGGCTTAGGTCTAAGATTTTGATTCAAATCTTTGCTTATATTCCTTAAATTCTTTATGAAACTCGCAACAGTTCCATAAAAAATTTTAAATTCTAAACTGTCGAAATTACCGATCGGTAATCACACCCTTCACGGGTGTGTCACTTTTTACATGCGTGTCACTTTTAGCTAAAATTACCCCTACTCATTCTCGATCATTGTTAGATTGTGCCACTTTTATTTCCAAGTTATGACAAACAAAATCAAAGATTCGAATGCTTCTGATTTTCTGAATTGTTGCTGGCTTGTCAGACTTCCAACATGGGCCGTAAATTTAGGTAAAACAATCGGAAGCGCTTTTGACGTTGTGAATATCACACTTTCTTTTGAATTAGCAATTATGGTTACAAAGCTATCTGATTTTAAATACAAAGAACAACTCTTAGAACGATTCTATGAGGTTCACCACCTTATTATCGTCCCAATGTGCACTATCGTTGGATTATATTTAATTTTCAAACAAAGAAGGCCATGCTTCGACTGTGAAAAGGGATGCCCAATCGGAACTCTTTATGGAATGCCATCAGGTGATGCTTTATATGGAGCTGTGATTGGTTGTTACGCTTCAAAAAAGAATTTATTGATCGGAATTATTACCATGCTCTCTGTATGTTTTTCGAGAGTATCTAAAGGTTACCATTCTGTTTTACAAACAATTGTTGGCGCCTCAATTGGAATTTCAATTTATTTCATTCAAATTTACGCAGGATATAAATTCGAGATATTCAACTGGCTTATTGCGCTTTTCTTACCTTTACAGGCCCTTTTTGATAAGAATTTAAAGATTGCAACACCAAAGAAATTTGATAATCTCCATGCATGGCTCTTTTTCGATATTTCTACTCTTTTATTTGATTTCTTACTTTGCCCACCTGAGGCTTATAACTTATTTGCAAATGTTCCAATTACAATACCAGCATCCATCTATTACTTCACTGTATTCTTATCTTCAACATTTGCACTTTACACCATTGAGAAAGGCATCTCACTCTCTCTTGTTTAATCCCAAATCCTCCATTATATTAATTAAATTTGTTCTTTCTTCAAAATTTATCTCTTAGATTTATCTTTTGTTGCATGCTAAGTTCGGTCAACGATAGAAATTGAGTGGAAATTAATCGTCGAGGAAGTACGATTATGTAAAGTAAAAAATGTTGTGGGATTTTTAATATTATATATTATTTTATAATAAAATTTTTTTGAGTCATTTTAAGAAGCACATATAATTTTTTGAATTTAAAAATTAAAGTAGTGTCAAACGAATTTATCACTTAATTTAATACTCAGATTTCTTAAAATTAATGAAAAAAAGGTTTTCTGAGAACTTTTGAGAATGGTTTTCAAATTCCATTATTGAAAATATATAGGTATTGTATGAAATTCAAACTCTATATTTATTAAAATTCTAAATTTTTAATAAAATAACTTTTCAGAGGAATATGATTTTGAATGGTTGATTAATAAGTATAAAAATGTCTACGATTTTAAGGAGGGAATTGTTCCTTATGAGGTATACATCATAACTATATACCTCATAAGGAACAATTCCCTCTTGATAGCTGGGAAACTTTCTCTGAATAACTTATCATTTGGAGAAAGTTCCCCAGCTATCTATTAGGAACTAAAGGCTATGAGGCACTAATATATAATCAGTGCCTCATAGACTTTAGTTTCCTATTAAAAACGAGAAAACTTGTTCGAAATGATAAACAATTTCGAACAAGTTTTCTCATTTTAAGGATACCCTTACATTGCGTAGTTAGAAAGAGAATATGATATTGTCATGATTGCTAAAGTTTTAGGCTCCAGAAATGAATATACATCAAACTGAAACAATTGATAAATTGAATGAACTTTTGAGAGGTTCTCAAATAAAAAAAATTATCTAATTTTTTACAATATTACTATTATTTTATCCACATATGTATATATAGTAATTTGAGAAAACTTTTAGGAAAAAATAAGTTTAATAAAAATCTGAATTTTACTTGTTGTGGGATTGTTATTAATTGACACTCCAGACGTATTACTAATAGTTATGCGTATGCAATTAAAGTATTTCTGATGGACAAAATGTGAGATTTATATCAGATAATTCATTTCTACTATTAAGTTATTCATTTATGAGTTTGCACTTATTCGCACTAAATAAATAACTATTAAAAATTGTTTTAATTAATTGACACCATATAATAGAGTGAATTTTGTTTGATCAAACAACAATAGATGATAGATATAAAGCCAAGAAACTTGCTATTAATATGCTCTACTTGCTATTTCAATGTAAGGATGATATTTTCTAAATGTTTCGTTCAGATAACTTAGATATATTAGTCAAAATTTGAAATTTTAATAGCACATATATTAAAAATAATTATTATTCATAAAAGATTAATGAAATAGTAAAAAAAATCAATCAAATTATAAAAATACAACATTTAGAAGAATTCTTATTATCCTTCAAAAAGTCAGTATTTCTGCTGTAATTTTCTACAACATTGTAGTTATTGCACTTTGTCTATGGATTTGTATATATGTTATATATAAATTATATATCTAAACTGCCCATAAGTGCAATTTTTATATAAATTGTTTATTTCTTTAACAATTTCATATGAAATATGCTTTTTTAAGCGTATCAAAGCTGTGTTCTTAATGTGCATGGATATATCAAGAAAAATGTCGAAAAAAAAGTGAATTCACAAATTCACTGAATTTTCACCGTTTTTTGAATTTTGCTACAGCACTAATATTAAATAATACTAAAATCTTCTGTCTTTGTAAAAGAATAAATTCTGACAAAAAGTGCTCGTTTAAATTTAATGATCATCTGTATGACTAAGTAGTAAAAAGTGTTTATGACCAAAAAAGGGTTACATGCTTAGTCTATTTTTCTGACAGGATACTCTAGATTTACATGATCTCTATTTCATATCTCCGTTTTTAGATTCTTCGACAGATTTTATGATAGAAAACCAAGATTAACAAATTTCCGGCATGTTAATGAAGAAATCTACAGCTACCCTCAATATTATTTCAATAATTAGTATCGTTTCTCTTACAATTTATTTTTTTCTCAATAATTTAACAAGAAATAACAATACACACTTGGTTTTACGTATAAAAGCTAAGTGTCGAACTTAATCAACTTTACTTACTTAGCAAATGAATATTTTTGTGGTTGCGAGTTCTGAATGCTGAAGTTTTAGATTTCTCTATAAATGATATCATTGCACTTATAATGTTGTTCCAGCCTATCGCATAAATCATAGAAAATCCAAAAAAAAAAATAATATAAAGAAAATTCATGTCATGAAGTTCAAAAAATACCGTGTAACATTAAAATTTGTTATGCATAATACATTTTAGCTATTATTGATTTTTTTTTAATTTTCGAGAAATTGAATGGTGAGTCCGATAGAGAAATTTTTAAAAATCCTAGTGCCTCATAGAAGTAATTTCCCTCGTCTCCCATACTTCCAAATGTATGCATATGACATAAACTTTTATGCATTACACAAGTGGCCAATAATATCTATAGAGTAAAAAATTAGAAATTTAATTTTTTTATATGATAGTTATATTTCAGATTTGCGAGCGTAACTTTTTTCTCCATGGCATACTTGTTTTAAGAGCAAATGATCAAAATCGTCCTTCAATTATTGAAGGAGCTGATATCTTTTGAAAATTGAATTGAAAGGGTATTCAATTTTCAAATTTCCTCTCAATTTTGGAAACATATCAACTCTATGAATTAACAATTATGTGCCTTCACAGTTTATCAGTCATATAAGGTGCTTATAAAGAAAAAAGTTACGCTCGCAAAATATGTTTTTATATAGATTTCACATAAAATAATTATGTAATTTCTAAAAAGAATATTTTTGTTCTTGAATATTAAAGTGTATTGTAGTTTAAAAAGTTTTAAATATGTTGCTAAAATTTCAGGTTTATAGCTCATGTCTAGCATGACTTCTTCGTATGCGCAAAAAATCTGACACGTAAGGGTATCCTTAAGGAGGAAATTGTTCCTTATGAGGTATACATCATAACTATATACCTCATAAGGAACAATTCCCTCTTGATATCCTGGATATTTTTGAATATATTTTTTTAATTAAAGTTCTCAAAAGTATTATCAAAAGTGATTTTTTAAAAATATCTCCAATTAATTAACTAATTAAAAGTATTATATTTTTAAAATTAAATAGTTTTTCAATTTTTTTGAAGGAATTGAGATACTTCCCACGACAATAAAATTGAGAGGTTTACATTATGACTGATCTTAGCATGCAACATCTTTTACATATTTTCTTTATAAATAACCATGATTTTTAAAATAATTTAATAGAGTTAATCCAAAATTCGTTATTTTCATTACAACCATATGAAATACTTAAATCTATAAGCTGAAAACATGATATTTAATAAGAACAAGTAAAAGTAATTATACAAGAATACTGGAATTACTCATAATTTTTCGAATATTGGAAACATTTTCAAAAAGCGAAGATTTTATATTTATAGCATGGTCTTGTTCAAGTTTGGACTTTTCTGTTAAGTATTTAATTCTCCTTCTTAGATCTTTGACTGTTAAACCATCATCAACAACAAATCCACCAAATTCGAAAACTTTTGGATTACTACATAGCAACTTATGCTTAGATAAAAGTTTAGATATGTTTGTATTAAGATTCGGCAATTCACTTTTGTGTTGAATTATTCCCAATTCAATAAGATCTTTTATTGTATCATCACTTCTCGGTTTATTATTTTTATAATAAGCATAAATCGTTTTATACATAGAATTAAGCACTTCGAGTTCAGGTAATGAAGAATCCTTTTTCTTGAGCTGCACATTTTCCTCCATCAGGTTATTTGCCTTTTTATCTAAAATTTCGAAGGTTACAGCCCCTTTTTGCTTGATTTCTTTGATTTCCTGGGAAGTTTTTGTTTCTAAATCTTTGTAATAACGATATGCTTGTTGCACAGATTCAAGTGTAGCGCTAACATTATCCAATTCGACAAGAACGTGAGTTATGCGAACTCTGTTGGGGCTCTGTAATATACGAGGAGGCAAATTCATAAAATAACAATTAGAAAACTCGTAAATTGAAAAAAATTCAATCATTATAGAGCAAATAAACGGGACAAACATTTTAATCAGATTATATAAAAAAGGTACATTCACTATTTTTGACAAAATTTTAAATTTTCATGGGGTTGTAAATCTTATAATAACTAGATGAATAAGGAATGAATCCCAGTATAATGTGCATCATTATATTAAACACTATATGTAAGGCTAATGATTCTATTAACACTTATGAAGATCTATAGTATTTGAGCAGATAAATTTGATAATTTCCAAAACTCTTATATTTCAAAATTAAAGTGTGCGAATGCATTTAAATGAGAGCAAAAAGAGATTGATGCTGTTAAAACTAGGTGTGAATTTGCAATTATTTCGCATCACAAGAACTACCCAGTAAATTCGGCTATCTTTCTTTGCAATTATTCTCCATTATACATATAATATAATATAATGGTTAGGGTTTGAAGAAAAGTTACTAGAGAATTATTGACTTTTGAAATAATGCAGAATTTTACTTGAAGAAATCATTAATTTATGAGTTCCAAATTGCTAAGCATTACGAAGGATCATTAAATTTGCTACAATTAAATACACTTATTGCAGAATTAAGATTTTTGAAATTAAAAGTTTGAAATATTGCCTTTTTGAATAAAAATTTAAATTTTATTATATAATCATGATAATATCTTATAGAAATTAAAAGAAAATATTTTAAACCATTCAAATATTTTGAATGTTTTATCAATTTAAAATATTAAAAGATAGCTTGATTTTATCATCATTAGTTGTTATCAAAGTTTTCTTCTTTTGATGAACAACAGTAAATGATTTGTTAATTACTTGTCTTCCTTTTTCGCAGCAAAATCGAAAGTTATATGATGATAATCTTGCTGTCAATTTTGAAACTCTCTGATTTACAAGTAAGCATTCCTTTGGAAAAGCAGTCCTATTCTGTTTTCAAGATATTTTAAAGCCTCCATTTCATACAATGCGCAGATCTATTCGAAATTGCAAGAACTCTCAAGAAAAATGCAGCAGCAAAGAAGATTCCATAGTTTCTAGCATCAAAAATTTACAACCTTAATACAACAGTTAAAGAGAAGCTCGAAAAGAAAATATTTAACCATAAAGCTGGAAACCATTCGATATCTACTATTGGATCTAATAAAAAGTTAATTATAACATATTTAACATGCTATTTGTTGACTTTGTTCCATTATATTACCATATATATCTTTTTGAAATCTAAAATATTTTTACGATTTTAACCATGTGTTGTTGAAACCATATATCAATCTTAGCTAAAGTATAGTTTATGAGTCTGTCACCAACTAATGTATGAATTTTCAAAAATGTCAAATATGTTCATTTTTTCTGTAGATTCAGCCATAATTTCACGTTGTTATACTAGTCAACTATTAATTAATATTTTTATCGATTTAAATATATGATGAGATGCTTAGTTCTCCTGGAAATCGATTTTTAATCGCAATTTTAACTTTCCAAAAAAAATTCAAAAATAAAAATCCCTCTCAATTTTCGAAGTTTTCTAACTCGCCAAATCTATAGCCAAATTTTTTTGGAACGTATAAACATTGTTAGGCAGTATATAGGGATGCTATTTATCCTATTTTCATCCCATTTTACTGTTATCGCCTAGTGAATGTACCTTTTATAAAAAGCACGTTTGTTAACCTTTTACAACATTTTTGTTATAGACCGAAAATAGATTTTTTCGGTTTTCTCTTCAAATAATTGAAAGAATGATACTATTATAGGTTTATTATATTATATAGCATATAATCATGCTATAGCCGAAAATTATAAGTTTTGAGAAGATTGAATATAACACAAATAAATTTGAATGTAAGTTAAATTGCTTGTTGTTTTTAATAGCTATTTAATGAGAAATCCAATATTGCAAAATTCAAATTGAATGATTGAAAGAACAGAAAAAGTCATTCTTTTCAATTTCGAATATGTTTCATTGTATTTATAATTATATGGCAAATAAGATATTTAAACTTGATTTTTGAAGGAAAATTCACAAAATTGAATAAATTCAAATAATTTTTATTCAAAAATAAACTAGTTATTTGAGTTTCATACTTATTATCTATTCAAACTACAAAGTTTGTAATTTAAAATATTTTGTGAGATCAGATTGAATTAATTCAAGGTTCTTTTCAATTAATATTAATGACCATATTTCGCATTTTCGAACATTCTAGACCAAATATATAAAAATGGGAGACGAATGTTAAATTTGCTAGACATGGGGGAGTTGTTTACCGAGTTTTAGCTCTTATCTCTAACAAAAAATTAATTTTTAAAAAAATGACCGAATACGTTTCACAGCGAGAAAAAAATAAAAGGCAAGATAGAATTTTCTAGACATAAAGAAGTTGTTTACCGAGTTTTAGCTCTTATCTCTAACAAAAAATTAATTTTTAAAAAAATGACCGAATACGTTTCACAGCGAGAAAAAAATAAAAGGCAAGATAGAATTTTCTAGACATAAAGAAGTTGTTTACCGAGTTTTAGCTCTTATCTCTAACAAAAAATTAATTTTTAAAAAAATGACCGAATACGTTTCACAGCGAGAAAAAAATAAAAGGCAAGATAGAATTTTCTAGACATAAAGAAGTTGTTTACCGAGTTTTAGCTCTTATCTCTAACAAAAAATTAATTTTTAAAAAAATGACCGAATACGTTTCACAGCGAGAAAAAAATAAAAGGCAAGATAGAATTTTCTAGACATAAAGAAGTTGTTTACCGAGTTTTAGCTCTTATCTCTAACAAAAAATTAATTTTTAAAAAAATGACCGAATACGTTTCACAGCGAAAAAAATAAAAGGCAAGATAGAATTTTCTAGACATAAAGAAGTTGTTTACCGAGTTTTAGCTCTTATCTCTAACAAAAAATTAATTTTTAAAAAAATGACCGAATACGTTTCACAGCGAGAAAAAAATAAAAGGCAAGATAGAATTTTCTAGACATAAAGAAGTTGTTTACCGAGTTTTAGCTCTTATCTCTAACAAAAAATTAATTTTTAAAAAAATGACCGAATACGTTTCACAGCGAGAAAAAAATAAAAGGCAAGATAGAATTTTCTAGACATAAAGAAGTTGTTTACCGAGTTTTAGCTCTTATCTCTAACAAAAAATTAATTTTTAAAAAAATGACCGAATACGTTTCACAGCGAGAAAAAATAAAACTGTACACTGATTTTAATTTTCATTTCCAGTCACTTTACTTATTATTTTTTCTTTTTTTCATTTTAATTATAAATTATTTCATAATACTTTTATTTACGTTACCATTTTCTTTATTCTTTTGAATTCCATACTAGACACTTATAGAATATTTTGATTGTTAACGTACTTCATTAGAATGAATCCTTACAAAGGGTATGTCGATCGAATTTACCTAATTGGTATTTCCAATCAGATTGAAGAAGGTAAAATGATATGGAAAGAAGCTTGCACTTATGTTCCCATCGCCCCAACCCTTCAATCAAATGATTTCAAATATTTAGATGTTTCAAAATCTTTTTTACAAAATCAATTTAGCTTACAGAATATCCCATTGCCTAAAGGCAAGAAAGGTCGTAGGGTCAATCCCTACGACCAAATCAAAGCTCTTGCTGTGATACATGACCACTGGGCCTTTCCCTGTGGTCAAACAAAACAATGGAAACGTTTGAAATTACAACAAATTGATGTATCTTATAGAGAAGTACGCAGATACTTCAAAGAAAATCATTTCACCAAGACGCGATTAGAGCATGCCGGGCCAGAAACAGCAGTAAGATATTGGGCGCTTTCACCCAATCTTATCTGGCACGCAGATGTTCATTATTTTAGGGGTGTTCGTGGCCAGTATATTTATGGCATAATCGACGATTTTAGCCGCAAAGTCCTAGCGTGTATACAAATACCAGATATGCTGGCAGCAACGACAGCGAACGTTGCGGCTTCCGCCTTCATTGAATTTGGCGCCCCTTATTGTTTCTGGACCGACAACGGTTCAGAAAATAGGGGCGCCTTTCAAGATCTACTTGATCTTTGGGGCGTCCAATGGCGGCATACAGACTCTCATTCTCCCTACCAAAATGGGAAGATTGAGAGATTCTGGCCGACATTGGAGCGCTGCCAAAGCATTCAGGCTATTCCTGCCTTTATTTGGGAGTACAATAATAACACACCGCATGAAGATCTCCCAATTAATCCATTAACTGGAACAAATTACACGCCAAATCAAATGTATCAGCTGAAACCGAAATACACAAATGCAGATACAGAAAGGTTGTGGCAAATATGGGATACAGATACAGGCATGACCGCTGTTGACACATTCACAGCGTAATAATAAACATAATTTTTTAATTTCATTTTTAACAAGTTTTTTTAAATGTATGTAATGAATAATTCATTAGAATATGATAATGCACATTGTAACAGAATAGAACAATCACCAAATTTTTTTTTGAAATTAAAAAATAAAAGTAAAAAGTATAAAGTAATCTAACCAAAAAAGATATTTAAAAGAATTTTGGAAAAAACAGAATAAGGATAATGATATTATTTTAGATACACAATCGATGTACTGAAGAATAATCCGGTAAAATGATGATATAAAATTAGATTATTTTACAAGTAGCTAAAAGAATAAAACTATAATATAAAATAAATGAAGTTTAATGAAACAATAAAGGTTAAATAAATAATAAAGATTTTTATTTTATATCATTATTGAGAAGAAGTAACAGCTGACACTTGGTAGACAACTTCTTTATGTCTAGAAAATTCTATCTTGCCTTTTATTTTTTTCTCGCTGTGAAACGTATTCGGTCATTTTTTTAAAAATTAATTTTTTGTTAGAGATAAGAGCTAAAACTCGGTAAACAACTTCTTTATGTCTAGAAAATTCTATCTTGCCTTTTATTTTTTTCTCGCTGTGAAACGTATTCGGTCATTTTTTTAAAAATTAATTTTTTGTTAGAGATAAGAGCTAAAACTCGGTAAACAACTTCTTTATGTCTAGAAAATTCTATCTTGCCTTTTATTTTTTTCTCGCTGTGAAACGTATTCGGTCATTTTTTTAAAAATTAATTTTTTGTTAGAGATAAGAGCTAAAACTCGGTAAACAACTCCCCCATGTCTAGCAAATTTAACATTCGTCTCCCATTTTTATATATTTGGTCTAGAATGTTCGAAAATGCGAAATATGGTCATTAATATTAATTGAAAAGAACCTTGAATTAATTCAATCTGATCTCACAAAATATTTTAAATTACAAACTTTGTAGTTTGAATAGATAATAAGTATGAAACTCAAATAACTAGTTTATTTTTGAATAAAAATTATTTGAATTTATTCAATTTTGTGAATTTTCCTTCAAAAATCAAGTTTAAATATCTTATTTGCCATATAATTATAAATACAATGAAACATATTCGAAATTGAAAAGAATGACTTTTTCTGTTCTTTCAATCATTCAATTTGAATTTTGCAATATTGGATTTCTCATTAAATAGCTATTAAAAACAACAAGCAATTTAACTTACATTCAAATTTATTTGTGTTATATTCAATCTTCTCAAAACTTATAATTTTCGGCTATAGCATGATTATATGCTATATAATATAATAAACCTATAATAGTATCATTCTTTCAATTATTTGAAGAGAAAACCGAAAAAATCTATTTTTGGTCTATAACACTTTTACAACATTTTGAATATTTTTTGTGATTACGTAAAACATGAATAATAAGTCATTTTTATATCAAAATGATTAAGTATTCAAATTCTGATTGTTTGAATTATTTTTATATTCCAATCAAATAATAACATATTTATAGCTAACACCAAATATTATTATTTCAATTTCTTTAAATACAAATTTGTTTACTTTCAATATTCTAATTTTCTCAAAAGCTCAACAAATTCTGAAGAACTTGGAAAAAGTTATAAATAAGGCAAATATTTATCGATTCTATATGCTAATAGAACTGAAAATGCACTTAAAATAAATAAAGAACTCTCTATCGTTTTGTTCAACGAATTTCAGTCCGAGTTTCTGCAAAATATTTCTCGTTTTTCAGCCGCTACATCGGTAATATTGAGATTTCATGAATTTACCTCCCAATAAGGTGTTTTATTGGCAAAATCGCATTATCCAAAAAAATACCTACTGGATATTCGATGGAATTTATATAGATAAAATATCCATATATAATTGATGTCAAAAAACTGAGAAACGATGGAATTCAACACATTTCACACGAATTTTTATTATGTATTATATTTCCTTTCTTAGATATTGGTCAGCTTATGGTAACTGTATAATATGCAATTTCTTTCATTGTAATAAGGAACCGGAACCATGAATTTTTTTTTAATTAATATTGTAATCTATCTTCAACATTAGTTAAATTAGATCATTTTAATTAATAACCAAGACCTTCAGTAGGATAATAAAAAGATATATCTTTATTTTATTATCCATCCATAGATTACACAAGTGCTAATGTATCAATTACATATGTAGAGGTAGAAAGTTTTAGGTCATTTTTCAAGTTATTATGCTGATAAAAAATAATATTGAATTTATTCGAGTTATCAAGATCAAATAATTAGATAGAATTTAATGTCTCATATATTTTCAGTGAATTTGATTATTATTTTCATTCTTTTTTAATTTTGCTTTTGTATGAATGAGGAAATTATTCCTCTTTGGGCAAAGCAAATTAAAATAGATTCATCAATACAGTTCTTACTGACAGGAAACTTCACTCATCCTACAATTATGGACTGTATTGTGGTTGGCCACTCATCATTTCGATTATATTCTGTCAAATCCAATCAATTAGTCGAAACTACAAAATATATTCATAACAAATCCATTTCTTCTGCATCAATAGTCGAAAATTCCGATCATTCAGAAATATGTTTCATTTCTAAGAACGTTCTTTCTTTTCTTGGATTAAATTCACAGCATGAATTCGAAGTAAATCAGAAAAAAGATATAGATCACGAGCTTACATATGTTACTTGCGCTAAATCTTTAATTTTATTATATAGTTCCTTACCATTTTTATCAATTGGAAATAGAAACGACCTAAATTTCACAAGATATACATTACAAGTGCAAAGCGTCTTATCAGCATGCATTATTAACAATCGTATCGCAGTTTTACAGCGCGCAAATAATTTCGAAGTTTGTTTTTACAGCTACGATGATAAATCCCAGTTAAAAACTGTTTATAAGAAAGTACTCAGTTTGGAGATTCCATACAAGCTTATTCCATCCGTTTCTCACAGTGCAGTTTATGTTTTATCCGAAAACAAAATTTCAAAAATTTTGATTCAAGAAACATCATATTTTTTCAATCCATTTCAAGTCTCTTCGAAAGGAGGCGATGGACTGATTATAGATGCAGTTAGTTCAGGTGTGAACACATACTTCCTTACTGCAGATGGCTGCTTAATTCGTTTTGATGGGGAAAATTTAGAATATTTAATGACGCTGAATGGTGCAAATTCAATTTGTTCACCAACATTCAACAGATTCATTGTATCAATTGATTCCAACAAGATACAACTATTCGATAGAGAGTTTCAAGTTCTCGATGAATGCGAAGATGTCATCTGCAGATGTTCCAGCTACAGGAAAGGAAACTTTATAATTGCTTCTGGATCTTCTGTTCATTCTGCTTTTTATGACTATGGCATTGAAATAGAAAAAGTATCGGAAATGAATTATTTTGTTGTTCCAAGATTGATTACTTCATCGTCAGGATGCTTTGCATTTATCGTATATGAAGATAAATGTGTAGTTATTAATGAAGAGTTCAAAGATGCAACTCCTTCTTTCATGAAACATCTTTCTATTGATAGAATTCATTGCAATTCTTTATCTTTCTTTTTCTTAGTGAATGAAGAGAATGTTTACGTTTTTGACCATGGATACGTCAATTGTATTAAACATCCGTCAACACTATCTTGCTTCCATCACTCAACTATATTCCTTGCTGCTCAGGATTCCATTTCTTGCTATATTTATACAAATAATTGTTTAGAAAAAGTTTCTGACAGAAAATTTACTTCCCAAATCTCTTCTATTGCAACTTATAACTCCACGAATGTTGTAATAAGTCTATTTGATGGCACAATATATATAGCAGATGATGATTTGAATGTAAGAGAAGGATGCACTTTAGAAAATGATGTTTTTGTAACTTCACTTTTGACAACAAATAATTCAATTATTTTTGGAGCTTCAGATGGATTTGTATATATCATGGATGATAAACTTTTGCTTAAAGAAAAGTTCAAGATTGGAAATATCCCAGTAACTGTATCAGGATATGAAAATTTGATATGTTGCAAGTGTGGAAAAAGATTTTCAACGATTATTGATCAAAAAGTCAAATCTTTACCACCAGATTTCCTCGCAATTGATGTATTATCAAATGGAAAGTGTATTGCTATTGTTTCTAGTCCAAAGAAGGATAAAACAGCAGCTCTTTTCACATTTCATTTTACAAATACAACAATTGGATTTCACAGTTCAACTCTTTTTAATTTCAACGGATTTATTGACAGAGTTTGTGCTGCTAGATCTAAAGATGCATTCGTATGTTCAATAAGAGAACCACCATCTTTGTTTTGGTCAAGAGGAGAAGTAATAACTGTCTTAGAGAAAAATGAAATTGTTAGAACAATTGTTGAATGGAAAGCGAAACATGGAGAAAAGCTAATTAATTTTTGGGTTGCTTGTACAGAAGGAAATTCTTCAATATCAAGGTTTATGCTGTTCACACAGAATGTTTCTGATTTCAAAGTCAGAACAATATTGACAAAAACATTTGGAGAGCCAATTACTTCTTTTTGTGCTATTTCTCCTTCTTTAGCTTTATTTTCTCATTCAGATCAACTTGTTGGAATATCTTTAGAGACAGGAGCATTAAGAAAGATCTTTTCTGTTAAATCTCCACTGAAAGATATTGTTTTTACTGATGCAAATACATCTTATGTTGCTGGTTTGACAAATGACAATGGATTTTTCTTGATGAAAGTTCTTGAAAAGAGTTTGGAAACAGTTTTTGTAGTTAAGAAACCATTTTTGGGATCTAGAATCAAAGTCATTGGCAATTATACAGTTGTTGCTGATAGATTTGGTTTGTTAGAGATATATGATATAACCGGGAAATTAGGAAAGAAATTCAAATTTGTTTCCCCAATTTCTGATATGTTTGACATTGGAAATGAAAAAGTTCTTTGCTGTCACATATGCGGAGAACTAACACTAGTCAAAGTGTCAGAGGGAATTTTACTTGAGTCTGATGTTTCATCTCTATTTTCATTCGGAAGATCCGCATTTCCGAAAGAATTTTGATTTATAAATTTTATTTGTTTTTTTTATTAGATATTGTAAATATTTGCAATGTTAAATGTTTTCACTAACTGTGAATTCCTTTATAGAGAGAAGTGCTTTTAAAAGTCTTTAATATATAAATGATTAAAATATAGAGAAAGAATTAACAATGATTGTTATAAGAATAACAATACTACACTCGATTGCAACTTCAGCACATGTATATGCTGCCATATCGCTTAGATGTGCAATATCATTTCTTCTTTTATGATTTTGGAACTATTCTGTTCAATGTTTATGTGACAAATTGAAGTTCACACTCTTTTTAATGGATTAATTATAATATTTGGAAATTGTTCAATTCTGACAAAAATTTTAGCTCGTTATTTTTTTTTATTTCAATAAAAATTTCAAATAAATGACTCAATTAATAACTACAAACAAAGGAGCAAAGCTACCGCAGCTAATAGGTCAGGCTAATGCAAAAATATCTCAACCTAAGCTTTCTCTCGCGGAAATGTATGATGCAATGATGGAAAAAGCCAGGTATGAGGGACCATACCAATCCATTGAAATATATGTAATGCAAATGTTTAATGCATCACATATTATTCTCTGGGTTGAGCTTCCTCATCAAGATCTTTTTTATTCTCCTTCATATTCTTTAGTTTGTCAAGAAAAGAAATCAATTATAGCTACAGCATTTCTAACTATATCTCCTATGTCTATTAAATGTCAAAAACAATCACAATACTTCTGCAAAGGCCTAGATGATAAAGTTATTCCCGAAAATTATTCAGTTTTAACAATACCTATATTAAACAGACAAAAACATACTATCGCTGTAATCCAAGTTGCCAAAAAGCCAGAAAAAGCTTTTGGTCCTGCAGATATGCAAATTGCAGATTGGCTTCTATCCAAATTTAAGATATACGGATCTTTATTATTTGATGATACGAACATCCTCGAGTCAGCGATCGGCGCTGCCTTCACAGATGCAGACGAAGAAACAATAAATAATATCCAAAAGACTCTTCAAAGAGAATTTGGCTGCAGAAGAGCAGAGATATGGCGCTACCATAATAAAACCGAAACTGTCAATAAAGTCGTCATGGATGGAAAAAATGTTGCATATCAAGATGAACCTACAGGATGTGTTAGTTGGGCACTTAAAAACAATCAAATAATTATAGAACAAGATGTACAACAAGCTCCTGGTCATATACCAAGTATTGATGGCTGTTTTGCCGAAAGTATTGTAGTTTATCCTTTTATAGAGAATGAGCATAAAGTATGGGGTGTTTCACTTAGAGGCAGAATCTCTGGCTTCAGGAATTCCGATATTGCTAAATTAAAAACAATTGTTCCGATAATTATTAGATCATTACGAATTATTATTGAAAAGAACAAACAGCCACCAGAAAAAGACACAAAGAAGCAAGGACTAACAGCTCTACTTGATGTTGCTGAACAATTGAGTGGAGTTCTTGATATTGATACTTTAATTCCAATGATTATGCAAAGATCATGTGATTTACTCGAAGCAGAGCGTTGTTCCTTATTCCTTGTTAACAACACTCAAACAGAACTCATTTCCTACTTCCACGCGGGCCTTACAACCGAAATCAGAATTCCAATTAACACAGGTATCGTCGGAGTCACAGCTACTACTGGTGAAATACAAGTAGTCAACAACGCATACGAAGATCCGCGTTTTGATTCGAGCGTTGATAAGAAGACAGGCTTCAAAACTCGAAATATCATTACAGTTCCTATTTTCAACAACAGAGGCGAAATCGCAGGAGTTACAGAGCTAATGAACAAAATAACAAGTGATGCATTCACTGAAGATGATGTATCATTGCTGAGAGGCTTCAATGTATTCTGTGGTATCGCGTTAGATAACTCAAGATTGTACCAAGCTTCAACAGAATTAACAAAACAAGTTTCATCATTCATAGAAGTTTCCAGTGGATTAACAAAGAACACAACAATGAGGAATATCTGCGAAAGCATTCTCCAAAACGCGATAAACATATGCGAAGCGAAGAGCGGCATCTTATACCTATTAGATGGCAATGAAAAGATAACTCCTTTGATCTCATTGAACACAAATAGAGAAACCGACCAATTAATTGTCAAAAGATGTATTGAAAACAAATCAACGGTTGTAATGACATTTGATGAGGTTAATGAGTATCTTGGTAAAACAAAAGGTCCTCCCAAACAAGACAAAAGCCTCAGCCATCAGTTAAGTCGCGTCAATGCTGCAATGTCGAGAAGAATTTTACCTGACATGTTTACGGAAAATTCGATTTGTTTGATTCCTCTTAAAAGTTCTGATGGAAACGTTTTAGGTGTCATGGAAGTAGATACTACATCTAAATTGATGACAGAGAGTCAGAAACTCCTTGAATGTTTCGCTGTTTTCGCAAGTGTTTCGTTAGAAAGGAATCATCTCAAAGATATTGCTCAATTAGGATCTCATGAAGCTGAATTGAAGCAACAAATGACGAGAGATGAAAGAGATTCAACGACAAACATTCCTGTACACTTGCATTTACCACAGAGGACAGTTACACAGCTTTGGACAATTAATTTCGATTCATTGGATTGGACAGATATTGGCTATTTCCAAGTTGTTTTCGCAATATTTTCTAGATTCAATTTGCAGCAAACTTTTAATGTAACTAATGAGAAATTGTATAGATTCTTGATAGAATTACGAGCAGGCTACAGACCAGTACCATATCATAACTGGGCACACGCTGTAGATGTCTTGCAATTCACGGCTTATCAAGTCCACATTTCTCATTTGGATGAAAAAATTCCAAAAGTTGAATTGTTCGCACTTTTGGTCGCTGCAATTTGCCACGACTTGAATCATGATGGCTTCACGAATGACTACAATGTGAAAGCGGAAACTCCTTTAGGTATTTTGTTCAAGAACCAGTCTGTCATGGAAATGCATCATTGCGAAGTTACAATTGATATTATGTCAAATGATCAATGTAATTTGTTTTCTGCTTTGCCACCTCAACAATTCAAACAAGTATGGAATTTGGTGATCAACTTGATCCTTGCTACGGATATGGCAAAGCACTTCACGATTTTGCAGGAATTCAACACTTTGATCGATGGAAAAACATTTTCAATGGAAAATGAAAATCATCGACATTTGTTGTTACAATTAATCATCAAAGTTGGTGATTTATCCAATGTTTCAAGACCTTTCGACTTGGCAAACAGATGGTGCGCTGTTTTATGCGAAGAATTCTTCAGACAAGGCGATCTTGAAATGGCAAGAGGAATGCAATATTCGTCTGCTTTGAATGACAGAGAACATTTGAACAAAGAAAAGTCACAGATCGGATTTTACACGTCTGTTTGCTTGCCTTTGTATCAAAGTGTTGCCAAAGTATTGCCGCAACTCGAAAGCAACGTAGTGCAGGTCGAAAGTAACTTGGAAACATGGAAATCTGCTGATGAAGCGAAAATCAAGAAAGAACAAGAAATGCAGATGTTGTCTCAGAGAGGACAAGACAGCGAAAATAAGGATGAGAACGCTGAGAAGACAGAAAAGGTTGTTAGAAAGGTAAAACCTGTACCTTCAAACTTGCAGACACTTACTGGATTAGTTTTGACAAGAAAGAAATCTGTAATGAATACAATTGCAGAATTCAAAGTTTAATTTTTTATTGTTATGCTTTATTTAATGTTTGTATTTATTTATATAAATTTTATTTTGTTTTCTAAAGTTTATTTTTTCATCAAAATTAATACCCTTTAAGTGTTGCCAATTATGTGGCAACCTATGGTTCTGCCCTTCATATACCATTTAAATAAGTGCGCACCGTTCATTGAATAGTTAATAAATTTGAATTTGAGTCAGAAATACTAATGCTATATTCATTCGTAAATAATGGGGCGTGCCAAAAGATTGCGATATACTAGTTTTTAATGGAAAAATTCAAAGACGTTTTAATATTTAAGAAATCGTTATCAATTTTTCGACTATTTTTTTGATTCAATATTTTTTTTCTATGGCAGACTTTTAGAGCCAATAAACTTATGTTTTCTTTAAAGGGTTGAACAAGAAAGCAATTATATTATGCTTCTATTTTATTTTTTATTTTTATTTTTTTCATATTGAAAACAGTCGAAAATTGAGACAATTTTGATCGGGGTATTATTATTGTCGTCTGGCGGTTTTAGACGACAATGCGAATTTTCAAATAATAGGATTTTTAGCCAGATAAAGAGCTACTCCATATATCATGCGTGTTTGCATACTATATACATAGATGGAATTGATGTTCTTCCTTTATTTAGGTACCGAAACATGCTTGAAAAATCTATTTTTTAGACGACAATGATAATTTTGTCACTTTTCCAGACGACAATAATAATTTGTCACCTTTTTAGACGACAATAATAATTTTGTCACTTTTCCAGACGACAATAAAACATCCTCATTTTGATCTTTATTTTGACTTTTTTCCCCATTAAAATATTTTCTAATTGTATCAAAACGAGATCATTGATGATAAATATGTTTCAAAGTTTTTTTTCCTCTTTCAAACACATTTTAAAAATTAGGATTAGATCCGGATTATGAAAAAAGTGACACTTTTTAAATAAATCAACATATTATAAAATCAGCATTCTAGGAAAAGTTTAGAATAAAGATCGATCATATAATCGACTTTCCCTTCAAAATATCACCTTTCATTAGATTTAATTTTTTTAGGACTTTAGTCTCAATTTTTCACCGAGAAATTGAATGTTTATATCAGTAATTTTATAAAATGATTGGAGGACTAACTCTGAACTATGAATTTAATCGTAATAATTTGCACACATTTATTGAAGAAAAGAAGTTCTTTGATATATTTGAAATAGAGGATGCAAGCAAAATCTTACAAGATTCAATTTTATCATCCGATGATTTCATCTCAATTCTCCAGGAAGGCAGAATCAAGTATGATTCACATGATCTATTCAAAGGTGTACAAACTGCTCATGTTTCTCTTCGTAATATAGATGAAACAATTAGAATTCTAGAAATTTCCTATAAATACCTTGAGCTTGGAATTCTAAAAGACACAATTGATTTTATGAATACTTTGCGATTACAAATAAATCCAAATCTTAATTCTGAACTCAATGTATTGAGTGAACAAAAGCAAGAGTTAAACAATCAAATGATTACACTCCATTCTGAAATTGAAAGACTCAAAAGACGAATTTCAGAATTAACAAAAGAAAATGAATCATTGAAACAGAAAATAAATGAAAATCCAGTTACACAGGATATTTTATCCAAAATAGATCAATTAAATACATCAAATGATTTTCCGAGAATTTATAAATTCTTATGGGAAATTTCGGAAAAAGGATACCAAAATGCAAACATACAAACAAAGATTAAGTGCCTTTTGGAAAAGAAAGATGGAGATGGAAATAACCCATTACATATTGCATGCAGAGATGGAAACACTAAACTTGTAAAATATTTAATTTCAGTCGGAGCAAATAAAGAATCAGAGGGAAATCAAATGCTCACACCACTTAGCGTTGCCTCACAATATGGTCGTCTTGCAATTGTTGAATATCTTATCTCTATTGGTTGCAATAAAGAACCAAAGAATACTGAAGGAGTCACACCACTCATTGTTGCTTCTAATAATGGCCATCTTGAAGTTGTTAAATACCTCATTTCAATTGGATGCAATAAAGAAGCAAAGAATTGTTTGGGCATAACTCCATTCATGTTTGCAGTAGTAAATGGTAATCTCAATGTGGGACGCTATCTAGTTTCAGCTGGAGTAAATATAAATGCAAAAACAGATGGAGGAAGTACAGCACTCCATGAAGCAGTGATAAGCGGAAAACTCCAAGTTGTTCAGTATCTTATCTCGATCGGCCTTAACAAAGAAGAAAAAACGGTTGATGGATGGACCCCATTGATACTTGCGGCTCATCTCGGTTTTCTTGATATAGTAAAATATTTAATATCTATTGGAGCCGAAAAGGAAGCAATGGATAATTGCAGGAACACCCCATTAATTTGTGCATCAAGCCAAGGCCAACTTGATGTTGCCAAGTATCTAATTTCTGCTGGATCCAACCATAGGGCTAAAAATATCTTTGGACATGATGCATTATTTATGGCTTCCAAAAATGGTCATTTAAATGTGGTCGCATTTCTTAAATCCATCAGTCGTTTGTAAATTCCTTAACAATGGTAAATCCCTGAAATTAACTCCTGAAACTAGTTTGAATTTGAATAAACATTTACATTTCACTGAGCATATGTTAATATTTTTATATCTCTGTGAATATAGTCTCATATGCATATGATGATTTTAATGTGTCCATATTTTAAGGAAAGATATCAAACACCTTGATGCTTCATAAAATTTTATTAATACAATACTTTTAATGGTTTGTTATTATTTTTCGAGGGAATATTGTTTGCAAATTAATATAATTGATAAGGTTTTCCAAAAACTGCACAGTATATTAAAATATATATAATTAACTTTCATATTTAATATTTATTAAATTTCTAAAATTTTTCTTCAATAGAATTTAGCACCATGTGAAAAAAGAAAATCTACCATATTTCCCAGGTAATAATTTAATGCGATATCAAGAGCTGTTATTCCGTTTTTATCTTTTTCATTGATATTTGCACCCTTTGAAATAAGAAGTTCGGTTGTTTCTCGTTTACCCTTGAATACAGAATAATGAAGAGGAGTTCTTCCCTTTTCATCTTTTTCATTGATATTTGCACCATTTGAAATAAGAAATTCGGCTATTTCTCTACTATTATTTTCTGCGGCAATATGAAGAGGCGTTCTTCCATTTTCATCTTTTTGATTGATAGTAGCACCGTGCGAAAGAAGAAGCTCAAATGTTTCAACAGAATTCCTAATTAATGCAAAAGAAAGAGCCGTCAATCCATTTTTAGCTGCTTCATTTATCTTTGCACCTTGCGAAAGAAGGAATTCGACCGTTTCTTTACCATCTTTATATGTAGCATAATGAAGGGTTGTAAATCCATGTTCATCCTTTTCATTGATATTTGCACCACATGAAATAAGAACTTCGACAGTTTCTTTGCTATTATTTTCTGCTGCCATATAGAGGACAGATTCTTTATTTAAATCTTTTGCATTGATATTTGCACCATGCGAAAGAAGAAATTCAGCCGTTTCTTTACTATTATAAATAGCTGCAATATGAAGTGCGGTTTTTTCCACTAATATCTTTTTCATTGATATTTGCACCAAGAGAAAGGAAATATTCGCAAAGGGATGGAATATCAAATACAGCTGATTTTACAAAGCATTTGTCAATTTCATCAGTCTGATCATAATAAACCAAAAATGCTTCAAGATTGTTATACCATTCCCAATAAGTTAAATTGATCTCTATATTGTACTCATTCATCAAGAACGTAACAAAATCAATGTTGTGCGAAATAATTGCATATTTCATGCAATAATAGTCTGGTTTGTGATATTTCAAACATTCACTCATAATTTCATGATTTCTTCCTAAAAATGATAATTCTAGACATGTTTCAGTTATTTCTGAGTTAAATTTAGTTCTTAAAAATTTGAAACAATCAACTGCTCCGTAGTAACAACATAATTCAAGTAATGAATATTTACCTTTGTAATGTGGTAATAAATCGCTTTTAATTTTTTGATCTTTATCAAAACCTTCTTTTTCCGTGCAGAAGATGAATCTATCTTTATCATTATCCATAATTGCCCTGTAAATTGTATTTTCTTCTAGAATATCTAGATTTTCAGATTCAATCCATTTGAATTTATCAAATTTGTATAATTTGATTCCATATTCTTTGTAAAACAGATAATTGGAAATGATTGGAATATTTTGGATATCTGTTACATGATAATCATCAGATATGAGTTTTGCAAGAGCTAAATATGACTTGGTAGAGCGGTTGTTATATGTAATGATCTCTAAAATATCTCTTATAATATTTTTTTGGGGATGCTTATTTGATTCAATCAGTTCTGTTTTGATCATTTTGTAAATCGAGTTTAATTCCTCTTCGTTTTTGGTATTTAATTGATACAACATATTGTACAAATCGATGTGATGTTTATGTATACTTCTAAGTTCACAATATTCATTTGTATCAATGTCTTGATCAGACATCAATTTTTTAAGGGTTCGGCCCGACCATTTTTTTTGATTTCGAGACACCCTGGAGGACGACATGATTGATATTATTCCTTGCATTAAGTAAGTAATACTTCATGACATGCTATACATGTATAATCTTTAAATCTCAAATCCACTACATGAACTTGAAAAAAGCAATTTATGTTTTCAATTTTTGATTTTCTAATTTTAAAAATATGGGGTAAACAGTTTACATTTGTCAACTTTTATATGTATAGAAGATATCATTCGCTAAGCATGGCTTCGAAACTGCACCGATCCTTAATTATTAAATTCAATTTCTAGATAATTTCGATATATATATATAGTAACTATAGAAATGTTACAGTATGAGTAAATGTACAGCAGTTTATTGACTGTTTTACAGATTTTTTTTTTCACTCATGAATAAATGATGTTGTCCATGAAAATTTAGTCTCACCGATAGCCATAAATTCTAAATACGCGTCATTACAATATACAAATTTTGTTAATTATATTTTATTTGAAAATATAGACAAGGTGTTTTGCGTTCTCTCATTCGTTTCCGAATTTTCCATCTTATATAAGTATAATATAGAGGTATTTTGTAGGAAAATATAAAATTAAAAAATCTCGTAAATCTCGTCTTTATAACCCAAAAGCATATGCCAAGATATTGCCAAAAGAATTCAAGTTAAGGGTTTATGTCTTATTACAAAATATTAATCAGGGAAGTGTAAAAATCCAATGTAAGAATATGGAAATGTCAATTTTTTTTTTCAAAATGACTTTACTTTATGGACCTTCAGCATTAAGCTTTTCTCCAAAAGATAAGACTATTTTAATTGCAGGTGTTGGACCTGCTATTAGAGTTTACAAAGAAGACAAAATTTATTCCGAATTTTCAATATTTCCTGAAACAATGCGTATTATGGGTATATTTTTCCATGATGAACTCATTTTCGCATATGCAGAGAATATTCTCAAAATATTTTTACTTCAAAATGACTATAAATCGATTGAAATTAAATCAACTTTAGAATTTATTGACTGGATTGTTACAGCACATGTCGAAAATGATAATAAAATTACATCAGTATTACATCATGGTCAAATTGTTTATTCAACGTTCGAAAAAATTGAAAATTTAATTCGACCAACGCTCTGGAAGATAGTTGTTTCAGCTAAAATCATCGATGCCGGCATCCTTGTTGGTGATTCATTCGGAACAATCAGCTTATACAACCCAAAGACAGGAAAATACTTCGAAGCAAATCATGATAAAGGTTCTGTCTTCGATATCGACTATAAAGATGGAAAAATCATTACAAGTTATGAGTTTCATAGTGTTGCTCTTTGGAATCTCAAAGAAGACTCATTTGAATTTATATCCGCAACTTCTCCTCATCCTTCAAGAGTTTTTGGTGCTAAATTCGTTGGAGATATACCTATCTCGCTCGGAGAAGATGGTTATATGAAATTCCATGATGGATCAAATCAAAGTTATCATCTTCACCGAACAAAGCTCATTACAGCATTTGCTGTCAGTCCAGACAATGAGATAGCAACAGCAGGATACGATTGCGTCGTCAGGAGATTCTTCCTCCCAGAGAAATCAACAAAAAATAAATACAATTGTCCAGAAAAACGTGACAGCCCCGTAAATGTTATTGTTTTAGCGAATGAGAAGTTTATTATCGCCAACAACAACGGTGATGCCATATTAATGCCAGAAAACAAGATAATTGCCCACTCAAATGGTGCTTTCTTTGTTTTAGGTCAAAATTCAAATTATGCAGCAGGCGCAAGTCGAGCTTTTGATGTTTTCATATATGATACAGATAAAGACGAGTGCGTAACTGCTAGACTACCACGAGAAAAAGCTCCTTCAACAATAGCTGTCAGCAAAAATGGAGTTTTTGTTGTTTTGAACGATATGACTTTGGTAATTTTTAATTTGGCCGGCCAATTATTAATTGATTGTGATGCCTCTGATTATTTCAAGCGTCCTCCGAGTGTTTCCTTTGCAGCTAATGAGGAAAAGTCTCTTGTTGTATGTGCACATTCAACAAGAATAACTGTTTTTGACTTCGACCAAGAAATGAAATCAATTGTGAAGTCAAAGAAAATTGACACCACTTCTGGCGGTTTTTCTGGTGCCACTTTTTATAATGGCTGCTATTACATTATCGGCAGGAATGATGGCGTTATTACAATACTCAAGAGACTCTCCGATGAATGGGAAATCAAGTCTTTGTACCAAATTCCTGGTGGAGCAAAAAGTGCCGTTGGAATTTCAACAAACAAAGAAGGAAAAGTGGTCGTAGGAGGATTGTCCAAGACAGGTATATCGTTCTATGATATAACAGCACAAACAGAAATAGGTAGTCTATCGTTCGACGATAAACATTTGAGATCAACATTCGTTTTGACAGATAAAAGTGACATTTTCAGTAGTTCATGGGAAGCACAAAATGTCTACACGTCAAAAGTGAGCTGTATCGGCGGTTCAATGACAAAACCGTCATTCCACGGTTTGAGAGGTTTATTTGCCACAAAAAGTGACAAATTATTCTTTACAGGATCATGCGACAGAGATATCAGAGTTTGGTCCATTAAAGATGATAAAATTTCACTGGAAGATGACGTACAATCTGTTGACAGTGGAACTCACGCAATTGTATCGGATGGCAAAACGGTTTTTACGGGCGGAAGTCAACAATTATTATTTGAGTGGGTTTTGGATAATAACAAATTATATCAGATTCGTTCTTTCGATTTGACACCGCTGACAAACGGCGGATTATGCAAACGCCGTGTTACAACACTTTCCATTTCTCCTGAATTTGTTTTTGTGTTTTTGAGTGATGCAACACTTTTCAAATTGAAGAGGACTGATTTCGAATTAGTTGAAAAATGCGAAACACCAGGAGTTGCCATGAGTTCTGACTACAGCGATGACTTGTTAATCTGCTGCACTTCTAAAGGAAATTTGTGGTGGAATGGACATTCAGAAACAATTTGTAAATGTGGAATTCATTCTGTCAAAATTATTAAATATTTCGATAGAATAATTGCTGTTTCTTCATGCGATGATGGCTTTGTTAGATTGCATGAAATCAAAGGAGATAAGCTAGAAATGATAATGGAGATTGGGCCAAATCATACAGGTGGAGTTAAATCTGTTGATGTTCAATCGAAATCAGATATGTTACAAATTGTTTCATTTAGTTATGATCAGAGAATTAATTTATATACTTTGAATAGAGATTTGCAGTTAATTGATACAAAGAGATATGATACAGCTGTTTCACATGGCGAATCTGTTCTATTTGTTGAAGATGGATTCGTTGCTTACGGAACTGGACTTCATTACTTTAAATTGTAATCATTTTAATAAATGTTTTGATTTTTATTAATATCTACCACATTTTGTTTTGATATTTTCTTATTTATAAGTTCTGCTTACTAAAATTATAATTATAACTTTGATCCTTTAGACTAAAAATTAAGACAAGAGTTTGGGTGTGCAAAATCCAAAGATATCTCATGTTTCTAAGTGAAATCAGAAGATTAGTCTGTATTGATATCAGCTCTTTATTACTTATTACTGTTAATTAATTTTTTTATCTTTTTTTCTTATCTTGTTAAGATTCAACAAAATATGGCTGCACTTACGCCCATCTAACTTTAATTCAAATTTTTGACAACTGGCGTGAAAAGTCATTGAAAATCAACCTTAAGCATCTGAATTGAAGGTCATGTCATTGAAAATCAAACTTAAGAGGAAAAAAAATTTAAGGGTGACAATAAAAGTTACTGCAACTTAAAAAAAAATTAAGGCCGCCACCTTAATTTAAATGAATACGAAGCAGGGCCATATACCTCGAAGGTAGCCAGCTAAAAACCCAGGTATTAATACCATTATTCCAATTGTTACGAAGATGTATTTATCAAGTTTGGTCATTTCACCATCATCTTTCGATCGACGCTTCAATTCACCTGCACCACTTTCAAACTGGTTGTATTTGTATTGATATTCATCTTTATCCATTGAGATATTTTTAACAACTGAAACTTCGATATATTTATCAACCAGTTTACAAAATAGCTTTTCATAAAACATATGCAATCCAAGTATTCTTAAAAACATATATAAAATTTGACCAAATTGACCTGTCAAAAAATTGAATATTTGCGAATTTTTTTTGTTAAATAAAACCAAGCATGTATCAGTGCCATTGTACTCAATCTGTTTTTTCTCATTTAACACTTGCTGTTGTAATTGTTGAGAAAAGTCTTTGAACTTTTCATTTGCCTCATCATTTAGTATGTATTTTTCTTTCAACATATAAATAACTACTTCATTTTCAACATTTAAAAATTGTGAAGGTTCCAATTTCCATGATCCATAGTTAAAGTTATGCCTTTCTTTTATTATTTTATAACGCGGATCTATTTTAAAACAAGAAAACATCGGTTGTTGTGAAAGGAATGATTTAAGGTATTCTTCATTGTTTGTATTGAGTAACATATTGTAGAAACCCTTTTGACTAGGTAACCAAGAATACAGTAATATTCTAAATATTAAATAGAAGGCAATTAGATGAGTAGGGGTAATTTTAGCTAAAAGTGACACGCCTGTAAAAAGCGACACACCCGTGAAGGGTGTGATTACCGATCGGTAATTTCGACAGTTTAGAATTTAAAATTTTTTATGGAACTGTTGCGAGTTTCATAAAGAATTTAAGGAATATAAGCAAAGATTTGAATCAAAATCTTAGACCTAAGCCGCTCGATTCGCTCGCGGCTTCCGCGAATTACAGATCAGCAAAGATTTGAATCAAAATCTTCGAACTAAGCCGATCGCTTCGCTCGCGGCTTTCTTTATTATTTTAAATTTGCATATTTCCATCAAAAGTTCATAAGGTAAAAAATTTCGTTTATTTTTACTAAGAAAAAAAAGGTTTTTGATAATAAATTTATTTTATTTCGAAAAAGTAGCAATAATCGTAAAGGGGTATTGATAGGCTTGCTAAAGTAACTAATTTTAGCTGTCAAATACTTTTGTATTTTGAAGTAAATTAGTATAAATTTGTTTTTACTTTTATTTCGAAAAAGTAACAATAATCGTAAAAGGGTATTGATAGACTTGCTAAAGTAACTAATTTTAGCTGTCAAATACTTTTGTATTTTGAAGTAAATTAGTATAAATTTGATATTATTTTAACTCCCTTTGAAAACCTCAATTTTCCATACAGAGGGAACGGGAATAGCATCCAATATTCCCTGAGAATGGTTGCGCATTCTCAGTTCCCTCTATATTTCGAACGAAGCTCTCATCGGTCTTTTTTTTTAATACTAAACGTTTTTTTCCCCTGTCACTTTTAGCTAAAATTTGGGTTTGCCATAGGCTGTTTGTATTTAAATGAAACCAATATATCTATACCAAATTTGAACAAGTCTGTAATATGAATGCATAATTATTCAATTGTTCCGTACTCTGAAAAATATAAAACTTAAGGGTCCGCTACAACGATAGAGGAAATGTTCACAATTTTTTAAATTTTGAGAGCTCTAAAACCGTCATCATGATTGAGAGTTACATAACTAAAATGAAAATTATAAAACTTAAAAATTTGGTGCATTGGGATGAATCTACACACAATCACAAAGCATAAGGGTGATGGATAATGCGATATTAATTTTTTCCATATTATTACATATTTTTTAATTAATAATTAGATCGAGGGAACTTTGCAGATCTTCCATCCGCAAAGTTACCCCTCGGGCGGTATATATATAACCTTCAAAGCGGGAAGAGGAAAAAATCTTCAGCAAATTCCGGTGGTAATGATCGAAATGAAGTTATCCAAGGTTTCACTTTGAAAGGAAAATCAATAAAGCATGTACTTTCATGCGACGTATTGCAATTATTGAAAAGTTATTGAAAATAAACGTCTAAAAATTTATTGAGCGAGTTTTTTTCTATGAGTACAGCAAATTCTTTACCACATACACTAGACAATCTTTGCAAACAGGATAAAGATAAGCTTATGGAACTTATTAAACAAGTTAATGAACTTCAAAAGCGTTGCAACTTATTAGAGCAAGAAAATAATTCAAAACAAGCAGAAATTCAGAGACTTTCAGGCAGAGAAGATGTTATGAAAAACCAAGTTGAAGCACTTGAAACAAAATTATTTGATGCCGTTGAAATTTCAAAAACTGCTCAAGCAAGAATTGAGCAATTAACATCAGAAGTTCAAAAGGTCGAAGCTGGCCGAAAAAGTGCAAGAGCTAGATATCGGGAAGCTCAAGCTGAAATTACTTCTCTTCGAGATACAATTAGAGAGCTTAAACTAAAGCATGAAAGAATTCACGTTGAAACTGGCGTTCAAACCAAAAATAATTACTGTAGTCGTACAACAAATACAGAAGATTCTTCAATTAATCTTAACGATATTGAAATTCAATGCCGTATAGACACTGATTTATCAAAATCACAAACAAAAGTCAGATCTTATACTATGTCTCAAACAACAATGCAGCCAGAATCACTTGATTCATACCATGATTCATATCATGAATCTTCAACTACACGCGAACCATCATTTACTTCTGAACAAGATGAAGAATTGGCTAGAATAATTTCAATTCTCAATTCATAATCTTTTTAGAATATTTCAATTTAATTGGAGATTTTGAACTTCTTAGCTCTTATTTATATACTTATATTGTTTAAATAATGTTAGATATAGTAAAAATGTTATTTTGTTGACTAATAATCCTATAATTCAAATGCTTTTTTCGAAGAAATATAAAAGAGTAAGGTAACATCGTAAAAGTCTTGAATTATATTATCATTTCAATATCTTTTAATAAAAACAAAAAATTTTGATGTAAAATTAACAAAAAACAGAGATTAATTAAAGCTTTGTATTCTTAATCTTTTCTGATAGCTCAGCCGATACGTAAACAAACCTAAATAATGGGTCGTATCTTCTTGTATCCATAAATCTTAATAATTCGTTATGGAATGAGTCAACAGTCTTACGTAGTATCTTAAAATGCTCTTCTAAGAGGTTTTTATTGTAAGCAGCGACAGTAAATTCTGCAGTTCTAATAACAAGTCGTTCGATTTCAATTGGATATATCTGAAGCATATTTCCGCAGAACATTAGAAGCAAAACTCTTGTTAGAACTCGTAGAATTGCTTGATTTGCGCATGGTTGAGCTTTATATCCATCTTCATACATTGTATCGAAGATATCAAGCATGGATTTGACAGCAGCTGTAATATTTGTTGCATCTCCTCGTTCACACATTTCTCCAACTGCTTTATATAAATCAGTTGTATTTGCTTCAATGGAATCAGAGTTTAAATGTATATCAGTGAGAAGACTTGTTACGATTCTAAGCGAAAAATCGTAAGCATTTGGTACTTTTGGATCAAATTGTGCAGCTTTGAGTAAAGCGAGGCACCAATCGCTGAAAAATTGACGTCTGATTTCAGTAAGCAGAGCATCAACGTTATTTTGTATTTGATCCGCTGAATCATTTAAATATCTGAATCTATAAACGCAAACAAGTAAATCTACAAAAGGAATTTGCGATGGCTTAGCACAATTGAATGATGAATAGAATCTTGTCTGTAAATTGATCAAATTTTGATATAATTCTTCTGTAACGGAGTCCATTTCGAATTTAAATGTTGGAATTACTTTAGGCAATGTATTATAGTTTGGCATTTGAGCTGTATTTGATGTTTCGACAGTAATTGCGGAATAAAGTTTATCAGTTTTTTCTGATTTAAAATAAATGTGTTGGATTTTATTATCGGCTTTATATTTGCAATGCACGCCATGTTTACCCCTTTTCATTTCTTGAACATTGTTTGTTGATATCTGTACAACTGGTTTAGACCAATCTTTTGTTAATACCATAAAACTATCTTTTCCAGTTATCAAAATTGCTGGTTCTAAGTTCTTCTCCCCCTTTTCATCTTTCGTATATTCAATATGGAATATAGATCCATAATAGCGTGGTGGGAGAAGAGTCGCCATAAATTTTTTTTCTGTTAGAGGTAACGCTTTTTGTTATCTTGATCAAAAAGAGATTTTCAGATTTTTACAGCAGAAGAGGAAAATATAGTTTGTGTGCTAGTGTTTGAAATCATAAGAATTTTGAAATTCAGACCAATGAAATTGATTTTAAGGATACCCTTACGTGTCAGATTTTTTGCGCATACGAAGAAGTCATGCTAGACATGAGCTATAAACCTGAAATTTTAGCAACATATTTAAAACTTTTTAAACTACAATACACTTTAATATTCAAGAACAAAAATCTTCTTTTTAGAAATTACATAATTATTTTATGTGAAATCTATATAAAAACATATTTTGCGAGCGTAACTTTTTTCTTTATAAGCACCTTATATGACTGATAAACTGTGAAGGCACATAATTGTTAATTCATAGAGTTGATATGTTTCCAAAATTGAGAGGAAATTTGAAAATTGAATACCCTTTCAATTCAATTTTCAAAAGATATCAGCTCCTTCAATAATTGAAGGACGATTTTGATCATTTGCTCTTAAAACAAGTATGCCATGGAGAAAAAAGTTACGCTCGCAAATCTGAAATATAACTATCATATAAAAAAATTAAATTTCTAATTTTTTACTCTATAGATATTATTGGCCATTTGTGTAATGCATAAAAGTTTATGTCATATGCATACATTTGGAAGTATGGGAGACGAGGGAAATTACTTCTATGAGGGACTAGGATTTTTAAAAATTTCTCTATCGGACTCACCATTCAATTTCTCGAAAATTAAAAAAAATCAATAATAGCTAAAATGTATTATGCATAACAAATTTTAATGTTACACGGTATTTTTTGAACTTCATGACATGAATTTTCTTTATATTATTTTTTTTGGATTTTCTATGATTTATGCGATAGGCTGGAACAACATTGTAAGTGCAATGATATCATTTATAGAGAAATCTAAAACTTCAGCATTCAGAACTCGCAACCACAAAAATATTCATTTGCTAAGTAAGTAAAGTTGATTAAGTTCGACACTTAGCTTTTATACGTAAAACCAAGTGTGTATTGTTATTTCTTGTTAAATTATTGAGAAAAAAATAAATTGTAAGAGAAACGATACTGATTATTGAAATAATATTGAGGGTAGCTGCAGATTTCTTCATTAACATGCCGGAAATTTGTTAATCTTGGTTTTCTATCATAAAATCTGTCGAAGAATCTAAAAACGGAGATATGAAATAGAGATCATGTAAATCTAGAGTATCCTGTCAGAAAAATAGACTAAGCATGTAACCCTTTTTTGGTCATAAACACTTTTTACCACTTAGTCATACAGATGATCATTAAATTTAAACGAGCACTTTTTGTCAGAATTTATTCTTTTACAAAGACAGAAGATTTTAGTATTATTTAATATTAGTGCTGTAGCAAAATTCAAAAAACGGTGAAAATTCAGTGAATTTATGAATTCACATTTTTTTTCGACATTTTTCTTGATATATCCATGCACATTAAGAACACAGCTTTGATACGCTTAAAAAAGCATATTTCATATGAAATTGTTAAAGAAATAAACAATTTATATAAAAATTGCACTTATGGGCAGTTTAGATATATAATTTATATATAACATATATACAAATCCATAGACAAAGTGCAATAACTACAATGTTGTAGAAAATTACAGCAGAAATACTGACTTTTTGAAGGATAATAAGAATTCTTCTAAATGTTGTATTTTTATAATTTGATTGATTTTTTTTTACTATTTCATTAATCTTTTATGAATAATAATTATTTTTAATATATGTGCTATTAAAATTTCAAATTTTGACTAATATATCTAAGTTATCTGAACGAAACATTTAGAAAATATCATACTTACATTGAAATAGCAAGTAGAGCATATTAATAGCAAGTTTCTTGGCTTTATATCTATCATCTATTGTTGTTTGATCAAACAAAATTCACTCTATTATATGGTGTCAATTAATTAAAACAATTTTTAATAGTTATTTATTTAGTGCGAATAAGTGCAAACTCATAAATGAATAACTTAATAGTAGAAATGAATTATCTGATATAAATCTCACATTTTGTCCATCAGAAATACTTTAATTGCATACGCATAACTATTAGTAATACGTCTGGAGTGTCAATTAATAACAATCCCACAACAAGTAAAATTCAGATTTTTATTAAACTTATTTTTTCCTAAAAGTTTTCTCAAATTACTATATATACATATGTGGATAAAATAATAGTAATATTGTAAAAAATTAGATAATTTTTTTTATTTGAGAACCTCTCAAAAGTTCATTCAATTTATCAATTGTTTCAGTTTGATGTATATTCATTTCTGGAGCCTAAAACTTTAGCAATCATGACAATATCATATTTTCTTTCTAACTACGCAATGTAAGGGTATCCTTAATAGATTAATATAAAAAGGTATTATGTGCTTTGCAAAATGCATTTTAGAACTTAGTACAAGGTTTTATTCAATTCTTGAACTTAGATATATAATTTCATAATTGAAATTTCATTATATTTATAATTTATATTAAATTCGCATATTAGCTAATCAAAATTACCATATTTACAGCATGGGATACAAATAAGGGCTTCATTGATTTAATGATTTATAGATCTTGCGACAAAAACTTTGAAAATTATCACTTAAATATCTTTGACTAATCAACATATCTTGAATTAGATTAAATTGCATAATGGCAAGTACAAGGAATATCGAAATCAGTTTCTGATGCCTTTGAGCATATCAATGATGTTTTCAACAATAATTGAAAAGTTTATTTTTTACAAAATTTTATGAACGTTGATGCGAATCAGTGGGTAACATTTGAAAAGGAAGTAGATAAAGATATAAATAAGATTAACAAAATGATTTTCTCAATGTTCAATGGTTCAAGAGGCAAAACACCTCGCACTCCTCGAAATTCGTCTGAACATAGAGCACCAAGAAATAGAGCACTCTCACCAAACTATCAAAGAAGTTTTCCTCAGAAAACTATTCAGATGAGAATAGCGGAACTCCGTCAAGCTGATCCAGATGTTCCATATACAAACTACACGAAGTTTCCTTTAAGGCCAAATGCTTCAGCAAGAATATGGCGGCCGCGATCTATACCAGGATTGGATATTCCTGCAAGGACAAACCCTGCCGTTATAACTTCAGAGAATTTTCAAAGAAATGGTTCAAGTCCTACTATGTATGCAACTACCCATAACTGATCTACATACGCTGTATGATCTATTTATAATTATTTCTTGCTCTAATTTTATCTTTTATTTACTAACGAGATTTACTATTTGCTTGTTCATTGTTGTTTTAATTCGAATTATCAATATCATACATTGTTATTACCTGTTACACTCATAAAAATAAATTGTTTGATTAATTTCAATCTGGAAAATAATTTCATGCATTAATGATAAGAATTGAACTGTTTCATTTTATCAAATTGAATTTTCATGCTAGTTTGACTAGATTTTATCCTAATATAGCAGTTTTGGCATACAAAAAAATATGAATTCTTATTGATTTTGTTTGGTTTACCAAATTAGTGATGTGAACCACTACAATAACATGTTTTTACGGTAGTATAGTAATGTTTATCATTTTCATCTTGAATTCATATTCCGAAATTAATTAGGAAAGATTTTTAAGCTAGATAATCTATTCAATTAACTAACTTCCCAATTCTATCCAACAAAATGTAAAACATGTTGTAAAAAAACGAGTGAAGTTACCGTTCAATAATTTTCCACATAGGACCATTATTAATAAACTTTTGATCTTGTAATAAACAGAAATTCATCAAAAGTGACAGCTCTCAATTTTTTGACATTTGTAAATTCTAAATTGAATGAGAAAAATGAAATAATACTAAGCATAATACAATATTCTAGATTTAATTATAATTAGGAAAAAGTTAGTTTTGAGAGTACTTTTCATAGGCATATAGAATGAAATCTTCTGAAAAATAATATCACATAAACTCATATTATTTTCTAATATATAACTATTTTATATAAAAATCAAATTCAATGATCTTAAAAGCGAAGGATAAACCTCAAAATTTACGAATATAATGAGTGGGAATATAATGCTTATCTATCATAAAACCATATGAAATATCAATTTTTGCTTTACGCCTAATTTTTGACGACAATTAGCAAAAAATGTTAAACGTTAACACTCAGTCCATTTGAATATGAAAAATAAAATTGACTTTGATTAAATGTTTTTATTTATCATGCAATTTTTCTTGCGACCAAAGATTTGAATAAAATTTCAAAAAATAAGATAGCTTAAAAAATAATATACGGTAGTGTTTACTAATAGATGAATAGTATATAAATTCTATTAAAATGGATTTGATCCAAAAAAATATATAAAATTTGATCATAAATAAAATCGTTTTAAATTACTTCTTCATTTAAGGGTGCCCTATAGACGATAGACCACCCTCAGAAAAGCACTTTTAAGGCTATTATATTGAGAACTAGAATCCGGATAATCCATTCATTCGAGTTCTAATAAGGTTAATTTTGTGATGTTTACATTATCGTTATAGGGCACCCTTAAATTATAACAATTATTTTTGGTTTTATATTTTTTGGATCAAATCCATTTTAATAGAATTTATATACTATTCATCTATTAGTAAACACTACCGTATATTATTTTTTAAGCTATCTTATTTTTTGAACTTTTATTCAAATCTTTGGTCGCAAGAAGAATTGCATGATAAATAAAAACATTTAATCAAAGTCAATTTTATTTTTCATATTCAAATGGACTGAGTGTTAACGTTTAACATTTTTTGCTAATTGTCGTCAAAAATTAGGAGAGAGGGTCAAAGTTGCTATTTGTCACTTTTCCACAAGAATATAATGGGGAAAAAGTTATCATATAGTTGATCTCATTCACTGAGGTGAGAGATGCATGTAGTGTAATGTGATAAACAGTGGGATTGCTGCTCTAAGTCCTAGGTTCGAGACACATTGGCTTCATTTTTCTCTTTTTTATTGACGTAAACTATTCAATTTTTGTGTTCCCCATTCAAATTTCAGAATTTTTTTTGCAGATTTCACGCTACATTCGAAGTTACCTTTTGTAACAACCACCACTGCCTACGAAAGACGAAAGTGTGTCACGATTTCACCCGGAAATCCGACGGTTGTTTAAGAGTAAGCACTTTTGGCACCTACTCCAAAAATTAGGCGTCAAGCAAAAATTGATATTTCATATGGTTTTATGATAGATAAGCATTATATTCCCACTCATTATATTCGTAAATTTTGAGGTTTATCCTTCGCTTTTAAGATCATTGAATTTGATTTTTATATAAAATAGTTATATATTAGAAAATAATATGAGTTTATGTGATATTATTTTTCAGAAGATTTTGTGTTCTTCTTCAAAATTTTATTTTTTTATTAAAAAGAATCTTTACAAAATATACATTTACTTTAATTAATATTTAAAAACGTGCTCTATCAAAAGTTCCAAAAATTCAATAATTTAGCTTTTCTGAGGTGTCACTTTTGATGAATTTCTGTTTACAACAATCTAAAGTGTAAATCAAAAGCCTAATGATAGTAGTCAGATTACCTGAATCTTATTTCCGAAATTATATGATATTTCAGAAATTAGGATTACGGTCTGAATAATAGTTAAATTAGGCCTATCATACAAATTGAAACTCATCGCTCAAGATAGAAACGTATTGCTACGATCATTAACCCAATTACGTCTATGCCAATACGAGGCAGTATAAACTATTGAAATTTCACATTGAATTCAATTAATTTTGACCATTTTTATTGTATAATAATTTCTATCTCAAGGCGAGCATTTTCAATTTTTGAATTTTTCAGAGCTCCTCACAAAACAGAATTTTTATTATGGTTGAATTTAAATCTTCCGGATAAAATTGCATAATAGCAATGTTTCAAAGCAATAACGCATTTTGCTAGCAAAACTTTACATCAAAATTTTCTATGGATGAACTAACTATCGATAACATAGAAGGGCGCGTTATCGATGGCTTTGAGATACGTGAACAGATAGGAAAAGGTGCCTCTAGCTCTGTCCGAATCGCGCGTCATATTCGTACGAATAATTTTTGCGCCGTAAAAATCATTGATTTACATGCACAAAGAAAGTCAGCATTTAATGGTATCATACGAGAAATAAGTGTTTTCATGCAAGTGAGCCATCCACATCTTGCAAAATTATTTCGTTTATCTCAAGTCGGGAATTTGCTCTTCTTTTTCATGGAATATGCATCCGGAGGAACGCTCTATCAATATGTAATGTCTCGAAAAGGGTTATCAGAGCAAGAAGCCCTTAGAATTTTTTCTCAATTATTTGACGTTTTCAATTATCTACAAACAAACTTTTTTATTGCTCACCGTGATATCAAAATGGAAAACATACTAATAGACAATAATTTGAACGTGAAAGTCATCGATTTTGGCCTTTCTGATACATTTTATTGCCATAAACTTACCGGAGTCGTTGGAACTCCCGGATACACAGCCCCAGAAGTAATAGGATGCAACGAGTACAATGAAAAATGCGACGTCTTCTCTTTAGGCGTTACATTGTATGCATCTCTTACAATGTCGATGCCATTTACTTTACAACAGAAAGATGCACGTCTTCTTATCGAAGAAGCTACAAATATTGCAAGACTGAGCGGTATCTCCCTAGATTTACAGAATCTTTTAGATATAATGCTCCAACCCCGTCCACAGCTAAGAGCATCGTTTGCGCAGATTGCCTCTCATCCGTGGCTCAGGAATACTGGAAAGAAAAGCTATAATTGCGCTCCGAGACCAATTGTTTACTACAAAGTTGAAAATTATTCAGATTGTCTTAAATTCAAGAGAAATCCAGAGAAGATTGACACGGATATTATAAGCCAATGCGAAACATACGGAATATCCAAAGAATTACTCGAAAAAGAACTCGAAAACGGAGAAATAAATGATGATACGACAATTTACTTTGTTCTCAAGAATCCACTACAAAATCTTCCAGCATTGCCAACAGTGCTGCCTCCCCTCAAAAAGAAGAAGACTCCGAAGCCTTTACACCTTGAAAATTTGGCAAAGTTCAAATCTCTCGCAACTTTGCAGATTACACATCGCAGATCGATTGTGCCTGGAAAGAGAATGCTGAGACCTTTGCATACTTAGATTTTTGGAAAAATAATTTTTTATCAAATTTGAAGGTTAACATTTTTGATGCATCAGCAATGTATAATTGTTGGCCTTGAAATGTTTGCTTAATTCAAAAAACTCTTTTTGATTATTATAAATAATTTGTTTGTTATTTTTTACTTAAATATAGAATTTGCGAGATTTTTGGCTTAATATCATCAATATTAAATTAGATTAATAGTATTTTGCATTATATTTGTGAAAAATTTTGTAATTTATATGTATAAAAGTGGGTGTTTATTAAAATTTTTGAAGACAAATGCTTTTATATAATGTAATCCTGATTCGAACAAAAATCTAATGTAAACAATCAACCAGAACAGCCACATTAATTAATGAATTCATTTTAATGATGATAGATAATCCTTTATATTACAACTTCCATAATCGTAACATGTTTTCCCATCTTTATTCTTTGCTTCTTTATCAGCTCCAACAGAGATAAGATATTTAACAACGTCAAGATGACCATGAATTGATGCACAAATGAGTGGAGTAGACCCGCCTTCATCCTTTGCTTCTTTATCAGCTCCAATAGAGATAAGATATTGAACAACTTCAAGATGGCCTTTTTGTGATGCACAGATGAGTGATGTACTTCCATAAATAGTCTTTGCTTCTTTATCAGCTCCGACAGAGATAAGATATTTAACAACTTCAAGATGACCTTTTTGTGATGCAAAAATAAGTGGTGTTTCTCCATATTTAGACTTTGCTTCTTTATCAACTCCAACAGAGATAAGATATTTAACAACTTCAAGATGACCATTATCTGATGCCCAAATGAGTGGAGTCAATCCTTTATTATCCTTTGCTTCTTTATCTGCTCCAACAGAGATAAGATATTGAACAACTTCAAGATGACCATTATCTGATGCACAAATGAGTGAAGTAATTCCATAATTAGTCTTTGCTTCTTTATCAGCTCCAACAGAGATAAGATATTGAACAACTTCAAGTTGACCTTTCATTGATGCATAAATGAGTGGATTCCATCCACCAGTACTTTTCACTTCTATATTAGCTCCAACAGAGATGAGATATTGAACAACTTCAAGTTGACCTTTCATTGATGCATGATCTAATGGAGTATTTTTAAAACAAGAAGGATATTCTTTATCACAACCACTTTCAATGAGAGATTTTACAAGATTGAGATTTCCTTTTTCACATGCTATATGAAGGACATTACCTATTTCCATAAAATTTTCGCTCTTAGTAGCCTCCTTTAACCAAAGACCTTCTTTGCATGCCTTTGAAATCATTCTTTGATTTCCTTGAGATGAGAGTTCTTCAAAGAAATTGTAAATTCTATAAAAATCATTAGAATTTTTAAGTTCTGAAATTTTTGATAGAACTTTTTCTTCGGTCATAATTTGATTGAGTTGGGATTGAAGTGATTCAATCTCTTTGTTACTTTTTTGTTTTTGCTCATGAATGGTTTTTAACTCTGCTTGAAGAATTTGTATTTTCTCTGTGTAATATGATTCTACAGTTTGCGATTGTATTAAAAAGTCAATAGTTCCATCAAGGAATGTCAGTTTAAGGTATTTCTTAGCAGTTTTCAGAAGATTGATGACTTCTTCATGATTTCGTATAGAAACATTTGCATAGCGAATACACATATATAAATCGTTTGCTTTGACTATAGATTTTGATTGCTTCAGAAGAGTATTGAAGTCATTTGTTGTCAAATTTGCAAATTTCATGATTTTTCTGATATCTTGGACTTCGAACGTAGTAAATAACTTATCATCATCAATGTAATCTTTGATGTGAGCTGCAGTATACTCAAAATTCTGAACAAGCGATTGACTCATTAATTTTATGTTACTTTACAAATTCTTTGAATTTTTTTCCCACTATTTCATTGTTATCAAAATTGAGATTGAATGCACACGTTTCATGAAGAGATTGTTTGTTTATTCGATTAGATTAGGTATTTGTTGAGATATTGTACCAAAGATGAGAAATAAAGTCAACTTTCCGTTCTTTTTTTGTACTTTTTAAGGTTCACTTACGACATTCTGGCATTTTCTTGCAAAATCGGTAAATTACAATCGCAAAAAGGTATAACAGCCAAACAAGGCACTATATGGTGATTTGCAATACCAAAACTCATTATATCTAATGAATTTCATAGAGTTTTATAAAAAAAAATTTTCTGATTATTAAAAACACATATATACAGTATTATTTACAATAAGTTATAAAGCATTAACAAGGTCATTTTCTTTAGAGTCTGTTCTCAAAGGAAGTAACTTTCTTGCCAAATCAACTGCTTTTGGCTGCATGTTCAAATCTTTCTTAATTTGAGAAATTCTGTCTGCAGGAGTGCACATTAACTTTGCTGCTTTGTCCAAGTCCTCAAACTTACTATTCACGAAATCTAAATTGAATTTTGCAAATGCGTTCGAGTACTCGCAAATATCCATTGATAACTGCATTGTTCCTTCAGGAAAATCATATTTCAATTCAAGAAGAGTGTTGATTATTGTGTCAATCAGCTCTTTGCAAAGTACAGAACAGAAAGAGATGTTGTTTTCTCCTGATAAACTTTGACTTTCTGAATAAATCGAATTTGGTCCTGTCAAAATTTGACAAATTTCAGTACAAGGTTGAGAAATTGATCCTAAAACGTTTTGGCGAAGGAATGATTGCTTGAAAGTCTTCGTGGAAACAATATTCTTCACTTTGTCAACGATTGTACTGATGCATATCTCCAAATTCTTTGTAATTCCTTCTTCAAGAGAATTTACAAGGGAATCTCTTTCTTTCAGGAAGGCATCGTGGTCAATAGGCTTCTGCTGTAGGACTGGCTTCAATATCTGGTTGTATTTAGCTTCAATCGTGAGGATTGTCATGTTAATAACAGATGTGATCGCGAAAAACTTCGGAACAATGGAGACATCGTTATCTTTCTGCATGCAGATACGACAAGCATCAAGATACGTGATCAAATAATCACGTAGATTGCCTTGAATAATGATATCAATTAAATTTTTCAAAATCTGGTGTTTCTTTGATGGATCCGATAAGACAATGCATCGTTCCCATGCAGAGGCACCAGCAGTGAGGATAGTAATTGGTAACTGAGGATTAAATTCCGAAAAAATGTCATAATTTTCTTCATCACGCTTTGAGAGCCATTTCTTTGAGTTTTCGATAATAGCTCTGAGCTTTGTAAGAACAGGAGCAACACTTGTACTCATCGCCGTTGCAACTGCGAGGTTTTCAATCCTTTCATATTCGTATTGGAACGGTCTGAAGGTATTTTCTGTAATGTTCTGGTTATTAAATGAAGATCCATCTAATGCCCATATTGATTTTAGCATTTCGTTTGTTTCATTGTGAATTTTGAAAAACATTTCTGAAAATCTGTCTTGTTTCTGGGATAAATAATGTTTGAGAACGTTTGTAATGTAAGGATTGAATACTGCTTCAAAAACCATCTGTACAAGCGTTGATTTTGGTTGTTGACTCTTATTAAAAATTGTATCCATGATTTCCCAGTTTTTCTTGCAATCTGTAATGAAGAAAGCACATGTTTCCCTATAATGGTCAATTAAGATGCTTTCATCCTCGAAAAGATACTTTTCTTTGAATAAAAATTTCTTTCCGGAATCTGACATAAGCAAGGCATTCCGCTTGAAGTAAATCTAGAGCAGCAGCGCATTTTGCTTGTTCGTATTTATTAACTTTTTGATTTTGTTGGAAAAGTTCGACAAGTTCCCTCTTCAAGTGTTCTCTGTAGTTTTGAAGGTTGGTCTTCGCGTTGGAAAGGAAATCTCCTTCTGCACTTGCGACAATTTTCAATAATTTTGCTGTAAGTTCAGCTCTTTGATATATTGATGAAGGGAATTTAACCTTGGCAATAAGTTTTTCAAGTGGATCGAATGCTGAAATCATTTTTTCTTCTACTGGAGCATCCGGATTATTTGGATCGGGTTGCGGTTGATTTGGTGCTTTGACCATTGGTGGATCCTCAAGTGGTACGTTAAATTGCTGAATATAGCTAATAACAATTGACATATCTTCTGCTCTTTGTACAAGAGAAGCAGCAACGTCAAGTTGGTCTGTAACCTTAGCGAAATCTGTGGAAATCTGATTTGTAGATGCATATAACTCGTTGGATTTGCTTTTGGTCGCAATAAGCTGTTCTTTAATGTTTGAAAGATTTGCTACGAAATCTTGTTGTTTAGCAGCAGCTTCATTAGCACAATGTTTTAAATCGAGAATATTACTTTCCCTCAGTTTCATTAAATCGATTTGATCAGCTTTGAGGGCCTTCTCAATATCTGATATTAAAAATTCAGTAACAGGAATCTTCTTGGAATCACGTTCACGAACAATGCTCATATATTTGCCTGCCGTAATTTGATCCAAGTAATAAATCGAACTCTCTTTTCCTTTCATTTGTCACTTTTATTTCAATTTTTTACGTTCGATTATTCGGAGATGAAGAGCAAGATGTTCTATGTGCAATTTAAAAGGTTTTATGTTTTGAAAAGAATTCTGAAAAATATTCTGAATTTTTTTTTCTTGGATTCCATAGCTTGATAGAGTAAAAATATTCTTAATTTAATCGACAACAGTTAATAGCATGGAATGAAAACATACATTATTCAACGAAATATCCATAAGCTCCCTTGACAAACTCTATTATCGGTGCTTCGCACCCAAAATATAGGAAAGCTATTGATGCAACTACATCTAAATACCAAGTATAAGTTTTTACACCTGTGTACAAAATAGGACTAAAAAAATAAAGATGAATTTGGATATCAAAAGAATGATTTTCGCAAAATGAACATATACGGTGGGGTTTCAGACACACTTTTAGAAGCTGATATTTTCAATAGCTGCAATGAAAGATTGAGTATAATAAGAATTTATAATATATTGATTTACTCTGCAAAAGCAATCATATCATACTGAAGTGTTTACTCATATTTTAAGGCTGCATAGATCATGTGCGATTTAAAAAAACTACTATATGTAAAATCTTGAAATTTGTAAACTATTCAAAAAGGGTAATTGAATTTGATCTTATCTCTCAAAATTGAAAGAATAAACTGTTCTTACTTTGCCGGAAATTAAAGAAAAACAATTTAAAAATGATTTTGCACATTAACTATTAAAATAAAAAAAGCGCCGTTGGTAAACAATAATCAATGTTTATCTTATTGCAATTAGCTTTATCAAAGGATTTAACGTGTCAGAAGGAGTATAAAGCTAATGACCTTGGCTTTTTGTCTAATAAACAACAACAACATTTGTGTCACTGAATTAAAGTTCTGTGTTCGTTTTGATTTCGAAGGCAAAGTTGGTCGAAACCAAGCCGTTTCAATGTATTTGCATCTTATTGACAACTATACTTTCATTGTTTATGACAACGAACACAAAGAAGTTACAAAACTAACAAACGTTAACAACAATTTCTTAGTTTTGAATAATTCACAAGGTTTCATCACATTCATTCCATCTAACTCCAGCAAACAAACCGAAAAGTCTATCACATTCAAACAGTTCAGAGTTAGTTCTCAACAAAAAGAAGTTCTTTCAAAACAGAAATACCTCAACATCGAAAGGAAAGCACTTTATAGCAATTTCCAATATAAAGGTCTACTCATTGGTTTGCTGGTTTTCTATGTTGTTATCGTTATTATTTCTTCAATTATCTTTCACTATGCCATCGTTAAGTATCCAACATGTGTCATCAGATGTGGATGTGTATACTACTGCTTCTTCAACCGTTACCCAGGTCTTTTCAAGAAATCATATAAATTCTTCTATAAAAAAGCGAAGGCTGAAGATATCACATGCCGTATACCACTGGCTGAATATGTCTGCAGTTTATGCTTTTGCGAATGCTGCTGTTGCTGCGATATGCCCAGATTCGTTTGTAAAAAACACTGCTGTGATGACCCTTGCTCATGTGGCGGTGCTGGTGATGCTGACGAGGGTGCCTTTATTCTTGTCTTAGTTGGCGTTGTTTGGCTTATCTTCTACATTCTCCATTTAGTTTTCTTCCCGATTACTTTCCTCTGTGTATCTTCAGGTGCTTTATGTGAAGGCTCTCACAAGGAAAAGAAGTTCGAAGAGAAGATGCGACAGAGAATCAACAAGCAAAAGAATGGCGAAGCTGTTTCAGATTCAAGTTCTTCAAGCGATGATGCCCAAGCTGCCCAAAATCAAGCACAGACGCAGGCACCACCCCCACAGCAATACCCACCTCAACAATACCCACCACAACAATATCCACCTCCAGGATATCCACAACAATATCCTCCTCAACCTCAACAAGGCGCACCACAGCAGCCACCACCATACGGTTATTATTACAATCAGCCACCTCCAACTGCAAACGGACAACAACCGCCTCCACAATACAATTATTACCCACCTCCTCAAAACGGACAACAACCTCCTCCACCTCCACAAAATGGTCAACAACCATACTACTATCCACCTAATTCTTACCAACAACCACCTCCTCAACAATATCAACCTCCTAATCAGCCTCCTCAATTTCAGGCTCCTCCACCACCACCTGCCCCAGCAGCTCCAGCTCCACCTGGACAGACTCCATATAATGAGGAAAAGAAATAATTGATTATAATAAAATTTGTATATAGGGACTTTAACTTTTATTTATTTTTTATTCATAGTGAATCTCTTTAATTTTCATCTTCAGGTTCCCAATTTGAATAAAATAACTCTTTTCTCAATTAGAATTTCGAGATAACCTTCAATTTTAAATAGCTTACATAAATGAAAATAGCAAACAAATAGGATATATACATTCAAAATGAACTCATATTGTTAAAGATTTTTTATTTTATTTTTATTTTTAAAGAATCAATCCTTCATGTTTCATAAATTTATCAATTTGCATAACAGAGAACCAAACTTTTGTATAAAATCTTGATATGTCCTAAAAAAGAATAATAAATATAGTTGAACGCTACTTATATTAGAGCAATTTCACATTTACTACAGTAGATATCAGATATGTTAGTATTACAAAAGTATCTGATTGATCCACACTTTTTTTTCAAAATGAATTTATTTCTAGGTAAATCTGGCGAATGAGAATCTCAGTATGAGCAATTTTAACTTTATAGACTTGTGGCATTTGATATGTTGCTAATTTGTGCCAAATTTCATGAATTTAATTTTTATAAGCATTTAAAAAGTTCATTTGATGCAATATTTGTATATTCCTTACCATGTAAATGCACTTCAATCTGTAACTTAGCTCGTTTTTTGATTCTTTAAACTGAATCTCTGAACTTGAATTATATAAATTTTACATAAAAAGTGACATATTTACGTTTATGAATTCAACTACCACGTCTGATACGGAAGAATCATCAAAGCAAACATATTCAAATGCTCCATTGACATCTATTTCATCTTTGACTGATAGATCTGCAGAAAGAGATGATCTTTTCCCTCTTCCAAATGTTCCTGAATACGGAAGTTCTCCAATTCCAATTTCAAGATGGACAAAACCGACATTTATTGAAAGAAATTTTGGAAAAAGAAAACCACAAAACTTTTACTTTAATTTTACCCCCGAATCTTTAACTCCTTTTGAATTGAATCTAGGGGATTTACATTATAGATGGGTTGATGGCTTTTGGTTCAACTTAGGCACTGATTATGAAGCAGCGTGCGTTGAAATGACAGAAAAAAGAAAGCAGGAATATATTGAAGAGAATGAACAACTTCGAGCAGAAATTGAAATATTACTTGATCTAAATACAGATTATGAGATGAAAAAGGCTCATTTAAGAGAGAAATTACAAGATCTTGAAGATCTCATTCGTTCTTACCCAGGAGTTATGGATGATAGTAGTGATTGATCATAGCCAATTGGATTATGCTCTTTTTACAATTGAATTATTAGATCATTACCAAAAAAAATGTGTTAATATTAGATTAATTATATAATTTTAATATTTATAATTAATCTTCTATGACACTATGATATTAAGCAAAAAACTTAGTGCTACAATGTTTTTGTCTCAAAAAAAACAGCATTTAAGTTAAATCTCTGGATTATTAAAAAAAATCAACGATTTGCTTATATGCCATAAGCAAAAATAGAAGATCAAATGAAATGTACTGTTGAGATCTGACATTAATTTTATTAAAAATAAAAATATCGCTTTTTTTTATTTATGTATAGAAAATTATATGAGTAGGTGACAAAAGTGCATACTCTTAAACAACCGTCGGATTTCCGGGTGAAATCGTGACACACTTTCGTCTTTCGTAGGCAGTGGTGGTTGTTACAAAAGGTAACTTCGAATGTAGCGTGAAATCTGCAAAAAAAATTCTGAAATTTGAATGGAGAACACAAAAATTGAATAGTTTACGTCAATAAAAAAGAGAAAAATGAAGCCAATGTGTCTCGAACCTAGGACTTAGATAAGCAATCCCACTGTTTATCCCATTACACTACATGCATCTGTCACCTTAGTCAATGAGATCAACTATATGATAACTTTTTCCCCATTATATTCTTGTGGAAAAGTGACAAATAGCAACTTTGACCCTCTCTCGAAAATTATATTTCATTTCATTTTTCGAGTTCAACCATAGCATATGAGTATGAAAATTGTATTCAGAATATCACACCTTAGAAAATTAGAAGTTTTGCATTATGGAGAGAAGTTCGTTCATAATTATCATTTTCATTGATTTTTGCATCATGTGAAATAAGCAGTTCTTTTGTTTCTTTAGTATGATATTTTGTCGCATAATGAAGAAGTGTATGTTCATACTTGATTTGGTTTGTGCATTGGGCAAAATTAAATATTCTACATAAAGTGTTTGTTGATATTATTTGTCTGATCTTAATACACTAAAAATGTTTGATGATTATTGAAAGTGTTGCAATAAGATTATACAATTTGTATTGTTCACCAGAAAAGTAACAAAATCATAAATATGTGAAATAATTGCATTCCTCATGAACATTAAATTAGTATTATTGCTTTTCAAGCATTAATACATTAACTTCTGATTTCCACTAAAAAAGGTAATTGACGACATTTTTAAATTTTAATAAGATCTATTATCAAAAATATCAGAAAAAGAACGAGAAATATTATATATAGGAATACTATTTTACTGCACTATGGGAAATAAGAAGCTCGGCCGTTGCGTTATTATTATTTTCTTCTGCATAATGAAGAGCAGTTTTTCCAAAGCTATCTTTTTCGTTGATATTTGCACCATGTGAAATAATAAGTTCGACTATTTCTTTACTATTACTTGTAGCTGCACAATGAAGGGTGGTTCTTCCAATATTATCTTTTTCATTAACATTTGCACAATGTGAAATAAGAAGTTCGACTAGTTCTTTAATATTATTTATTGTTGCATAATGAAGAGCCGTGTTTCTAATACAATCTTTTTTCATTAACATTTGCGCCATGTGAAATAATAAGTTTGGCTATTTCTATAATATTATTTTTTGCTGCATAATGAAGAGCAGTTTTTCCAAAGTCATCTTTTTCGTTGATATTTGCACCGTTTGAAAGGAAGTATTTGCAAAGAGATGGAGTATTGAAATAAGGGGATATAAGAAAGCATTTGTTAACATCATTAGTTTGATCGAAATAAACTAAAAACGCTTCAAGATTATTAAATAATCCACATGAACCTAAATCGATTTCTATATTGTATTCATTCATCAAGAATGTAACAAAATCAATGTTGTGTGAAATAATTGCATTTTTCATGCAAAATTTACCTGGTTTTTGATATTTCAAACATTCACTCATGATCTCTGGATTTCCGCCTAAAAATGAAAAATCTAGACATGTTTGAGCTATTTCTGAATTGAATTTCGTCCTTAATAGCTTGAAACAATCAACTGCTCCATGGTAACAGCATAATTCAAGTAATGAATATCTTTTCATAGAATATGGATATAATTTGCTTTTAAGTTTTTGATCTTTATCAAAACCATCTATTTCAGTGAATGTGATGAAACTTTCTAGGTCATTATACATAATTGCTTTGTAAATTGTATTTTCTGTATGAATATCCAGATTTTCAGATTTAAATCCTTCGAAATCATATTTTTTGTCTAATATAATTCCATATTCTTTATAAAACAAGTAGTTTGAAATATCTTTAACATTAAAGACATCTTTGACATGATAATCATCACATATGAGTTTGGCAAGAAATAAATATGACTTTGAATAGCGATTATTATAAGGAATGATCTCTAAAATACTATTCATAATATTTGTGGGAGGGCATTTCTTTGAATCAATCAGTTCTGCTTTGATCATTTTGTAAATCTTGTTTAATTCTTCTTCATTTTCAGTTTGCAGCTGATACAATGCATTATATGAATCAATGTGGTATTTATAAATACTTCGCAGTTCATTGAATTTATTTATATGAATGTTTTGATCAGACATGTAAAATTTAAACAAAATAATTTGGTTTATGCTGGCTACATATGGTATTATCTCGAATAATAGTCAATTTTGTTCTATGATTTGATTAAAATTCTTAATCTTTTAGATTAAAATTTACTTTAGTCCTGCCCATAAGTGGACATAAATGAGCAAATTTCACTCATTTTCGTGTGAAACAGATATATCTATATTAAAATCGTATCTGTGCCCAAAATCGAGATCAAAAATTTTAGGATGGAGTTACTTGCTTCCATCAAAACTACAACAGATCCATTTACAGTTGTCAAGACATTTGTTGAAACTGTCAAGGAAGACCTCAGACAAATATCTAAAACAAAGCCAGAATCTGCTGATACAGAAAAAAAGAAATATACTACTAATTTATTAATACATATGTTCAAGTCACTTCGTGCCAAAGATATCAAACGCAGAGCTAACATGGCTTTTGCACTCAGTGAGCTTATTAAAGGACTCAAAGGCTTAAATCCAACTGAGATTTACGAATTAACGAAGAGCACACTTGAAATGGGCACAGAAACAGTTGATCTTCGTTATAACATGGTTGCCATCTTCATGGCTTGGACAGCAATCTCACGTGGAGGACTTTTCAAAGGACAAAAAGAAATCATCATTGCTATCATACGTAACATTCATGGTTATTCGAATGATTGCATGTCTCTCCGTGCATTAGGCTACCAAACTCTTTACGCAATCATGATTTCAAACTTTGATACCACAGAAGATTTCGAAAAATACGCATACAAAGAGATCGTTGCAGAGCTTGGCTCAGTTGTTATCCCACCACACTATGATTCTCTCGAATTTTGGTACAAGATTTGCAAATACTACAAATCATTGCCTTTGAGCAACAAACCATGGGTTAAATCACCAACAGGCTCAAAGATCCTTCAGTCCTTCGCTTCAATCTACGAGTCATCTGTTCGCCAATTGCCAAATATTCCAACATTGTACAATTTCCTTGCAGAAAACAACGCCATGCAGCTTGTAACCAACACAATCAACAAATTTACAGATACCCCAATGGTCAGCTTAATGGCCTTAACAGCTGTTTGCCAAAGTCCTTCATTAGATGTAAATACATATCTCCAAATCTTCGAAAGGCACGAAGAATCCATCCGTGCTCTTGCCCAGTCCAAGCACGGCGCAGTTCTTGTCCAAGCAGCCGTTGACGCCGCAAACAGATTCAACAAATCTACAAAAGGCAAAGTTCCAAGGATCTCTGCTGCCCTTGTCTCAACCCTCCATTCCAAGCAGGTCTCGCAGTTCCTTGCCCAGCTCTCAGACGAAACCACACAAGAAGTTATTTCGTTAATTGGTCAGAAGCCTGAGAAGACACAAACAAAGGATGAAAGCGACGATGAAGAGAAGGAAGAGAAATCCGAAGAAAAACCAGTTGACAAGCCATTCCACGCTTACGTTGAGTTACTTTGGGGCCAAATTCGCCGCGAAACGTTAAAGGACACAAATATCATCAAAGACCTTTATTCTAAGATCCTTTCCAAGATCAATGAAGACAAGGAGCATTTGTCTAAAGCGGAACTCGAAGAAGAGAAAGAAATTCTTCAAGAAAGAATTTCATCGGAAGAATCCGAAATTTTCGAGTTGTTCCAACACATTGTTGATAAATTCACTGCAGAAGGCGAATCCTGGCTTACTCTTCTTTCCGGAACAGAGTCCATCTCTTTCAAGCTCATCAAGGACGAGAAGACAACAGTTTCCAATGCAAATCTCCTTCTCAAGGCATCGATCAAACTCCACAAAGATGTTTCGAAAGAACACGAAGAAGAAATTGAAGAAATTTCTGACATCGAGAGTTTATCGAAAGTTTCTTTGAAGTTGATCAAAGAGAATTGCGAGTTCTGCAAGACATTGGGACGCCACATCATCTCCTCCGCTTTCGAGTACATCAAACAAGAGCAATTCGATTTTTTCACATTCGATCCTTACGTTGTAATCAGAGCTTCTGTAACAAAGAAATTCTGTTCATCAGCAATTCCTAAATTGATTACAATGAAGAATTTGCCGAGATCGATCATGAACTACACTTCCAAGCTGAGGATCGATGCAGATGAGGATTCGGCCATGGAGATCTTGAAGTCTATAATGATTCACGCTCCTTCTGACAATAATTACATCGAAAACATTTTCACAAATTTGGTGTCAAAATTGTCAGATGAAAAAATGTCACTTTTCGCCAAAGAAATGTTGAAATTCAACATTGACCATATTGGAAGCAATTCAAGTGATTTCACTGTTGCATTCCTCAAGAACGGTCTTAAATCTGCTGAGTGCTTGCTCGACGCAATAATCGAACAAGCGAAACCAGAAGAAGACAAAAATGGAGTTCAGACAAGATACAGAACATGGTTAAACGAAGCAGCAACGAGACAGAACTTGGATGCAGACAAAATAACTGTTGCATTGAACAAGATTGTTTCTTTCCCTGAAGGAGATTCAAGAGCAAACAGAAGCAAACAAGAAGATGCTTTAGTTTTCTTGGCTGCTTTCTTGTTCCAACAAAAGAGATTCATCAAAATTGGTGATTTGTTGGAGAAAGTTAAGAAACTTGATAACTCTCAGTCAAAGAAAGTTAAGAAGCTTGTAGATGAAATAGTTCAGTCTCAAGTTGAAAGAACAGAAGAAGCTGAAGAAGAAAAACAAAATTAACTTTTAATAGAATTTATATTTTTTTATTTTAGAATGGTATATATATAATATATTTCTTAGAGTAAACATAACAAAATTATAAATATAGTTTTATTTTATTTGTTGTTGAACTTGAATGTAATTCCAATTAATGTTCATGAATTAATAAAATATCAATGGGCATTGAAAGATTTCAATTCATTACACTCTTAAGGATGCGCTTACTCCCCTATGACATTTCACTCATTACACTCTTAAGGCCTTCAATTCGGATGTTTAAAGTTAAATTTCAATGGCGCTTCACGCCAGTTGTCAAAAATTTGAAGTAAAGTCAGATGGGCGTAAGTGCAGCCTTAAGATGGCACTAGAACTCCAAAATTTTTTATTTCAGTATTCAATAATGAATTTATAGCTAATCATATATTCATTATAGTGAGAGAGGGAAAGCATGAAAAATATTGCATATAATGAAAGAGTGAAATTAGATATTTCCTCTGGCGAAAATTTTAGAGAGAGTGAAAGCAGGAAAATCATTTAATATATTATTTTCATTTTATTGATGTTCAGTTCTATTTTAGATAAGAATAAAAACAAAGAATGCTGAAAACGAAATAAAGTTAACTTTTATAGAAATCAGTATGAAATGTGTTTTTTGACACGTAAAGCTCTCAATTCATTATACCATGTTTGTCGATTTTTATATATTTTTTGCTTTCATTATCTATGATATTAAAAATTATGTCATCAGAATGTGAAATAATTAAACAAATGCCCTACGGGAAGTATTTTAAAAATTGATTGTAATTATAGTTAGATTAACCATCATCACTTGCAAACTGAACTAATTTACTACTTCTCCAATTAACACTCATGAACAATGCTTTTTTTTAAAAAAATATAATTTTTTATTCTAAATTTTACATTAACATGTCATTTATTATGATCTCATAAAACATATCCATATATTATAGTTACAGTAATATTAAAATTTCAAATTTTGAATTAATTTGGTTATATTATGACCATTAAGCCAAGATCCCAACTTCTCTATGCTATCTATGAATTTCAACTCTATATGTAACTAACACGTTATAAGTTTTGTTTATAAATATAAGGTGCATTTCAGTAAATTACTCTTTTATAATAGTTCTTTTATTACAGCTATAAAATCTATACTAAATCTATATGTTTTTATACTAAATTTATTAATTGTAATACTAATTTTAATTGTTGCTGATCATATGCTAAATTTTATATGAAATTCTTAATTAGAAACTTGAGTTGAATATATATTATATGAAACAATCGGTGTTTAAAACAAAATACAGCTTGACTTATATAGTAATTTATGCTTTACATGTATTTTATATAAATTTTTATTGAATTCAAATATTCAATAGTTTTTTTATGCTAGATTAGTTGTATTTATTTAAATATATTATATTGGCAACCTTTCTTTACCCTGTCCTAATAAACGCATTTTGTAAAAAAATATAGTGCATCGGTTTCGAACTAGCGTCCCCGGTACCAAATAGTAAGGGGTAATAACCATTCGACCATTTGCCACGTAAAGCATCGCCAGATTTTTTTGTATTTAATCACTCCCAAAACACTGTTTTGGCTTATTGGAAGCATATCAGACATAATCGCCATAATCAAAAAATCTATATACCCAATAACTAATAAATTTGTCGATATAGATTTTCCATAAAATTAGTTTTTAGTCTGATCTTAAAATAAATTTAATTTTTTATAAAAAAAATCACATTTAAAAGTACCTTTTTAGTAGCTCGAAATCCTGTTGGTGGATTTCGGGCGTACTTCAAAATTAGCTTTTCTTCTACATATGCAAGCTATATTTTAAATATGGAGCAAATCGGATCGGCGAAAGGAGTTTAGTTACCTTTATAAAGTTTTGAATGTTGAAACACGAAACGCTTTTGTAACAAATTGGAGTTCGGGATGGTGTCATGATTGGCGTTCTCGCAGGAAGACATTCTGTGAGTGTATTAGAATATGATGTGAATCCGAAGAAAGAGTTATAATTGTAATGAGAAGACACAAGCAGATTAGGTGTCCCTACAGCTGTACAGTCAAGTTGATAAACGCCACAATATTCAATAGATTGAATACTGGCTATGTATAACACATCTTTAGCAATTACTCTTACAGAAGCAGGAATTACAAGTTTTGTTATTGATCCAAAAACATTTAAGTAGTTAGCAATATATATTAATGTGTCAGGCAAAATTAAATTTTCAATATTGCAATTATTAAATATCTCAGTTGGACAAATAGTTGCAATTGTGTTAGATAAATCAATACTTCTCAGATTCCGACAATTACGAAACATAGAGTTGCCAAGTGTTTCTAAACGAGCTTCAACTTTATATTCAGAAAATGTGCATCTGGAAAAAACAGCGCATTCTGCAACAAACTTTGTCGTATGTTCAAGCTGACCAGTGAAATTAGCAGGAACTCGATAAACAGTTTGAAAGTCACTACTATACAGAACTCCATCATACACAATGAAGTTTGGTGAATCGCTCTCAATAATATTTAAATTTTCGAGATCTAATAAACAATATTTTTGGAATGACATCAATGATTTCTAGGGAATCAGGTAATAGTATTTCTTCTAATTTGGAGTGATAGAAAATAGATTCTCCAACAGAATTTGTCAATTTAGTTTTTGATAAATCTGCAAATTTAATACTTGAATAATTGAAAGAACAATTGCCTAAACTAACAAGTTGTGATCCAAATACTATAGATTCGACCTTTGAGCATGCAAATGAGTGATCACCAATCGAGATGATGGAATCTGGAAGTGTGATGTTGGTGATATTGCATTGATAGAATGCGTAAGAGGATATGTGAGAAATTGGATGGCCTTCATACTGGTCAATTACAAGACTGCCACTAAAACTAGGATCAATTGCTGGATCATTTCCATTTCCAACGCAAAACTCATTGTTAATTTCATAATATGATACTTCAGTCATTACTCAAAACAAATCTCTTTTATATTGTGAACCGATATATGTTTGATTTAGTTTTGAACGCAACATATTTAAAATTTCTGATCTATTCTCAAAAAAATTCAATAGCTATTCCTTAATTTACCTTAAATTTCTGACAACCTAGAATATTTTGATAATACATGCATCCATATTATTGAAGTACGGTGCACTCTTGTTTCTTCCAATAATATATTAAGATATTTTCTTATTAGGTATAATGAATTAAATAAGAAAAAAAAAGTGGCAAAAATGCCACTTTGTAAAGTCAAAATGCCATTTTTTCAGAACATTTACAATTGTCATCCACTTATTTTATCTTTTGATTCTTTGTATGCTCCAGCAGAGACAAGATAATTAACAACTTCAGAATGATCATTTTGTGATGCTACAATGAGTGGAGTAGATCCATAATTATTCTTTGTTTCTTTATCAGCTCCAACAGAGATAAGACATTTAAGCAGCTTCTAGATGACCCGAGTGGTTAACTTGTTTATAATTAGAATCCTCTATAAGAGATATAATAAGTTCAAAATTTCCTTCGAATGCTTTAGTGATAACATTAAATTCCATCAAAAATTGTCAATTCCGGAGATTCTTGGCAGTGATTCTTTTTATTTTGGAGATTTTGGACAAGCTTAAATTCTAAAAAAACTATATAATTATATAATTCAAATATAAACGGACACTTTTTTACTTTGTTTTTCCTGGAAATTTACAATTAAAAAAAATATAATCATAATAAAAATAAAATAAATATTTTCTAAAACTCGATATCAATTGGATGGAACTTAGAAGAAGCCATTTTCACTTCCTTTGAGTAATTCTCACCAGACAAACTGTTCTTTGCCTTTCTTATCTTTGCCTGACTGATGTTCTTTCCGCTGACTTTAGAAATTTCCTTTGACAAGTCATCAAAACTCAAATCAGAGTTCTTTTTCATGACGAAAACTTGTGTTCCGACTTTCACTTTGATGTAGATAGGATATATCTCAGAAGCTGTTGTACTTGAGTTCATTTCCTCTGCTTCTTGTATTTTGTCCTTGAATATTTGGTTCTGTGACTTCAAATCTTTCAATGTCGCGATCTTCCTCAAAATTACTCTCTTCTGGAATGTCGCAAGTCCTGATATATTGATTCCGAGTTCTTGTAACAATGGATCATTGTCTTCCGGTGATGGAGCTTTAGTTTGGATGTTAGAGCTACTTGGTGTCTTAGTTATTGTTTGTGTCCTTGTTTGTGGCTGTTGTTGTTCTTCTTTTGTTTTGATTTCTTGTGCTGCAAATTTCCTCAAAACAGCTGGAAGTTCTCGCGATGGAGATTTCTTGATCTCCGTGCCTTGTTTTGGTGGCTCTTCTTGTTTTGGCTGCTCAATCTTGACTTGCTCTGGTTCGGCTGGTTTTTCTTCTGGTTTTGGAGCTGATTCTGGTTTAATTTCCTCTTGTTTGGCTGGTTTTGGTGGTTCTTCGACTGGCTTTGGTTGTTCAACTGGGTTTTGTGGCTTTTCTTCTGGTTTCGGAGCTGGTTCTGGTAATTTCGGTTTAATTTCTTCGGATTTAACTGGTTTAGGTGGTTCTTCGACTGGTTTCGGAACTGGTTTTGGTTGTTCGACTTGTTTCGGAGGTTCTGGTTCTTGTTTTGGAGCTGGTTCGGGTAATTTCGGTTTAATTTCCTCTTGTTTGGCTGGTTTTGGCTCTTCTTTTGGTTGTTCTTTGACTGGGGCTGGTTCTGGAGTTTTGACTGGTTGTGGTTTTGGTTCTTCTGGTTTTTGAGGAATTTCGACTTTTGGAGGTTCTTGTTTTGGCTCTTCTTTGGCAGGAACAACAATTTCCTCCTTTTCTTCCTCTGGCTGAGGAGGTTTAACAGGAACTGGAACTTCAATTTGTTCATCTTGTTTTTGCTGGGGTTCTTCTGGTTTTTGAGGTTCCTTTGATGCAGGATGGCGATCGATGATCTCCTTGGCAGCGAATTTCCTTAGTACTGCCGGTAATTCTTTTTGAGATGTCTGGATTTCTTTCTTTGGTTCCTCTTTAACAGGCTCTGGCTGTGGATCAGGCTTTGGCTCCTCTTTGACTGGTTCTAGAGCTGGTTTTTGGTCTTTTTCTTCCTGATATTGAGGAGTTGCCAATGTAGACTCAGTATCTTTGACCACGGTCTGAGGAACAGAGACTGTTTGCTCAATAGTAACTGTTTTGATGCCTTCCCAGTCAGAAGAAGTAGAATCTGATTCATCATCTGATCCAGCTTTCTTTGGAGCTTCAACTGGTATAGGAACCAATACTTCTTCGTTCTCTTCTTGTTGTTTCGGTATTTCTTTCTTCGTTTCTTCGACAGGAGGATTTGAATTTTCCGAAATAGCTTCTTTTTGTTGCGGAGCTGGAGTTTCGTCTGGTTTATAGTCAGTAGGAACAATAATTGGTGCAACAAGTGGTGATTCTACATTTGATTTCGAATCATCTGAAGATTCTGATTCATCTGCACTTGCATTGACCGAATTAAATGATTCATTGTCAACATCTGACTGAGTTGTTGGCACCAAAGCTGGATTTGGTTCATTTCCTGGTTGAGATTGTGTTTCTTGAACGACAGGAACTTGTTTCGGAGCTTGCATGGTCTTGGATTTCTTCTTTACTGAGTGCATCAAGTTGCCGAACATCTCAGGAGTGACAACATTGTTGGTGAAGAAAGATTTTCTGATAATTGTTCGAGAAAGGCTTCCTTTCTTGCAGAAATCTGGAATTTCTGTGGTGCAATTCTTCATTTCTGCTGTAAACTGTGCAGAGAAGATTGTTTGGAAGCCATCTTTCGTATCATCTCCACTTCCACCACCAATTATCCATAAACTGTCGACAGGACACTTCATCATGATGAAATCTGATACTTTACGTGGGAAATGTCCATGTAACGAGACTGCTTTTGCCACTTTTTCTTTGGTATTTATTATGATTGCTTCCTCTGGTGGTTTTCCTTCCTTGCAAGTACCACCAAATACCATGATGCAGCTTCCCAAAGTAACTGTTGAGTGGCTGGCCCTTGGAGTGAAGTTGGAAAACGTAATTCCTGTTTGTCTCCAATAAATCTTATGTACATCGAAGAAATGGACATCGTCGAAGTATTTCTCTTTGTTTCTGCCACCGATAACTACGAGTGTGTCTCCAATTAAAGTTGATGAATGATAAGCTCTTGGTTCTGGAGAGCCTTCGAATATGGCGGAGTGCCAGATGTTGCGGTCTATACTGAATACCATCATCAGATTTCGGAATTTGGAGCTCTTGTAACCGCCAAATACGAAAATTCTGTTTTTAGAGGCATTCATCGTATGAGCGGATGTTCCAACAGGTGAGGATGCATGTTGTGACCATGTAGATGTAAGTAAGTTATACGACCAAAGATCTTTCGGATAGTCAAATTCGCCGCCATGGCCTCCGAAGATCCATAGAGAGTTATGGGCTATGACACAGCGTGCTTCGATACGAGGAGAAACAGGGGTATCGATTTTCGTAATTGTTTTCATGGCTGGTTTAATGAGATATAAAGAATTCGACATTGATCCGTCAACGTAACCGCCAAAGATGTAGATTGTGCCTTCGAACTCTTCGTAAGCGCATGATTTGAAGGTCGGAAGTTGGTTTCTGAGTGAAAGAGGAGTAAAAATCAAATCTCCATCCACTGGCTTTGGAATTTGGTTCTGGATTCTGGATGTAAATTCTTCGTATTGTGCCTGGTTCTGGAATTGTACGGTGACTTTGTCAGAAACGTTGCTATCGTTGTAGAATAAAATTTTATTTCCTTCTAAAGGATACATCCACATATCCTTTAGCATGGCATAGTATTGTACTGACTCACCCTTCTTTTCGATTATGTTAATAAGTATCAAATCCGTAAGAAGATAAATTTTTGATTGCATTCCTTTAATTGTTACGTCCCATGTTACTTCTATCTGACGTGTTTCGGAGAAAATGATGAGAGACTTGGTCAATCTTCTCTCGAGTTCGATCATTTTCTGGTTTTGTTCAGCATGTTCTGCTTTTACTTCGATTTCACGCGTAACGAGGTCGATATATTCTTCAGAAGTGACCAAAAGTGGGTAGTCCGGGTGACATTTCGGAGTTTTCTTGAGAATTTCTCTAATTAACAAAATATATCTTGGCATACGCTGTACAGGAGTGATTAAACAAGATGCCAGTGTTTCGGCCTGGTTGAATGGGTTCTTAAGTTCGATTTCGTTCATCTTGTCATGGAGTTCCTGTTTCTTCATTCGCTCAGCGAGTAATGCCGTATGAACTTTGTAAGTTCCGATGTAGTACGAGCATGTCTTGAAGAATTCTGAGAAATTTAGAAGACATGTAGCGACTTGCGATGAGAATTTGTACCCGGCATTTTGAATTGAAGCGTAAAATCTGGAGTGGCAAGCTGAAATAACGGGGAAGTGCTTGAACATATCTTCTGTTTCTTCCTGGGTGAATAAGTTTCCGAGGAGAACATTTGGTTTCCAGAACTCTGTAAGTCGATTTAATGTATTTATGTATGTTAACTCTGTATCGGCCATTTCTTTTAATAGTTTACATCTGTGCTCGAAAATACCAAGCTCCTTCTGACCAAATACAGCCTTAAGTGTAAGCCTCGTTGTTTTCGCAGATTCAATGTATTCTAAAGCAGGCTTTGTTTTATCGATTGGTTCTCCGTTGAATAGTAATTGTTCTTCTGTGTGAGGAACAATTAAAAATGAGTTAATAAGTTGCTCTAAATCGCCACCATTTTTATCCTTCATTTCTGCAAGCTTTATTGTTGATTCAAAATATGGAAAATCAACACCTTCCTGACCTTGAACATCGACATTAATTGTAATTGTATCCATTTCGTCCTTCGGGACAATTGCGACATATGGATTTGTTCTTTCGAACTTTTCTGGTCTCTTTGTCGAGACTAACTCTGGGTACTTTTCAAGAAGATTTAAGTCTAAATCGAGTGGTATTCTGTAATTTGGAGTAACGATAGCTAAAATTTCATCTGTTAAGCCTAATTCACTAGAAATTTGCTGAACAGTTTTTCCGAGAGCAAATTGCTTGTTTCTGAGATCATTGGGTTTACCTTTTCGAACAAAAATAATAAAATTCTGATTCATATTAATTTAATAAAAAGGTGACGCTCTCAAAATTAACTGCAGAAAAATCCGATTTCTTATGTTCCACATTAGATTCATTTTTTGAAAAATGTTCAATATTTTTGATGACTATGAATGTCAGATTTTCATATCACTTAAAGGTAACTAAACTCCTTTCGCCGATCCGATTTGCCCCATATTTAAAATATAGCTTGCATATGTAGAAGAAAAGCTAATTTTGAAGTACGCCCGAAATCCACCAACAGGATTTCGAGCTACTAAAAAGGTACTGTTAAATGTGATTTTTTTTTATAAAAAATTAAATTTATTTTAAGATCAGACTAAAAACTAATTTTATGGAAAATCTATATCGACAAATTTATTAGTTATTGGGTATATAGATTTTTTGATTATGGCGATTATGTCTGATATGCTTCCAATAAGCCAAAACAGTGTTTTGGGAGTGATTAAATACAAAAAAATCTGGCGATGCTTTACGTGGCAAATGGTCGAATGGTTATTACCCCTTACTATTGGTACCGGGGACGCTAGTTCGAAACCGATGCACTATATTTTTTTACAAATGCGTTTATTAGGACAGGGTAAAGAAAGGTTGCCAATATAATATATTTAAATAAATACAACTAATCTAGCATAAAAAAACTATTGAATATTTGAATTCAATAAAAATTTATATAAAATACATGTAAAGCATAAATTACTATATAAATCAAGCTGTATTTTGTTTTTATATAAATTATATCACACCGCTTCTAGTAATTTTTAGCTTAAGCATATCATCGGCTAATTTTCAAAAAAAAGAATTTCAAATTTTAATCCAAATTCTTTTCTTAAAATTCACAATCAAATTACAGCTTATCTTTAATAGTCTTATTCATTCTATGCTTTTTTTTCGGCTCCATAAAAGTCATAAATTTTTCCATCATAAATTTGTTAGAAATTGGGTTACCATTGCCAAACATTTGGATAGAAAAAGCCCAATAAATTATACCCAAAGCATCCAAACATGAAGATATCATATAAGAAATATAGTTTAATTCAGTAATTCCCTAAAATCTAAAATGTTTAAGAACGTTTGTTCAATATCTTACAATCTAATTCACAGATTTAGCATATGTACTACGTATCAAATATACAATGTGATCTCTCAATAAGCTTAGAAGGTTAATTATTAAAATTAAATAAAATTCTACAATTAGCGAAAAATAATACGGCAGATAATATGCTTATAGGTAAAGAAATTCAAAGAGCATTCCTTAAATTTTTTCGAAATTTATCAAAACTCGAAGGTAAATCATCGAGTGATATGCGAAAAAAACTTTTTTATTCTATTAATGATAATAAATATATTAGCCATATTAAAACTTTTCATTTTTTAAAACTCATAGAAATACGTTTGATATTCTTCATTAAGAACATATAAAAACGAGTATAATTATCATAATCTGTTAATTTACAATATAAATGCTTTTCTGCTTGTAGTAAATATCAAATAAGAAAATAATAACATTATAAATTTTTCAAATAAGAATATATTATCTAGCATCTAAGCATGAAGATATTTAGAATTTGGATATCTAAATTCTGCTTAGATTACTTTCAAAATATAAGTCAATAATCTTTGATTTTATTAAACGCTAATATTGGATAGTATATTTTCACAATTTAATTGTAGTTAGATAAATGATAATTCATGTAACTCATTGATTTCGATCAAAAGTTATATTCACCTTGTTAAAAAAAAATAAAAAAAAACTGGGTGCTTACTGATTTGAACATATTGCCTTTGAACCCCACGACATAACCAGTAGGCTAAACGTACAGTGATTTTTTTTATAAATTCTAGTATAAAATACTTCCCGTAGGGCATTTGTTTAATTATTTCACATTCTGATGACATAATTTTTAATATCATAGATAATGAAAGCAAAAAATATATAAAAATCGACAAACATGGTATAATGAATTGAGAGTTTTACGTGTCAAAAAACACATTTCATACTGATTTCTATAAAAGGTATCTTTATTATAGAAGTGTAAGCTATATCTGTTTGTTTTTTTATTATAACAAATTCAAAATTCTCTTATAAGGACTAGATGAAATCTGTATTATTAAATCATTAGCTAAATGAAGATTCAAATAGAAAGTAAATATCAATTTATATGATACTGAAACCAAATAGTTCTTTTAATAAAAGATAACACGCTGAAAATTATTGAGTATTTGCAAATCTCAAAAATCTATTGGTGAATTTGGCTCAACTTTTAAAATTATAACATCCATATCAAATCATAAAAGCAGACAAAAATTAAAGCCAAACCTATCGGCCAATTTTTTTTTGATATTTTGATTTTTGAGGTATACTTTTAAAAATGGATTTAAAGCACTGATGAAAAAACATTAACTTCTGTCGTTATGATTATTGATTTAGACAATAATGATTTTAATCTTTGATTATCAAAACACTAAAGTCATCTTTTTAACATTTGCTTGGTAGCATTAACTCAAGTCTAAAGTACTATTTTATGTGGCACTCTTAGAATTTTTGTATTCATTGTACACGCTGAAATAGTACCATTAAAGTTATGGCGGACTTTCAAAAAATAGTTTGGTCACCTTTTATCACTTTACCCGGATACAATATTTAATTTAACTTTCACTAATATCATGATTCCTAATAAATTCCCCGCTTTTTGAGCTCGGGAACAAATCGATATGAGCAATGGACAATTGGAATTAATCACAAAAAATGGGAAATCTTCGAAATGAGTATAAGGTCATAATACTAATTCAATGAATGAATTAAAAGATAGAAATTGATTAATAATCTTCATTCGAATTATGACAATGCATTCAAATATATGCATGATTCAATAGAAAGCATAAATAAATATATATGCATGAACCGAATTATCTATTGGGGTTGTAAACTCCGCCATGACATAGTACATTCAAAAACAATGTCATCGTTTAAATATCTATTAAAATCATGATTATGAGTTACAAATTGATAGGAAAATCTTTTTATTAGGATAATTGTTGATATAAAGCAATAATAATTATTCAAATTTGATTTCTGTTCATTCTCAATTTGACAGTTCTTAGTCTCTACACTATTTCAATATAAGCTCCATTTTTAAACTGTTTTTAAAAATCGAGCATTGAAAAATGTGATGATTTTTTTTTTTTGTAAACTCAGAAAAAAAGTAAAAAAATATTGAATGTCTTTAATGCAGCGCTTACCCCCATCTAACTTTAATTCAAATTTTAACAAAATATAATCACTTTTGAGACGGAGCGAAGCGGAGTCTCAAAAGTGACTATATATTGGAATTCTTGCCTAATTCTAAATTTGTTGCTTTGAATGGATCGCAAAATTGAATCTACAAACCAGTTTAATTCAAAAAAGTCAGTGCTCTATCAGTCTTTTTGCTGTGCTTTTGAGCAATATATCAATGTTAGGCTATTCCAAGACCATACACTTAAAGTAGGCCAATTTTTCTAGGAAATTTCAGATCAAAATTATGAAATTTCTAAAATTTGGTTCTCTTTGACCAGAAATTATTACTCTACTGCTCGATCTCTTGTATATGTATTACTTTTTTCTATTTCGTTTTTTGACTATAAATAATCGTTTTTCTCTTAATTTTCAATAGTTTAACCTTAAAGGTGCACTACGAGGATTAAAAGTTATCAATTTTTTCTGAGAGTTTTATCAAAAGTCTTATCCTCCTAAATCATAAAAGTTCATTTTTCATCTATATTTTCTCAATCAATTTTAATTATAATCATAAATTTGATATGTGTGTTCATACTAGAATATGTCATAGAACTTTGAGCAGTATATCTTTTAGATTCATGAGCTTCGAATAAAAGATGAAAAATTTTGAAATTTTCATATTTTTTTCTCCAAATTTTATTTCTCGATAATTTGATCGAAATCATGTACTTTTCTTTATACCAACAAAATTGTACATATATAAGGATGCTATATCCATCTTAAAATTCCAAAAATCTTCAATATTCGCAGACCAGGAAAAAGGAACTTTTTTGGGGGGCATTATCACTTTCGTCTGGAAAAAGTGTTACTTTTCCAGACGAAAATAATAATCCTTCTTTTTTTATTTTTTTTTTATTTCGTGCACTACGAGGATATTTTTTTTCAAAAAATGAAAATTTCGACTTAAAAATTATAAAAATAGATTCTTCATTAAATGGCAATATATGAATCTTAGTTATTTTAGAGTAAAAAATTGAGAAGAAATGTTTAAAATTGAATATGTTGTCAATTTAAAATCCATGTAATTTTGCTTATATCATAATGACAAATCAAATATCGAAATTTTAATTTTTTCTGATAAAAAATGTTAAGAAAAAATAATATATTTTAAAGTAACAATCATTGTTAATATCAAAACAGCAAGAATTTTTGAAAGAAGCACTTAAAAAAATTGAATTAAAATTTGAAAAATAAAAGATGCTTGTTTTAAACAATAAGTTTATTCAGATGCAAGGTTTCTAGTATCATATCATATTTGATGTCAAAAAATATGAAATAAATTTATGATTGTGAAATATGTCCAAGAATTTCAGCTTATTTTGAAGTTGTCAACGATATTCCACACATTCATATATATGAAAATATATTTACCGGTCGCTTATTGTGTCATTTTCGTTAAAATTCAGAAGATTAAAATTGCATTTTGAACTCTACATCATTTATTGCAAAATGAGATGCAGAATAAGAATTCACTCATATTATGGATATATTTAAGCTCAGGTTGATTTTTCATGAAATTTTTAGAGTTCGAAAGTTTACAAGGATTTTTTTTCGGAAAAAAAGGAGGATTTAAACAATTGAATTGAAGACAATGTCATAGGGGCATAAGTACATCCTTATAAAAACCATATGACTTGAGCACTCTATCAAAAAGATTCTCAATGGAGGCCAAACAACGCTTCCTAACTTTCCTCCCTTTCCCATTCCACATGTTAAAGAAGTTTCGGCTTTTTGATTTATTACTTAAAAATTTATGCATTGGTTAATGATATCAAACATATTTATCAATAAATAAAAAACAATACAAAAAAAAAAAAATATATTAAATTAACTCAAAAGAACATCCAACATTTCTAATGAATCCATATTATCCACATTAACGCCTTTCTCTTTGGCTGCACGAACAAGTCTTTCTTTGATATCTCTTATCTGTTTTTCGTTTATATCAGCTTTTGATGATTCCATCTGGGCTTGTTTCTGCTGTTCATTTGCCCATGTAACTGTTTGTTCAAAGTTCTTCTTCAGTTCTTCAATTTGGTTATTTCCGTTTGATTCGACCTTTGAAATGGCCATTAGCTGCATTTGCATCCTCATATTGATCTCGCTCATCATTGAGGAAAGCAATGCGCGTCTAAGAGCTTCAAAAGTTCCTGGATTCTTTCCAATTTGTAATTTAAGGGTTCCAATCTTCTTCCTGAGGTCTGCGTTCTCATCTATTAATCTTTGGTTCTCGCTAAGCATCGAATCGATGTTTTTAATACCTTTGTCATTTAATAATTTTGCTTTTTGTGTTTTAAGCATCAAATTCTCTTCTCTTGTTGCAGACAGTGCAGCCAAGATATCAGAAACATTTGCATCTTGGCCTTTCCTGCATCTTGCAACTTCTGCCAATAAAATTTGTTGCATTTCTTCGTAAAGTCTCAATCTGTCTTTATCTTCAGCGGATCTATCATTATGGAGTTGCATTTGTTGGGTCATTGATACCAGTTTTTCATTTTCTTCTGTCATCTGTTCAATATTCTTTAATAATTCGTGTCTTTCCTTCTCCAAAACGTCGACTTTAGTTCGTAGCTCGTTTTCTATGTTGTCGTCATCATCAGAATACTCGGAATCACTCTCTTCTGGCATTTTAAGTTGGTCAATCGTTACTTCTTTCTTAGATAAGAGTTTTGCTTCGAGTTTCTTGTTCTGTTCTGTCAATTCTTTGTTCTCTTCGAATGATATTTCTAATTGGACCCTTAATGTCTCATAATTATCATCTTTTTGGGCTAATTGTTCTTTTAATTGTTTAATTATCAGTTCGTAGTTCTTAGAATCATCATTCTTCTGTTCTTGTGTATTTTGGTCGTCAGAACTCTCTTCTTCAACGAGTTTTATCGGTTTAGAATGAATTTGTTTTTGTTTGTTCTTCATTCTGTTGACATTAGGTGTTATTGCCTTTGCTGTCATGTTAATGTTCTTCTTGTACTTCTTAGAAATGTTGTTACTCGCGAGTTTTTGTTCAATATCATTATCGTCGTCGGATAATTCAAGATTCAGGCCAAGTTTCTCTTGGGATAAATCAAGAGGTTGTATTGAATCTTGCGGTTGAGGGGTTTTGGCCATTCTTTGCGGTTTTGGCTTTGATTTTAAGATATCTGGAGTCATAAGTGGCGGAATGTAAGGTGGCTGGTCTTCCATGACTGATGATGACTCTTTGTTGTTGTAGGAACTGTAATTATCAGTCAAAATGTCGGATTCTTGTTCTTGAATATCTCTTTCTGAAATATTCTTTATTTTATTGTCATCTATTGACTGTAGACCTGATGAAAACCTACTTCTGCTCTGAGAATTCTGTTCTTCTTCGAAATATTCTTCTTCAACTTCGTATTCGTTTATGCTATCGAAATGGGGGGATGGTTTCGGTGATTGGTTGATGCCAAGCTTGATCTCGTTGTAGTCATCCGTTCCGAAATGCTTCCTGGCCGCTTTTAATTTGATTGGAGTAGAATTCGGCGGTTTGGCCTCATCTCTATCGGAATCCGATACGAAATTACGAGTTTTTCCGATTCGCTCTGGAACTTCGGTAGTATTGTAAAAATGAGGTTCATCGTCAACATCTTCTTCGGAATCGACCTCTTCAACAAGTATAGAAGGATTAGAAGAAGCTATCTTCGAAGCCTTCTTTGTTTTAAGTAATTCGATTTTGACATTTTGAGGTTCGAACAAATGATATAATTGGGCCTCTGCATTTGAGAGGTCTGCTTGTATGCTCTTCATGGATTTCTCTTGTTCTGGTAAACAGTTGATATTCTTGAAAATATTGTCAATTATTTCGATAATTCGTTTTTGAGAGTTAGAACGCTGAATTGAATCGAAGAATTGCGTGTATTTATTAACAATATCGGTCTTATAATGTCTAATTTTCGTCCTTTGCATCAATAAATTCTTCAATTGTTGTTTTTCGTCTAAATCAGAATCATATTGAGAATCCAAAAGAGACTTAATACTAGAAGTAAGTTTGCTGATCTTCTGGACATTCTCATCAATGTTTCTCTTGGTTGCAATTCCATCTGTTGGCATTTTCGATATTTCGTCAAGAATCTTATTAATTTCTTCAAAACATTCAGATACATAGTCTCCTGAGTATTCAACAGCGCTCTGTGAGCAAACTTGAATCGCATCTTCTCTGAAAGGAACCCAGCTTTCCCAGAATGTGTCAAATGAACTTTCAGGATCTTCTGCTGAAGGAATAGTTTCTATTAGCTGTGAATATGTTGTATTAATAAAATCTGTCTGAACTGAAGGAAGTAAATAATTTGTTAACGTGTTTCTTATTTTTTGGAGTATTTTCTCAACTTTTACTACATTAGGATTGAAGAGCTGAATCTTTGGTTGGGATAAATCTCCACTTGGACCTCGATTCATTGTCACGTTTCTTGAATATTTTTTTTTACGTCAATCTGAAAAGAAGTGAAAGTAATAACACTTGTAACCAATCAATTAATAATATTATATCCTAAATTACTGGCATTTAGAGTGTCCATGTAAATGATCGTATGGCGCCAAATTTTTTAAACGTTCACTTTTTTTGAAAAACCCGATGAGTGATAGTAAGGATAAAATATGTTTAAAGGCAATTGCACCTCGCCTCCTTGAATTGATGCGAAGTATGAAGTCAACTACATCAGAAACTATAGCTACAATGCTAATTAATCTGTTGGCTGTGGAAGCTGCTGGTTCCTTTAGTCAAGAAACAGTAAGAAGAAGGATTTATGATGTTATTAATGTTCTATCAGCTACAGGTGTTATAGAAAAGGATGGGAAAAAGCTTACATGGAGAGGATTAAATAATCCAAATGCTCCAAGTCAAGATCCTTCTCAAAATGTACCACCATCACTTCTAATGAAAGAAAGAAACCTTCACGATAAATTACGATTGCTTGCTGCTTATAAAGCTTTGATTCGAAAGAATTTCCCTCAGGTTAGACCTAGTAATGGATTACCTGCGAGAGTCATCATATTTGGAACTACTTGCAGAGAGATTCAAGCTTCAAAAGAAGAAGATCACGAAATTAAAATTGAGATGGCTCATAAACCATCTTGCTACTTCTCGCCCGCTGATATCATTGCAAGAATACCATTTTCATATGAAGAAATTCAATCAGTTTTCGAAGCAAATGCATATTTCAAAAAATACGCAAAAGAAGTACTTGCTGAAATGTATGGTATACCAGAATAAGCTCTGAGATAATATTTGTTACTATGATTTATCCAGAAAATTATGATTCTTTATGTCAATTGGGTTATTTTGTCAAGAATCACTTTTACTCATAGATTTCGGTTTACTAATACATTTTACATCGCTTTTCCTATCTTATTATCCAATATTTTTTAGTGTCTCCATCGAAATATCAAATTTCAAAAAACTATTCGCAATAATTGTATTGCATCTCTTTATTGTTTGTATTAAATAATTTTTTGTTATAAATGTTTATCTTTTTCGTGATAATTTTTAAAAAATTAATTATTAGCTAAATGAAGCTACTATAGATTATAAAATTCAAATAATGATGCTTTAATTTCTTATTAGCAAAGGAAATCATTATAAATTTTGAAATTAATTTTCGATATTCTATTAATAATGAATTATGATAGTTAAATGATATAAAAAATGATAATATTTGTTATTTAAACAATTAAAATATAACAATTTACATATCATCTGCTGAATCTTCTTCATAACCTTCTTCTTCTTCGTCCTCTTCATCTTTTTCTTCGTAATCATCCTCTTCCTCTTCTTCTTCCTCTTCTTCTACAATAGATTCGATGTCATTTTGAGATTTTACACTAGATTTTTGTTCATTTTGATTATTCTGTGGAATTTCTACAGGAGCTGGTGATTCTTCAGAGTCATGTGTCTTTTCAAGTGTTGAGATACTCTCATATGATGTTTCTGACTCTTTTTCTTCTGGTTTACTTTCTAATTTCTTATTATCTGTTGGTTTTACCTTAACTGACTGAGCTCCTACCTTGCTAGAGTAGATACTGCTATTGTCTTTGCGATTAACAACAGCTGATCTAACAGATTTGGCGTATTCGTACTTTTTATCGAAATCTTTCTTATTAAGTACATCAATCGTGTTATCGTTATTAAGATTTGATGTATCAGTAACTTCAACAAGTACCTGACCATCAGAAGCAGTCATATCTTCAACAAATTCAGCAGAACCGCTTGTTGCGGATACAAATTCTTCAACAGTGACAAGACCGTCAGTTTCCATGTTTGTACCATAATATACTTTATCTGTTGGTTCAACAGGTATGGCATTTGTTGGAATTGTCTCAGTATCAGGATCAACTCCGATATAATCGTATCCAGTGTCAGAAGCTTCGATATAAACGCCACTGGCTTCTTCTGCATCATCGAGCTGGTTGTCCTCGTGTGGTCTGGCTGGGATATAATCAGAATCAATGGTTGAATCTCCTTCTTGTGTCAAAATGATATCATCGATACGAGTAATGGCTTTTCCGGATGCGTATTCATCGAATAATGAATATTGTACTTCGGTTGGCTTCATTTGGCCAAGCTGGTATTGATTTAATGATTTTGAATTTGATGACATCGATGAATTCGCGGAATCACGATGTTTACTGGAGCGAGACTTGCCTTTTGACTCACCTCCTTCTGAAGTCTGTGTACTATGGGATGAATTCATGAAGTTATTTGAATCTGATGTTGAAAATGAAGAAATTGAACGAGATTTGATCTCATTTTCGGATGTAGTAGGTGCTGTAGATGGAACTGTATCGATTGTCGATTCACTCATTGTTGTAGTATCCATGTAGTGCCTTCCTCTGAAACGCATATCAGGTTTAAGTGATTTTTGTGGACTAAACTTCTTATCTTTCTCAAGTTGTGCAAAGTCATCGCCATCTGCACTATCGTAGTATAAATCACTCAAATTATCAAGGATATGAAGTGGTTTTCCATTAAATTCTGGAGATTCTGGATCATAATGTATTACACGCTTGCCAGATTTGACAGTATATGAAGAATTCTTGGAAGATGATGATTGTTTTGATTTGTGTGAATGTTTCGAACTTTTTGAATCATTTGTTGAATTATGAGTTGTAAGAGATATACTAGTAACATCTCCAGTTGTATTTGGATAATATGATACTGCATTTGTAGATTCAGGTATTTCAGAACCGTAAGCAAGATCTCCATTTTTGTGTTTATAAAGTTTTGATTTATGCACATGCTTGTGTGGTATCGGGTTACCATTTGAATCTTTTTGGCGTGGAACGCGTATTCTTTTCTTCTGTCTTTCACCCGATTCCATATTCTAAATTATGTAAGAATTTGCAAACGTTAAGTAACCGTTTCCTAATATTTGACAATGTAAATTGATTATTGTCAAAATTAATTAATGCTTATTTAATTTTGGATATTAAATAAATGTGATTTATCAATAATTTTTGTTCAAGAATATATTCAAAATGAAGAATTTTTAAAAATAAAGTTCTTGAATATCTGATAAAATTCGAAAATCCTAACATAAAATTCGATAAATATCGATACTGATTTGCCATTTCATATAAATTGTACCGAAATAACATATCAGATTTCATATCGAAATCTTTCATATTTTAGCATTGTGGTCTATGAATATCCCCTGCACTTTGATTAATTAATTAATTATTTTGCTATGTGAAGTTTTATTAAATTTATCATTGTATGACCGGAATTTATGCTACCATTGAAGGTGGTAAATTCCGGTCAATTCTTGAAGCGATGCTTGAAGCTGATGTATCAATAGAGGATAAGGAATCAACAGCAATGCTTGTTTGGCATGATTCACTGAGAGAATGTGATTTCTTTGGTCCTCTTAAGCCTTGGCAAATTGTAAATAGGATCCCAAGCATTAACATTATATGTAGAAAATGTCCATATACTCGAGTTATCATGAGAATGCAACCTCATTTTCCAAATCTTTATAATTTCCTTCCGAAATCATATATATTGCCAATTCAACTCAAAGATTTTCTCCATGAACTCCAAACATCCGGACAGACGTATATTTACAAGCCAGATGGAGGTTCTAAAGGAGTTGAAATTCTTATATTCAAATCAGGCGAAAAATTTGAAGTTCCTCATGAAAGTTCACTTGCTGTTGCACAACAGTACATTGATTCGTATCTTATTGATGGTACAAAATTCGATTTAAGATTATACGTTTTAATTGCTTCAATTGAGCCTTTACGAATATATGTTTATAGAAATGGCCTTGCCAGATTCTGTTCTGAGAAGTTTGAAACAGGAACTGCCTTCAGCCAACTCACAAACGTTTCATTAAATTCCGAAAACCCTGATTGTGACATCAGTGAGATTTCCCAGCTTGTATCCGATATATTCCCTCGCATGGAAGCAATGGGAGTTGATGTAAATGCTGTTTGGGAGAGAATTGACAACGCAATTGTATCTACCGTTATTGCAGCCCACGAATTCTTAGTTAGATCGGAGGAAATATACTGTCCGAAGACAGGATACTCCCGCTGCTTCCATTTGCTTGGATTTGACGTACTTCTCGACCGAAATCTGAATCCTTGGATTTTGGAAGTCAACAACCGACCATCTCTTGATTATTATAGAGGTAAAGAGCGTAGAATGAAGGTTGGCGCTATCAGAGATGCAATAAAAATCTGTTGTCCGCTTCATCATGCACAAATGGCTTTGGCTGCGAGAAAATGGGCTTGGGACAAAGATTCCTGGTTACAGTTTGTCAAAGAAACACCAAGTCTAATAGAAAATATGGAACTTACAAGAAGTGATGTAGAAAAAAACACTTTGTTCCATTTGGTATATCCATCCAACCATCCCAACGCTAAAGAATGGGAGAAAGCTTTGGAAATGACCCGTTCAATGCCTCTTGAACTGCTTCCTGGAATGAAATTACCTGAATCTATTCTCAAAACACTCAAATATGTATTTTGATTGCTATTATTAATGTTATTTGTATAAATTGTGCGTTTATGTATTTTAATTATTTATATACGGATAATGTTTTTCTAACTTCTCAATTCAATGCAATTTAGGCTGACAGTCAAGATAATTGTGTTTTCACTCATCTCATACAATTATCTTCATCACCTTTTGAGAGAAATCAAATGAAAAATCAACAAAATGTGATAAAAAGAAAGAAATGTGAACTGTCAAAAGTTGTGATTTTCGAGAGAATTTTAAATGTAGTTTTTTCATATGAGATTAGCCATATATTATATACTCCATTTTCGCTGGTGGAGTTTGTTAACTGTCTGATGTTTTGGGTATGATATGTGAACTGTCAGTATATTTGTGATTTTTGTGAGAAAAAAATTTGCCACCATAGTGATATTAAAAAATATAATGGTAATCGTCAAGTTAAAGTATCCAGAGATCATGAGGGGTAATATAATTAAAGATGACCATGATCTTTCTATCATAATTAACAAACAAAACATGACTTCTTCAAAATACATTTCAATCATCAGTTCAAAAACTGCATATGATGCGTATCGTCTTGATCAGAGATTCAATTCATTAGTTCTTGATCTAAATCTGTCTTGCAATGATACATTAAAAATAATTTCGGATCTTTTCAAGAGTGGAGAACTTGTTTATGAAAACGACAGAAAACACAATAGAGACATTTTCGAGGTGGGTTTAGCAATCGGAAATGAGTTCCTCATCAATGTTTTCTGTGACTTTGTCAAGACTTATATTGAAATCAACTTAGAAAACTTTTACGACATATATGATGCTGCTTCAGTTCAAAATGACACAAATAAGATCAATGAGTGCATTTCTTTCTTTGCATCGAGGATGAGTTTTCTCAAAGAAGAATACAAGATAGAAACAATCAAAAGATATGGATACGACTTCTTTGAGAGTGTATTGATATCTAAATCTCTTAAAATATCAACAGAAGACTCTTTATGCAAAACGATCATCTCTATGAGCAAACATGATAATATTTACTTCGAATTACTTAAATATGTCAGAATCGAATTTTGCAGCAAAAATGTTATTGAAGATATTTCAAACTATGCAGAAGCAAACAAACTTGAATCTATTTCTAGTCAAATCTTCAAACGTGCACTTCTTCAACATCCACCATTTCTTCATAAACTAGAACTTTCGCCAATCAACGAACTTCACAGAAATGACATCTCAGATGAAAATATAAGAAAATTAAGAAGTTTAACGAAAGCAAAAGAAAATTTTGGTAAAATATATGAATTACTTGCAAAGGCATCAAATGAAGGAGATCTTTTAACAATCAAACTTGCAGTTGATGAGAAATATTCTGATGTTCGTGGTGATTGTGACTATAATATGATCCTTGAAGCATCATATAGAAATAATCTTTCTCTTGTGAAACATTTGTATATAAATGGTGCTGATATAAGAAGTAAAAGTACAGGCAATTGGACAACCCTTCATTGTTTTTGTTATAAAGGAAACTTATAAGGAGTTAAATTTGCTCTTAACTTCATAGATATTAATGTTAAATGTGATTGGATTGATACTCCTCTTCATGGAGCAATTTATAGTAATAATTATGATGTTTGTGAATATCTATGTAATCAACCAAATATAGAGAAAAATGCTAAAAATGATCAAAATCAAACACCACTTGCATTAGCAATAAGTTATAATCATCAACGAATTGTAGAACTTCTTCGAAGTAAAGGATTTACAGAATGATATTTATCTTTATCTTGATAATTATAATTATTATTTTTGATATAGTAAAAAACAACAATTTATATTAATAAAAAAAAACATATTTATTTTATAAACAAATATATAAACAATGATTAAAATGTTAGAATGGTGATGAAAACAGTGATTGTGATTGAGATTGAGGAACAGAGATGATTAGAGGTCTTCTTTCAGAGTTTCGAGAAGAAGCTGTCCAAAATGCGAAAATTGGGATATCGCACTGATTAAAACCTGATTGTTGTAACAATGAGTTCAATTCCTCTTCATTTGTAGATATTCCCTTTGAAATAATATTACACTTCGATATATTTCAAATGGAATGATTTATTTTATGCTTTTTGTTCATCAACAAAAAATCAAAGATACAACCCAGAAGCTAGAAAAAAATATATCAGTTTCTGATAATATTGTTAGCTTTAAATTATATTTTTAAATTTATTGTAAAAGAGATTTATTAAAATATAATTTACTAAAATACAAATAACAACACAACTAGTTCAATGAGTGTTTAACGCGATTCTTGATTATTTGAACATCGAATAATAAATGCAAACAAAACGAATAATTGACAACTATATAGTCATTTATCCAGTTATTTTTGGATAAATGGCATTGCCCCAGTTTCTATAACCTGACAAATAATTTGCTCGATTTCGTCTTTTGATTTGTTTGGGAGGAAATTGCGAAGAGCAAATACAGTGTCATCATATGTTTTAATAAGTTCATCTGCAAGATTTGGATCATCATTAAAATCATCAGTAATTTCTTTTGACATTAATAAATATCCCCTTTTTTTTCTTTATCCCCCTTTTATTTTTTACAAAAATTTTGTTATCGATAAATTCTGTCACTTTTTAGATATGAGTTCGAATTCAACTTTCTTTGGTATCATATTCAGCTATTGGAAATCAAGAACACCAGCCGAAAGATTCCTTAGGGATGTCAATGGAGCCTGGATTGGCCGTGTTGTTTACTCTCCGACTTCAAATATTGGAGATACTGATTATCAATCAATAAACGTTACATTTAACACAGAAGAATCAAGAGGATTCTCATCAATAGCTGCATCTTCACCCGATAAATCAATTGATAGCCAGTATTTCTTCAAAATCGAAGATAATAACCAATCAATGCTCTCAATTACAAACAGATTTGACGAAGAAGTCGCATTATTTAAGTTAAACTATACCGATGGTGTATTTACAATTCGTGGTCGGTTTATTCCATCAAATGACGCATTAACTGGCTTATTTAAGGGAAGAAACATGATGTTCACAATAACAGATCAGTTTACAGACAATATTACAACTATTTTGCTCGAATCAACCACTCAAGAAAATATTTTCCATTATTACTATCATATTTTCTTGTTCATCATGGTATTAGTAGCTATTTCGGCAGGACTTTACAAGATGTCTGATTTATCAGATATTATTAAACCAGATGAAGCCCAATACACTCAAATGGTTAAGCTTCAAGCCCAGCGCGATGCAAAGATCAAAGAAGCTCGCGAATTATTAAAGAAGATGGAAGAGGAAGAAGCCAAACGTAAAGCCCAAGAAGAAGAAGGAAAAATTAAAACTGAATAAATTATTATATTAGATTCTCTGTTTCAAATCACTTTCTTATTTTTTACAGCTAATTTATAAATCTGTTTCATCTCAAAGAATCTATATTTCCTAGTTTTTTTCAATTTTCATGAGTATATTTGCGCAAATCTTTACACAGAATGGGCCATTCATATCGTTAACTATTATCATATATAAATAGCTTGCTAAACGCTGGATAATAGACCTTAAGATTCCAGAGTTATCGAATTAATTCCAGTTTTATGAAATAATCATATTTTAAACGCGGTTTTTTCATATGAGACTAGCCATTTGCAATATACTCCATGTATGCTGGTGGAGTTTGTTAACTGTCTGATGTTTAGATATAATATGTGAACTGTCAGTATTTGTGATTTTTGAGAGAAAAAAAATTGCCACCATTGTGATTTAAAAAAAAACATAAAAAATAATGGTAATTGTGAAATTGAAGTATCCAGAGATCATGAGGGGTAATATAATTAAAGATGACCATGATCTTTCTATCATAATTAACAAACAAAACATGACTTCTTCAAAATACATTTCAATCATCAGTTCAAAAACTGCATATGATGCGTATCGTCTTGATCAGAGATTCAATTCATTAGTTCTTGATCTAAATCTGTCTTGCAATGATACATTAAAAATAATTTCGGATCTTTTCAAGAGTGGAGAACTTGTTTATGAAAACGACAGAAAACACAATAGAGACATTTTCGAGGTGGGTTTAGCAATCGGAAATGAGTTCCTCATCAATGTTTTCTGTGACTTTGTCAAGACTTATATTGAAATCAACTTAGAAAACTTTTACGACATATATGATGCTGCTTCAGTTCAAAATGACACAAATAAGATCAATGAGTGCATTTCTTTCTTTGCATCGAGGATGAGTTTTCTCAAAGAAGAATACAAGATAGAAACAATCAAAAGATATGGATACGACTTCTTTGAGAGTGTATTGATATCTAAATCTCTTAAAATATCAACAGAAGACTCTTTATGCAAAACGATCATCTCTATGAGCAAACATGATAATATTTACTTCGAATTACTTAAATATGTCAGAATCGAATTTTGCAGCAAAAATGTTATTGAAGATATTTCAAACTATGCAGAAGCAAACAAACTTGAATCTATTTCTAGTCAAATCTTCAAACGTGCACTTCTTCAACATTCGCCGCTTCCACATAAACTAGAACTTTCTTCAATCAATGAACTTCACTGGATTGACTCACCAGATGAAAATATAAGAAAATTAAGAAGTTTAACGAAAGCAAAAGATAATTTTGGTAAAATATATGAATTACTTGCAAAGGCATCAAATGAAGGAGATCTTTTAACAATCAAACTTGCAGTTGATGAGAAATATTCTGATGTTCGTGGTGATTGTGACTATAATATGATCCTTGAAGCATCATATAGAAATAATCTTTCTCTTGTGAAACATTTGTATATAAATGGTGCTGATATAAGAAGTAAAAGTACAGGCAATTGGACAACCCTTCATTGTTTTTGTTATAAAGGAAACTTATAAGGAGTTAAATTTGCTCTTAACTTCATAGATATCAATGTTAAATGTGATTGGATTGATACTCCTCTTCATGGAGCAATTTATAGTAATAATTATGATGTTTGTGAATATCTATGTAATCAACCAAATATAGAGAAAAATGCTAAAAATGATCAAAATCAAACACCACTTGCATCAGCAATAAGTTATAATCATCAACGAATTGTAGAACTTCTTCGAAGTAAAGGATTTACAGAATGATATTTATCTTTATCTTGATAATTATAATTATTATTTTTGATATAGTAAAAAACAACAATTTATATTAATAAAAAAAAACATATTTATTTTATAAACAAATATATAAACAATGATTAAAATGTTAGAATGGTGATGAAAACAGTGATTGTGATTGAGATTGAGGAACAGAGATGATTAGAGGTCTTCTTTCAGAGTTTCGAGAAGAAGCTGTCCAAAATGCGAAAATTGGGATATCGCACTGATTAAAACCTGATTGTTGTAACAATGAGTTCAATTCCTCTTCATTTGGAGGAGTTCTCGTTAAATGAATCAAAGTAAATCTGGAAAATCTTTCTTTTACGTTCCTTATTGCGTAGTTTAGACGTAACCAAAATGTTCCTTCATTATGTTTGTCGGATAACTGGAATTTATTGATGCAGGACTTCTCCGGACACTGTTTTCCCTGAAATACTAAAGAATCCATGTTCAAAACAGAAGCATATGATGAATCTGCGCCTATTATGTTCTGTGCAACAACAATTGTCGCTGATAAACAGTCTGTTTGCTTAACAGGACAATTAAATTGTAAAATGTCGTTTTTCCATCGGAAAGGTGACAAACTAGCCAAGGAATAAGCTAACGGCTTCCAATTATCGGGGGTTGAGGACACAATTATGAGGGTTTTGCCGGTCATGATGGAATATAAGGAATTTTTCAGTAAATTGTTCTTGTAGAGATGGAGAAGACCTCTGCCTTCTGGTATTTCGATGTTTGGAACGTAGACACTCGTTGCAATGCTCGGCATATAAAGTTGTGTTGCAATTACTGATGTAGGAAGCGAAAGGATGTTCAAAATAGAGAAAATCTGATTCTGTAGCACTGGTAGATCAATCATGAACTCTATTTTTCTTAAATCGTAGTTAATTAATTCAGTTGCGTATTTTAAGCATCTTTCTTTAGAAATTTTAACTGAATGAGTTTCGATTGTAAAGTTATCGCGTATTTCTAATAGTTTTTCGAGTTTTGTTTGGAAATGTAGCTTCGCATTTTCATCAATTGTTGTATTCTTTAAATATTGAGTTATTGCTTCGATATGAGGATCTATTTCTGCTTTGAATAATGATGCCGCGTTTATTCTTGCTTGATCAAGTATATTTAAGAGTTTATCATTATATAATGAGTTTATTGAGTAAATAATTTCTGGTTTTTGAGTTACAACTGTTAAACAGATTGATCTTGTGAATCCTCTTGCTTCAATATCGGGAATTAATGCATATATAGCGCAAAATGAGAAATTTTCGAAAGATGAAGACATAAATGTTGGTTTTGGAAATGGTTCTGATGTTGGAGCGATATTAGGAACTGACATAATATACCACATTAAGTCGAATTCCGTCTTTTGCTCTAAATCTCTGTATCTCCAAACAACTATAGGTTGAGAGTTTTGCAAAAACTCAAAAAGAGCACAATAAAGAGTTTCACTTGTTATATTGTTGAACTGAAATGGTGAATCTCTAAATGAGCCCGTAGGAGGCTTTGAATGTGGAGAATCACTCATTTTTGCCAAAACTGGGGATATTGGGTGTGCCCCCTCTCTAAATCAAATTTTTGTTTTTAGCAATATTTGGTGTCTATGTCGCAAGCCCTCCTCTTCAGATGCCTTTTTGAGGTTTCAGATTTTTCCAAGAAAAATTCAAAAAGAAGGATATCAATTAAAATAATTTGAAAATTAACTTCGAAATTTTGATTTCAAAAAATTTTTGGAATTAAAAAGATCAATTACAAGAAAAACTAAATCTACAACTCGTTTATATTTTTAAATTCCTATTGACATGATAAATAAAATCAAAAATATAAGCGAAATTCATGAAATTTATCAGAGTTAACAATTTTATTCATTCTATTTAAAAGTATAACATAAAAAAAGTTATTCAGTTATGAAAATGCTATTCTCAAAATTTTCAAATAACCTTGTCAAAAATCTCAAAAAATGAAAATTGATTTTCGATCTATGACTGGATTTACACTTTCAATAGATATACCACCAGGTGCAACAGTGTTAGATGCAAAAAAGCAAATCGGTACAATGCGATATCAAGAATTTGAGCCACTTCAACTTGTTTATGGTGCATCTATACTTGAAGATTCGACAAAAATAGAAGATATCAATTATGCTCCAAATACATATGTAGTTTTTCATAACTTACGACGTCCAAAATTAATACAAAGAGAAAAAGTTGAGGAACCTCCTCAACGTCCTGAACCACAACCAGAAATCATAGAAGAACCACAACAGCCTGTTCAAAATCCACCACCAGTCGAAGAACCGATCCCAGAACCTGTTTCTCCAGCTCCAGAAACAGAAAATCCAGAACCTAAACATCATGAAAGATCCGCAAGTAAAAAGAAAGAATACAACTTCGATCCTCCTAATTTTGATCAACTTATCGCTCAACTTTTAGAAATGGGCTTTCCAATCGAAAAATGCAAACATGCTTTACGATCTTACAACTACGAAGTTGATCGTGCAGCAGATGCACTTCTTACATCTTTATAATTATTGTTAAATTTTGTTTTGTTTGAATAAATTTAGAAAAATTTCGAAAACTATGTGTAAAAGCCATCACAATTTTTTTGATTCTTTCAATGTATCGAATTTATTGAAATCAATGCTTGTTCATTTTGATGAAAAAGAATTGTAAAGATTACCAAACTGTTGACGTAAAGTGTGGCCTAGATTTAATGGTACTGCTTGAAAATGTCTAAAGGATACGAAAGTTCCACGAGCACAACATATAAAAGCACTATAGAATTGCTTTTTTCAAGGATTCACATGAATAATTTTATAGCAATATAAATTTTCGATTTTCACGCAGATGAAATTATTTCCATTGAGTGTATGTATGCTTATTATATACTTTAGTCCATATGAAATCATATTATTATTGGAAACTTCTAATAGGCTTTTTATAAAAAGAGATAGAAACACCAAAACTACTTCATAATTTTTTTTATCTCAACATTGATTTTTTTAAAAGGTACGGATACTAGCTTATAACCAAAATATTGGCCTCAAACCCCAGCTACAGATTATACACATTATGCACATATCCAGATACAATTTCTGAGAAGGTTGGATATCTAATGATTTATATTAAAAAAAACTTTTAATAATTTAATAATCTGAATATTTGCAACTAAAGCGCAAATATATCAATATAATATTTAGTCAATCTAAAACTAAAATAAAAAAAATAATTCAATCTTGGATTTCTTCTATATATCCGAAGAATTCTATAGCATTCAGACAGAACTGATATAATTCCAAAGACGGTTTCTTAAGCTGGCTTGCGAGTTGTACTATTCTAAACTTTGAATAAGGTTCTGGTCGTTTTTTGACTTGGAAAGAAGCAATTGCATTAGAAAAGTTCATATCATCAGAGTTTACAACCTCATCGATAATTTCCCATGTTTGGCCGTCGTCGTTCGATCCAAAAATTTTCCAAGATCTTGGTTGCGACTGATTTGGATATTTCATTGGAGAAGCGAACGTATAACCAGTAAGAATAACACGATGCTTGTAAAACGTGATTTCTATCCATTGATCGTTCTTATTAAAACCAGATCCGTTATAATTATTCCACCAAGGACTGATATCTTCGTATTCAAGCAATCTAGGAAGGAAGCGAGACTTTGGACCACCTCCGCCATCAATAAATACAATATTCTCAGAACATGGATTCTTTCCGTAGGTATTCGTAAGAGCTTGGAAGATTCCGTTGAAATATTGGCCAGGCTGCTTAGGATACTCTTTGAAATGCGAGGATTTCGGAAGAGAAATCGGATTTGACTGCGGAGTAAATGTATTAATCGAATTATTAAATTGTGGCCTAGTTTGGTTATTGTTCTGATATCCTTGTTGTTGGTTCTGTGACCAGTGCCTTACGTGAGGCGATTCTTCGGTTGGAACACTATATACTAATCTATTGCAAATTGCTTCCCATAGAGCTCCTCCTATCAAGTCAGGCGTAATTTTAGAGTATAGTAAATGCATACACGAGGAATCTAAATCTTCTAAAATTAAATGAGCAAATAATTGAACGTATTCAGGGCCATGCTTTTCTACCAATCCATTCATCCATAAAAATAGAGATACTTCGTTCTCGTAATACAGGTCTTGTTTCCTTAAAATTTCATCTAAAATCGGTAAAGAAAGATCCATTAGTTGTAATTGCTGCTTCAGTGCTTCGAATTGGAGTGCGGCTAAGCTAATCTGAGGAAGAACGTAAAGTGGATCGGATTGACGTAATTTTTGGAAGAAATCTGGCTGAATACCGAACTTTTGTATATAATTCGACGTCGTATCTAATAAGTGCTGGTTGTCGAAAAATGCGGCGGCAGTATTAAAGAAACATACGTTTTCGTTAGTAATATTGATTTCATCTCCATACATATATTTAATTAATTGCTGCAAATATCCAAGAGGATCGGCTCCAGGATATTCTATTGAACGCTTGCATGGATCATTTAGTATTAACAAACGAACTTTTGATGAAAATTCAGAAAGAACACATAAATGAACTTTATAACTTGTCTGAGGTGAACCCTTTACGCGAATTTCGAAATCACATGGAAGTGATTTTAAATTAGAAGGATGAAATTGAAGAGAAAAGATTTCAACAGGTTTCATTATAGAAAAAAGTGACAGTTCTGACCAGCATCAAAAAAAGGCTCAAATTAGAAAACGATTTTTTGCTGATATAAATTACCCAAAATGCTTGATAGCTATACGAACACACTTCAAATCGTGATAATGTCTCGTTTTACAAGAAAAGATCTTTACTAAACAAATCATTTATTGAGGATAGAGCTGATATACGATTCTCTAATCTTTGTTTTTCTTCGCCTTGTGAACAAGTTGAGCAGTGATCTTCATGCGATAAGGTTTCTGATTAAATTCACCCACAGTATCAGTAATACTTCTTTGAGGAGCAATATTTACAGGTACGTTTGTAACTGTGTTTTCTTTTGGTATCTTCTTAGCAATGTTTAGAGAATTTTGATCAACATTTGAATTTTCACTTCCCTTGACAATTTTGGACTTTGGTTTTTTGTCCTTCTTTGATGAGTCGTGCGGGTTAAGCTTGCTTGATTTCGATTGGGATGCTTCTTCTTTGATGGTTGTAATTTTATCGACGGACTTTTGTGACATTCCTCTTTGGAGTGATGAACTACTTGAGTCCTTCCTTACTACTGGAGCTTGAATGTTTTCTTCATTGGCGCTTTCACTTGCGAGGAATTCAAATCTTTGCTGCTCTTCCTTTGCAGCATTGATTCTGAGATCTTCATCTTGCTTTTGCTTGCGTAGTGCATCAACTCTCATCTGTAGTCCATTTCTTTGTTCGATAAGTTTAGCATTTTGAGCAGCGCCTGCTTGTATTTCTTGAGCAATTGCAGCGTTTTGTCTCTTCTTCTCATCGAGAATCTTAAGTAATTGATCTCTCTTAGCCACTGCTTCTTCAATCTTCTTAGTAATTTCAAGAATTTCTGGATTAACTTTGTTTTCGGATGATTCACTATCACTATTGTCATTGCCGTATAAAGCAGATATTGTATATGAGTCGTTATCCATTGCCTCGGTTAGATCTGCAATTTTTGATTCGTAATAGTCTTGCATTTCTCTCATTCTTACGAGCATTTCAAGACGTAACTCACATCTGATTCGTGATTCCATTTGGGATGGTGTTTCTGCCGGTTTTTCTTCTTTGGCAACAACATTTCGTTGAGTTGGTGTTACAGAACATAAGTTTTTTAGCTTTAAAGGAGATTTCCCTGTTGGTGTGACCTTCTTTGATGATGAAACTGCGCTTTTTTCAGTTTTCCTGTTTGGGGTAACACGGGGAGACTGTTTTGCCTTTCCAAGCATTGTTAAACGTACAAGATTTTATTATTTCAGAAAAAAAAATTATTCGTTAATCGAATGTCAAGATATATGAAACTCCTTGTCTCCATATAAAATAACAAGAAATCTACTTAAATCTTGTAAAACTAATCCCATGGAGTCATTTTCAATCGAATGATTATGGAAGTGCATGAGATATTGCTATAGTAAAGTGTGAAATTCGATGGGTCAAGTTCATTTGTGATAATGTATAATTGATTTAATCAAATATCGGTTTCATCTACAAAATCATTCAATCAATAAAGTATTCTTTTGTAATTAGGTGTGACAATACTAAGGCGAGTGAAATTCGTCTGATTAAGCAATGTTTATTATTATCATATCATAGATTAATTGAGATTTTTGATCCGACGATATCATTTATTTGGTCATATCGGGATATTTTTTTTGAGAGGAGTATCCCGTTGGATTATTTCAAAATAATTACGTCTTACCTGTCTTATGATAAATAAAGAATGGCAAAATTATGAAAATGAGTACCTGAACTCTTTATTGGATGAAGTATCAGATATGAGCTTATATAGATTCTCAGTTGCCAATCAAAAAAAAGTAGAAGAAAAAATTAATCAATTTAAAAACGACAAAGATCTATTAGCATTAAGATCCTTTATAAATGAAACAGTTGAGCAGGAATTTAGCGAAAAATCAGAACAAGATCTCGTTTTAAAGACATTTGAAAAAGTATTGGGCAAAATTGAAATTCAAACCGAAAATACTAGAGCAACAAACAATACAGAATATAAGATAGAAGTTCCTCCAAAGGATTTGTATTTCACAAAAAAGAATCTAATTCAAAATTTGAAAGAAGAAACATTGAAGGAAAGAAACGACATTCTTAATGATTATGCAAGAAAATTACTCAAACGTGAAGAGATTTCAGCAGAAAAAACCTACGTAAGACAATTAATGGATTTGATCTCTGTTATAGATTCGCAAAACTTTACAATAACACATGGAAACAGGCCACCAAGCTGATTCATGCATAATTTAAGTTCTACAACCGAATAATTTAAATTTGCAGGATAAGACGAATAAATGACAATAGAAAAAAATTATAACAAGAAAGGAAAACAAGTTCATATAGTTTAGGTTATTTATTTTAATTTTGTTGTAATCAAATTCCAAATTTAGTTAACCTTAACACCACCCATTGAACATTTCTACGAAAAGTCAAGTATATAGAATAAGTTTTAGAATAAGACAGGAAATTTTTGAAAATCTCTCCAATAACTGAGGGTTTTCCAGTAGATCCGCGCAAAGCTAAGCATATACTACAAACATTGTAAACGTTTGTTTATGTGAATCGAATAAACTTTTTGTTTGCTCTAAAAATTATTTCAATTTATCTTTTTTAAAAATGATGGTTTTCATTAAGTTATCTCGACAGCTTGCTGATAAGAGAAATATATTATAATTTTTGTTCCATATTAAGTTCTGTCAAAATGTAAGCTATTCAATTCTATCGTTGGGGAAAGTATCACAAATCTATCAATTTTTTTGTAAAAGTATACAAAAACATATGGTGTTCAATTAGTTTATAATAATATAAATATTAAGATTATCCAAAATAAGAAAAACTAGGTTTTGAGAACACTTTTGAGATGATAATCAAAATAGAGGTAGGGCAACGATAGGTCAAAAAGGCTTCTCTGATAGATTTCCTTGCCTTTTGGATATGCTATAATATATAGCCTAGCATGATAGGATATGATGTCAAAAGTTAGAAGATAACTTAGGATCTTGAGAAAAATGAAAAACAAAAATTACATAAAAAGAGAAAAATTTTATCTAATTTGTTTTTTTGGACCGAATAAGTAATTTTATTGAATTTCAATACGACACATAGATTTTATTATTAGTAATAAATATAATGGTTTACTATTAACAAGGAACCTAAACTAATGAAAATTTGATTTCAAATATTGTATATGATTATCATAGATTACCAAAATATATTGCTATTTATGAGGATATAATATTAATTATTAGTAAATCGTATAAATTTAATAAATATACCATGAATATTGAATGAATTTCTTGAATTTAGGGGTAAAACGCGCTTTTATATGATTTAGACAGAGAATTTATGAGATGTAAATAACACAATAAAGGTTTATATTGAATATTTTCTAAAAATAAATCGAAATTATAAAAAACAATACATTTATTCATTGAAACTACTTGGACAAATATGAAACAAGCATTCAGGCAATTCTTTTGAGACTTCAACGCATCTGATAATTTTTATATAACTTCACCTCTTATGCTTAGAGTGGAGGTATTGAGATCGTATAAGTATAGATGAGCTCACATTCAGATATGATGTGTGAACTTCTGTTTTCACTGCAATTTTGAATCAGAATAAACTCAAAACAAGAATAAAATGATATACTCACTCTCTAAATGTGTTCGAGATTTAAAGTTGTATGAATAAAACGATTCATCTTTCGAAGCCTCCCATTTAATGAGAGACTTCGAAAGATGAATGTATTCATGTAGATGAAATACTATATATGACCATGTGTGATACTAAAGATATCAAAATGTTTATTTTTAAGTGCAATAGAAGGGTTATCTCTCGTAAAATCTCAATTTAAGGAAGATTTAGAAAGAACTCCTTTCCTAAGTAGATAGTGTGTGGTTTCTGTCTTTTGGTTGATCAGGAACTATGAAATTAAGTCGGACAGAAAGAAGTTCTTTCCAAAACAGACTCCAAATGAGTTGTTCGAAAAGAACTTCCTTCTGTATATGGATAATTGTAGTTACCGCACTGAAGTATGTGATTGTGATGATGGAGTTCTCGATAAATCTAAAATCGGATTAAGATTAATTGAAAACTCAAGTAATTCTTTGAAATCTTGTGTTGTCTGGCACTATAATAACCAAAGAATGAGAATATTATATTGAATGATGAGTACGTGTGCTCGGCATTCGCCGAGCGAATTGAGTTTAACGTACTATGAAAAGTGACAAATTTGGGCTTTTTTTCTAGGGTTATATGATCTCTTCCTTTATGCTCAATACGACAGAAATGAAAGAATGAATTTGTACTCCCTAATTGATTACTACAATCTGTATCTATCTTTAACATAGAATTAGCTGCATTGTGATTTATACTCCAGAATTATTCAATTTAAGATCAACCTCGTAAATTTTAATCATATTGCACCAATACTCCTACGTTGAGATAAGAACATGATTATACATACCAAAGCCCCATATTAAAAATCAAAATTTAGCACCTCCATTATGCAACCACATTATTCGTCGCAAATAAGTATATTTACGCATATTATGATGCATATTCACACAACTCGTATACATGAAAAGTTATTAAAATCAGACAAAATTATTGCAATAAGGAAAAAAAAACAACTTTATTATATATGTTAGTAATGAATTACAAATATTTCTACAAAGAATGCTCAATACTTCATATAATCTTCGAATATTTCTTATTACAAGTTAATACATTTTGACTCGAACATGATAAACAAAAGCGACACGCTGATTACTACATTTATGAAAATATAGTACGTTTCCATTCATCTGTTTACTTGTTTTTGTTGGAATAAAATCATTTTTTTTTTCTTTCATGAAATAAGAATTTTGCTGCGAAAGCAATATCTCTAACAATAATTAATACATTACGTCAACTCTGGAATGAGTATTTATCAAATATGATATCAAAATCAAAAATTAGTTGTTTTTTATGAGTAAAAACGATGTAAATTGATTATTGTATTTGACTAATTATCAAATACTTTGATTTTCCAAATTTTTTTCGAAATTGATTTTTTCATGTGAAAATTCAAATTGTTTAATTTCATTTTTGAAATTTTGAATTTTTTTTGGAATTTTGAGTTGATCAATTCAGCAGAATTGATAATGCTATTGCTTTAGGGCATACCACAAGGTGATGAATAAAAGGTGAACATTAACAAATTATTTTAAATCACAAATATCATCCTCATCAACTTTAATTCTAAAAAGAACTGTACTGAATTATGAAAATGCATGATTTACATTATTAAAATCTTTGAATGAAAATAGTACAAGATAAGTTTTTATTCATTTTTAATTAGATTTAAACGAAAAACTACTCCATATTAAAATTTAAGTCGAGAAATCGTATTTTGTTCTTATTTGTTAGCATTTTGTAGACATTCTAATCTTGAATTAATTTGTTACATGATATTATTAACAAATTTAACTGAAAAAATATGTTAATATGGAATAAACCATGATTATATAAGCTATCAATGCTATATATACATATGTAAAAGATTCATATTAACTCAATTAACAAAAATGATAGATTTTCATAAAGGTTCAATCTAGGTTCGTCCGAAAATTTTGATTTTTATATAGAAGACATAGTTTCATATACATAATTAAATTTTCAAACAAATTTGATCATACCATTTATTAAGCAGGATAGTATATTAATTACTATCAGTATAAAAATATAAAAATGATTATATTTAATTATTGCATAATTTAGTCAAAGAGTTATAAGCCTCAAGTGATTGTTATCACCTTCAATGCACGTATACTTTATTGATTCATAGATATTTAATCTATGTTTGACATGTTGTTGTCGTCATTCGTTTTGTTCCCATTCTTCCTAAGTTAGAATTAGAGAATACACCATCCACATCATCTAATTTGGTCCTCAGCGATAGATTGGTTTATTTTGGAGGAGTCCCATCAGACAGTTTTCGAGCACCAAATATCAAATTTTAATGTATACAAATCTTTAGTGATTTATCTCTTTTATGATGAGTAAAAGGTTTCTGCTCATCAACATTTGATTTCCGACATATATGATTTCTAATTGCAATTATTTACTTTCTTTTTATAATCTAACTCTGTGACTCATACCATAAATTAATTATTGGAAAGTGTCAATATGTTTGGCACAACGCATGGCGGAAGATACCAAACCATGCAGGGAATATGATACGTTTAAGATTTCCGAACTTTTTTTCCAAAAATTTTCTATCGTTGCCCTACCTTTATCAAAATATTTTGATTGAAAAATAATATATTATTTATCAGATATAGAATGGATTTTTTCAAATTTAAAAATTCTGAAAAATAAACAGTTTTGTAAAGTAAAAAAAATGAAAGAAAACTCGAGACCTCATATTCCAAATGAATGGGTAAGATATATGTATGAAAAACTTGAAAGTGGTGAGTTAACATACGCAACAGTTTTGAAAAAAGTTCCATATTCTTATCAAAATGTTACAATTTTCAAACAAATTTCAAGAAATACTCTCAAAAAAGCATTCAAAGAAATCGGTGGTACACCAAAAATTAAAAGTGGTCCTCCACAAGAGGAATTAACTCCAGAATTAATTTTGAAGGTTCAGAATTCTTATGAAAATTACAAATGTGGAGTTCAAAAATTGTATTGGACTCTCAATATGAATCCAAAACAATTTCAAATCAGTTACAATGCAGTTATTAAGGCAGCAAAATTTCTGGGAATTTACAAAGAAAAAGATAAAAGTAATCCAAAAGCATATTATGTGGATTATGAAGCAATTCTTCCAAATACAATCTGGCATGTGGATATTCATTTTTTGAAAGAACCAGAAACTTTACCGGTTTATGGAATAATTGATGACAAAAGTCGTTATTTGTTAGCATTGAAATTGCTTCGTAACAAAAGTTCAACAGAAACTTCAAAAGTGGCAATTGCAACAGTTCAAAAATATGGAGCACCTTTCTGTTTCTGGTCAGATAACGGTAAAGAAAATGAGGGAGAGTTCACAAAATTTTTGAGTACTTATGACATTCAAATCAGAAAATCAGCTCCATACATGCCACGTCAAAATGGCAAAATTGAACGCCTCTGGCCATCACTGGACAAAAATGCTCCAAAGTCTTCAGAATTTGAGAGCATCAATCAGGAATTGGAAGAATTCAGGAAAAAATACAATGACATGCCACATGGCGCTCATCCAAAAATTGGAGTTCGACCATACACTCCAAGAGAGGTTTACAACAAATTTAAGAAATGGACCAAGGATGATAAACCGCTCTGGAAAAAATGTGTTAATAAGCAGTGGGAAGTTGAAGAGATTCCAAACTATTGAAATATTCTATATTTTTTCAAAAATTCTCATTCAAATTTGAATTTGGTTTTCAAAATTATGAATAAACATTATTTTTATTAAACTTGATTTTTAGCTCTAAAGAATCAAAAGAATTTAGCGAGAAAGAATATGCAGCTCACATAGGGGTAGATAAAGATATATCTCGAAAAAAATTGAATTTATTGTAAAGAATGAAGAAGTTCATTTTAAGATTGAGTTGATTTTCAACCAAAACGAGAGAGCATGCAGGCAAATGAAATTCGAAAAGTGAAAGGAATGACATATGCAAAAGAAAAGATTCAAATAACGCAAGCGAAATATAGATCAGTTAAAATCACAATAAAATTTCGATCTTTTCTACAGGGAACTAAAGGCTATGAGGCACTAATATATAATCAGTGCCTCATAGCCTTTAGTTTTTATTAAAACGAGAAAACTTGTTCGCAATGAAAATTGCGAACAAGTTTTCTCACTTCAGCGAGGGAATTGTTCCTTATGATGCATACATTATAAATATATACATCATAAGGAACAATTCCCTCTAGATAGCTGGGAAACTTTCTCTAAATAACTTATCATTTGGAGAAAGTTTCCCAGCTATCTACTGGGAACTAAAGGCTATGAGGCACTAATATATAATCAGTGCCTCATAGCCTTTAGTTTGTTATTAAAAACGAGAAAACTTGTTCGAAATGATAAACAATTGCGAACAAGTTTTCTCACTTCAGCGAGGGAATTGTTCCTTATGATGCATACATTATAAATATATACATCATAAGGAACAATTCCCTCTAGATAGCTAGGAAACCCTAAATTAACTATTAATCTTTGAGATATTTTTTATTGAGGTTAATACGTTTTTCTAAATAATTAAAATGTAAAATTTTGATTATGAAGTCATCTCTAATATTTTGGCTCTTTAATATATTTGAATCATGATCTTTGAGAAGAGTTCTCAAAAGTATTCACAAAAGCTATTTTTCCTTGAAATTTAAAAATCCTGTTTATCATATATTACCAAATTCAATTCCCTACATATTTCAAAATATTCTATGAACATTTCAATTTTGGAAAAAAACATATTTTTTCAAATATATTTATTATCATATTTCTAATAATATTTCCTAAAGCGTCACTTTTTACTTCCTCGACGATTATTTCCCTCTCAAAAAATTCAATAGCTTACATTTTGACAGAACTTAATATGTAACATTTTAACAGCATTAGGGTGTTGGAAAATTTATTTCCTATGGGGATTGAAAAAACTGTTTATTTATCTTTACACATTCTCACAAAATTTGAAAGGAATTGTGAGTAGAAAAGGATTCATTTTTAAACGACAGATTTTATAATAAAAAATTTCAATTTATAGTTTATCAGGATCTATCTAGTACAATTTTTGATCGGTCAAATTATCATCAAAATTGAAACGAAATAAAGTTCCGCTATCTTTCAATTTTTTTAATCGCTTTTTGTTGAAAATACACTATTTTATCTCCATAAATATTGTAAAATTTTTATAATTGAAGTGAATATTAAAAAATTTTTTATAGATGAATTTGTCGAGCTATTCTCTCCCTAATACATATGAAGAGATGAAAAAGCAATACGACAAATATTATTTTGAATTCTACCACGAAATGGTGCGCATGAGTAATATATCTCTTACCGAATACATCGAAAAATATTTACAATTAGTAGAGAGTCTAGCCAAATCATCCAAACCAGAAGATGCATTTAGAACAGCAATAGCAATTAATTCGCTTCACTCGTTCGGGTACAATAATTTTACCGTTTTATCAAATTTATTTGACAGAATTATACCTCAAAAGGAAATTGAACTTGTCAAATTTACAAGTTGGGTCGCAGGAAATTTAATTCATCATCCAAATTTAGAACAATCTCATTACGTTTCTCATTTAATCAATCGTTTAATCGGCTGGCTTCATTCTCACGGCCGCAGAGAACGCCATCTTGCTGCAGCATGGATGATCTACGAATTATCCGATAATGCTGGCAGTAGCGTCGTAATTTACCTTTCTTCTATCTTATCTGCTTCAAATATACTACTTGTTCATCAATCAACACGTGTTTCAGATGCAACTATTGCCGCATATTCAGCATTTACTACAGCAGTACTTCGTTATCGCAGATCGGAACTTCTGAACTATTTAGAAGTATTAAGCAAGCTCTCATTATCATTACTAACATTAAATGATCCTGCCAAACAAAATGCCGCTATCAGATTACTTACATGCTTGATCGTTCAAGTAAATGATTACTTTACTCCTTTTATTCAAAATTTATGCGGACAAATCGAATATATTTACGAAACATCAACACCTCTTGTACAATCGAACTGCTTATGCCTTGAATCATCCATTTCTTACGCAGATTCTGCACAATTTATGGATTATTTCGGAGATAACTACTTCACTCACGTCAAAGAGATGATTCTTGAATTTACTACAGAGCTAACGAACTCATTAATCCAACTTTCGAAGTTTGTTCCCGATTTTGTTTTGGATAATATGGAATCAATCAAAGAAATCGCCAATTCTTTAGTAAATCACGAGATGTATTCAGAAGCCTTTAGTTTACTTTCATATTTCCTTCAATTTGACCCTGATTCTTTCGTTCCATTTGATTCATCTTTGGCACACAAGCTTGTACAAGCTCCATTATCCATTAATTACAGAGATTTCTTCCTTGTCCTTACATCCCTCGACGACATCTTCCCAGATTACATTCTAAATTCCCTATTTGGAAAACTCCAAAAAGAATTAACGACAGAAACCCCATTATTCAGTCTCCAACTTATTGCAAACATGCCATCAGAGTACTTCCCACCAGATAACCAGCTTTTAATGATGGTTCTTCCATTTACGACATCAAGATCCGTATCTATCCGAAAAACCGCTCCGAAAGCCATTTTTAACATTCTCCAATCGAACGAAAGCATCTCAGCACAATCGATTGTCCTCCAGGAACTACAAAGAGCGATGTCAGACCTCGATTTAAGTGTCAGATGCGCAGTTTTAGAGAGTATCGCCGAATCCTGTCTCGAAGAACTTGCTACACCCAAAGCATTGGAGATGTTGAAGGTTTTCGTGAATGATGATGCTTATTCCGTTCGAATTGAAACAATTAAAATTCTTGGAAATTTAATTGAAATCAATCCTATGACAGTTACGGGAATAATTAGGCAATGCATCATCGACTACTTCTACGCACTCAAGAATATCACATCCATCAGACAAAGAGGAAGAATCGGTCGTTTATTACCTCATATTTTCAGAGCCGGTCAAAAATTTATCAAAGTTTACACGGATATATTTTTGGAAGTATTTTTTGATGTCATGAGTCAAAACAATGTTGAAGAAGAAAGTCCGTACATCAATTTCATTGAAGAGAATAATGATGTTACATTAAAAATAGGATTGATTGAATCTTTGCCATTATTTGCTGTAAACGACAAAGATAAAATTGAAAACAACATTGAACAGATTGTTAATGACTTATGTAGTTATCTACAATTATCTATGCCAAGAGCATTGATTCTTGCTGTTCTTCGTTGTTTGTTTGACTTGTTGACACCTCCTGCCGCTTCTGTAGCTGTTAGATCAACGTGTGCAACAATTTTTAATGCTTGTTCTGCATTGTTGTATATAACTGTTTCAAGAAAAACACGTATAGCAATATTGAGAGTTTTCGGTGCAATAGGTGTTTTGGATTTGCATCCAACTAATCCACCAATAACAACACCTCTTCCTGATAACATCGATGAAGATCTCGCAAGAAAATTCTTCCAGCCAAGTAGAGATTCTGACACCGAAATTGATGAATCATATTTATTGGATAAAAGAAAGGAAGAAATATATATTGGTCATTACGTTATGATGTCATTAGTTAATATATTAATGGACATCTCACAAAAGGATTATCACGCAATTGCAAGTGAAGCAATTGTCAAAGTAATACAACCACAAAAATTGTGGATGCTTCCTTTGATTGATTATTTCGCAAACCAACTTTTGAATTTATTGAATACTTCTAAGGATGATGACACGAAAAGTAGATATGTAGAGATATTGATACCTTTCATTTATAAGGCGGGAAATGTCATTGTTCATTTTGTTCCTCAGATATTTAATTTTGTATTGAATAATGTTCAAAAGAAAAGATATCTTAGTTTGCAGCAAATCAAGATTATTTTAGCTTTGGTTGTTTCAATTCGTGATGCTTTTACTCCTATTTCTCATTCTTTGTTTTGTTTGTTAATAGAAAGTATGGATAATTCTAAGACAAGTGATTTGGAATCTGCTTTATTAATACTCCAAATCTTTGAACAATTGAATCCTTATACTTTCGACCAAGCGAATTTAATTGTTAATCAAGTTTGCGATGCAATTATTTGTGATAAAACAATTCCTGAAGTTGTTGTTGCTTCTTTAAAGGTTTTGTCGAGTTTCGCTCCGACACATAACTTAATGCCGTTTATAGGAATGATCTTAAGATCAATGAGAACAAGTATTTTCTCTGAAAATCAGGCAATTAAAGCCGCTGGTATTGAAATGATGACGGTTTTTGTCAAATCTTATGGCAAACCGTTTTTATTCAGTGCTTCTCCGATCATGACGCAAATGATGGCTAAGAAACTGACATCCGATGAATTTATAAGTGTTGTTACATCAGTAGAAGTTGGGACATATAATGTAACAACTCCTGTTCCACAAAAACCGAATGTTGTTCCTTTGGACAATTCTAATTCAGGATTTTCATTTAATGAAGATTTAATTATGCAAAAATTGTCAAATCCAAGTTTTGGCGAAGAAAGCTATTTAAGACAATGGTTGATTAATTTAACAAGATTAATGATATCAACGAATCCTAAATTAGTCATTAGAGAATGCACAAGTATTTCTCAATCTTCTGAAACTTTCACTTTAAGTATGTTTAACATTGTGTTTTTGACAGTTTGGGATGAATTGTCAAAAGATGGAAAAGAGATGATGGCGAAAACTATCTTAGCTATTTTAGAATCGAAAGAAACATATGAACAAGTAGGAAGAATTCTTTTAACTTTGTTAGTTTTCATGCATAAGATTCAAAAAGATATTCCTATTTCTAAACAAAGTGTTGTTAATGCGTCAATGAAATATGGTTATTATTCATTTGCCTTGAAACTCCAAGAAGAATTATATAAACCAACAGATAAAAAAGCTCTTGAAAAGATAATAAATATATATTTGGAGTTGGGACAAAGACCAAATGCATTGGCAATTTACAACATGTGTAAAACAACTTTGAAAGATCCTGTAATTTTAACAAAATTGCAGTTGTATGATCAATCTGTTGAATACTTGAAAAACAAGTTTAGATCTAAATCAAAAGATCCTAATACTTTTATTTCTTTGATAGAAAGTTACTGTGGATTGAATCAATGGAAATCAGTAATTGATTTCACAGATGAATTCGAGAAACAGCAAAGATCTATTAAGACACAATCATCTCCTCTTTTGGCAGAAGCAGCTCTTCATCTTGGAAAATGGGATATGTTGGAGCAATTCTTGGAATTCTCTCCTGAAGACAATTTCCATTGCAACATAATGATTGCACTCCATGGATTACATACTTATTTGGGAGAAAGATCTCCTGAACAATACCAAAAGATTTCAAGTTGTATTGATCATGGATTTTCTTTAATTGCCTCTAGACCTTTCTCTTTTTGGGCTGAGCATCAAAAAGTTCATAAAGAAATCGTTCTTCAAGCGCAAAAATTAGTTGAAATCGAAGAAATGATGAAATACATGAATTCAACTGATAAAATTGCGTTCGAAAAGAACTGGGCACAAAGATTAGTTACTGCGCCAAGAAACTTCCACATTTGGTTCGAATTAATTTCAAATAGAGTTTGTATAACAAAAACTCGTGATGAAAACTTGATTAAATTCTTTTTACTCAAAAGTCCTGAACATAATGCTCAAATCCACATGAATACATTTAATATTTTGTTCCCAGAATACAATGAAAGATCAGCACCTTTCGTTGATAGATTGTGCAACATCATTGCTAGATATAACTGTGGAGAAAAAGAGAAAGCAATACAAATGATCTCAGAAATGCTTCCACAAACAAAAGATACATTAAGATGCCAATGTTTGTATCTTTATTCAAGTTGGTTGATAGAAACAAAAGATTCATTTGATTCTTTGTTAACTGCGTACCAAAGCCTCGGAGAAGCAGCGAAACTCACTGGAAACAACAAGATACAAAGAAGATTGTCAAGTGAAAACGAACATTCATCGAGAAGAATCTCTAGAGTTACTTCTTCTTTCACAGAATATACTTTTACTCAATCAACATTTTTGAATTTGACATCGAATGTAATGAGAGCGGAAGTGCTTCGAAAATGGGCTTTCGTTGCAGCTGAACTCATTGAAAATGGTCAAAACAATGTCGATAGTTACGTGACAACAGCAATTTCTTGTTTAACAGAATGCGTAAACCAAGACGCTTCTTTCCCTGACGTTGTCCAACTTTTGAACATTTTCTTTGATCACGCTGATCATCCTGATGTTTTCTCTAAAACATCTGAGTCGATTGAGAATTTGCCTCCTCAATTATTGTTGAAGAGTACATTGCAATTGCTTGTACAACTTTCTCATCCATCGAGAGATGTCGCGAATTTTGTTCATGACATCATTTTCAAGATGTTGAAACAACATTACCATGCAATTATTTTTTCGATCATTGTCATGGAAGAATCATCAAATGAAAGGAGATGCAGAGTTGCCTCCAATCTTTTCCAAGAATTCCAAGCAGCAATGCCTCAAGAAGCATCAGAAGTCATCCTAATAAGAGATGCTTTGTTGAGAGTCAGTGTTACATGGTATGATTGGTTAAGACAATTTGTTTTGGACATAAAAGACGCAATTTCCGATGGAAGATGGAATGATATCGTTGAATCTATTGATGACATTGTTCAAACAACTAAAACACCAACGTGTTTGCTAGAAGAAGTTGTTAAACAACAATTCGCAAACGAGTTGAGCCAAGCTGAACATTTGTTGGAAACATTTACTCCTTCGAGTCATTTCCACATGAATTCCTTGATTTCTTGGAGAAATTCCTTCGAATCGGCACTTGCAATTGCATGCAGAGATATCAAATACATCGAGTTGCAATCGATATCCCAAGAACTCTGCCAGATAACTCACTTCAAACTCGCTGTCCCTGGTACTTATAAACCCGAAAAAGAGATAATAAGAATCCAATATTTCATCGAACAATTAATGATTTACGACACGAAACAACAGCCGAAATCATTAGTTATCAAAGGTGAAGATGGATCAATGTATCAGTATCTACTTAAAGGACACGAAGACTTGAGATTGGATGAAAGAGTTATGCAGTTCTTCAGATTGGTCAATTCAATTTTGAAGAAAGAATGTGTGATGAAAGATTTATTGCTCCACACGATGTCTGTTATTCCGATTTCTTCAACGAATGGATTAGTTCAATGGGTTCCAGGCACAGATACATTGAGGAGCGTTATAGATCAATACAGGAAGATCAGGAAATTCGATGAGAAACAAGACGAATTCAAGATGCTCGAGCAAACAATGTATATCAGTTACGATAACATGATGCCGATACAGAAATTGCAAATTTTCAACAATTTCTGTCGAATCAATCCTGATACTGATATTGCTTCTTTCTTCTGGCTGAAGGCGACTGACGCTGAGCACTGGCTAAAGATGATTGATACCTTTGCTACATCGAATTCCATCAACGACGCAATCGGATACGTCATTGGTTTGGGAGATAGACATCCTGGAAATATTTTGATTGATAAAATCACAGGAAAAGTCGTTCACATCGATTTCGGTGATTGCTTCGAGAAAGCAATGAACAGACCTTATCTCCCTGAAGTTGTTCCATTCAGGCTCACCAGAATGATGGTGAAAGCAATGGGATTGACTGGATACAACGGAATCTTCAAATCTTCATTCAGTGACATTTTGGCAATTTTGAGAGAAAATTGGAGAGTTCTCATTTTAGTTCTCGCGATTTTCGTCCACGAGCCATTGATTGAAGTCCCCGATTCTCCGTCAGTGAGGAGAAGGAAACCAGCCCACAAGGTTATGGACACATACATGGCTGGAGGAAAGAGAATCGGAATTCCAAGAAGCGAATCAATGACTGACGAAATCAGATCAGTTGTCAAGAGTAAATTGACAGGAACAGACATGGCGAAGAAGAAGAGACAGCCGCTAACAGTTGAACAACAGACAGAGCTGTTGATTAACTCAGCAACAAGCGCTTATAATCTTTCAAAGATGTATAGTGGCTGGGCACCATTTTGGTAATATTTATCTTAATTATTTTTTTATTGTTGTAAAATTTTTTTTGTTTGTTTTATAAAAATTCAATTAAATATTTTTAATCAATTTGTTGCAAGGGGAAAAAAAGGGTAGTTAAGCATCCTTAAAATTTCTTCAATTTTACGTCGCCGCTCTTCTTCATGTCTTTGATTTATTTCTTCGATGGTCATTACTGGAGAATCTGCTTTTATAAGAAATTTAACATAGGTTTCAGGGCAAAATTCGGCAACTCCTTCGAAGCTTATATTTAATTTAGGATATTTCATGTGAAAAATGTTAAAAATTCTTCTTGCAATTGGTACATTGGGTGTCCAACATGAGTAAATCGCCATATTTTTATTATGCCTTACTAAATGCCCTTCCTGACATAAACATTCAACATCCCAATATTTTGATGGATAATCAAGATATTCGCCAACTATCTTTTTTTCTTCATCGGTGAGCAATCTTTTCTCTTTTAAATGTCTTTCTCCATCTGTATAAATTACAATTGATGGCAGTGGATCAATGAATTGACAAAAACATAATTGATCTTCATGATCCCATTTAATTTTGGAAGCTTCGAAGTCTTGGCAACATTTATCAACTTCTTCCTCATCTCCAAAAATGCATATTATACTATCAAAGTGATTGGGCATCACCGAAAATGAATGTCAAATTTTTTCAATTTGCCATATCTCAGAATTGATAAGGCATTTTTTTTGGACTTGTAGGAAAATCCGAGTTATCAAACTATAATTCATGTCTTATCTCTGAAATGGTCTGAAGAAATATGAAAATATGCCATATCTTTCAATGATTGTCGGAATATATTTTAACAATTTTCATATGAAAGTCATGCATGGGACTGTACAAGAATGCAGATTTAATTATTACTGTTTCAAGAGATTTTGATTCAAACAATTCTTTAATGTATGCTTTGAATTGCTTTACACAGAGAATGCCCGCTTCACCCATATTATTATGTTCAGTGTAGGTACAGGAATGTTGTTGAAACCTGATTGGAAAACATTGATAACTAAATCATCATTGTTATCATCTTCCTTTTTATTCTCATGTTCTCTCTATTTTTTAACAAAGAGAAATTCGAGTATGGATTGTGCGAACATTACCAATTCACGTTATGGATAGGTATTTAGCAATAAATTTTGGAAATATTTTCTAGCTAAACTCTCAAAGTTGTTGCCTCGATTAATTCGAAATTGATTGCTCTAAAGGGGAGTTACATACATATTTTTGATTAGCAATCCATTCACATCATTTATTTTGGGAAAGTATGCCTATTGTTGATTTTGTGAACCAAAAGCAAAGAGTATGATGAGAGCTCAGAGCTATAAAATTCTAAAGAATATCAATAATTAGCTAAAAAAAGTATTTATTTCTTCTTTTCCTCGATTTCAAATATAAATCCTGAAAAGTCAAATGCATCAATTAAAAGATAGTAATTACCTTCAACATTTGTTCCATTTTGAATCAATTTAAATGATTTAAATCTATCATTTGCTTTAATTGGGATTTTTCTGATTTCACCTTCTTTCATTGGAGAATTAAATACTTCAGAAATTACTTTAGATTCCCCATCAACAGTAATTCCTTCAATCTTCCATGATTGAATATGATTTGAAACATGTTTATTTTCTGGAGCAATTCTAAGAATGTATTCAAATGGCTGAATTGAATATTTTTCTTTAATTCTCCATTCAACCCATGAATTAGAATTACTCATAAAGTAATGATCTTCTTCATACTTATTTATGTATTGAGGAGATCCGTCATAAGTTGAAGAACAAGACATAATGACGTTTCCACTTCGGAAATATTTAGATTTATAAATTGATCTTTCAATATTCTTCGGATCTCTTGATCTAATCAATGCTTCATAAAGAGACTTAGTAATGAACTCAAATGTGTGTTTATCAGTATTTTCATATATTTCTTTCACAATTTGGTCGCTGCAGTGTTCAAATTTAATCAATTCAACTAACGGAAAGAAAATTTTGCTCTTTTTGGTCAAGGCTATGATATAACTGGCTAATAAATCCTCTGTAGCTATAGCAAGTTTGTCATTATTGAGTATTCTTTGTATAACATCAAATCCGAATTTAATTGAAAGTAATTTCAGTTTTTCTATGTCAATTGTGTAAAATTTTGAAGCAACAAAATCAATACATTTAATAATATTTTCTTCCGAACCTATATCAATATAGTATTCAAGAATTTTGAGACAATTATCAACATCAATTTCCATTTTGTCAACAACGTATACTTTGAATAGGTTCATAAGTTCCTCACATCCAAGAGCCTTTCCTATTGCAAAAAGATCTTTTAGAACGTTTTCATTGCACTCCAAATCGGCAACTCCATATAAAATTAAATGTGCAAAGGCATCGTATGAGTCTTGGTACTTAACATTACAATTTATATGAAGATGATTAAATGTTGAGTCTAAAAGATAACAAGAGTAAAATTTTTCGAACATTGAAACTGCATGAGACTGAGAAATTCTAAATTCTTTATCGTTGATAGTGATCTTTGCATAATGAGCGTTCTTGAAGCTTTTTGATCGTTGAAGAATTGGGCTACTCATGTGGATTCTCACCATTAAAATTGAGAGGTTTTTTTGACTATTGTGATTTTCAAGGCTTTCTCGTGGATCAGCGACCCTCAATTTAAATGCATGTTATCACTACTAAAGTATGTACACAATTTATTAAAGAGGAAAGAAATAATGCTATTCTGATTGAGAAGAAATGTATTATTACCATATCATACCCAAAACTATTATGTTGGCTTATAAAAATATGTATCAAATTAGTGTAGCTGATAAAAACGTAATAATAAGCCTATATTATTTTATTTATTTATCTATCTAATCAATAGGAGATTTTCTCCTTAAGTGGTGCAAAAACTCATGATTGACTTTCTGTATGCTGCTTGAATACAACTTTTTGCATATATTTCAATCTAAATTTTTCAAAATCCGGTTATTTTAAAACAACAATGTTAAAACATGTATTTGTATCAGGGCAATAATGTTACTCTTAATGATTTGGATTCAAAATCTCATGGGCAGATTTTTTGACAAGCACTTTGAAAATTGATTGCATTCAAATAAAATTATCGAGTCAACTATTTTTAAAACACAAATTTAATTTTAGAAAATTTCGAATAAAATTTTATTTGTGAAAGTGACGGTTAAAGATTTTAAAGATTTAATTTGATAAATTTTTTATGCTTAAACAAGATGAGGAATTGGAATTTCCTGGAGACAGAGGTATAACAACTGATAGTCTCTGCTATCATTTCTCATTACCTATTTTTGTTGCAGTTTTATTTGTTTTTTGCGGTGTTTTAATAACTGGTTTTAAATTTTCCTTCATTCATCCTGAAAATGAAAAAGGATTTAGATGCGGAATTAATAACAATAAATACGGTGCAACAGATCATGATTTTACAAACTTTCCTTACGTTATATTAAATGGAACTCAGCGTTATTGCTCAAATCAGTGCACAGGAAGGAAATTTTTCCGATATTGTATCCCGCTAGATGCAAAAAGTATGAAAAAACTCCCGTACAAGTTTAAATTAGTAGATGATTTCTTGTCATACTGGATATACATCGTTATTTTTGCTTCCATAGTTATAGTTTTATCATTACCTGTTTATTTTATATGCGCAAAGATTACTTCGATTTTATTTACAGTAGCAATTTTTGCTTCATGCATTTTAACAGGAGGAACATCCGTATTTGCAATAAGATATCAATTTTACTCATCATTTGCTTTCCTTCTTAGCATTACAATAAGCTTAATTTTCATTTTTATTTATTTCAGGAAAAATATCTCAGCAATTTCGCCAATGGTCTCCGTTTCAGTTGATATATTCAGAAGAGTACCTTCGTTACTTCATGTAGCCCCAATACTTATCTTTGGAGGACTGTTTGCATTTGCATTTGTCGTTTTCGGTTATTTCTTTTCAAAAGGAATAGGCGATGCAGTAGTATCAGATGGAAGAATGAAAATCGAAAGCCATGGATCACTTGTTTGGCCAATTATCTTATTTATACTCGCAGGCCAATGGTTTTATGAATTTCTTAGGACACTTTTGAGAATTTCAGTTTCCAGAATTGTATGCCGCTTATATTTCCAGAAAGAACCCCCATCATTATCAGAATCAATCAAACATATCCTTAAATATCATACAGGCACAGTTTTCCTTGGATCGTTTATCATATATTTACTCAGCGATCTCGTATATCTCCTCAAAAGGCTGAAAAAGTACTCAGAAAAAGTACAAAACAGATTTGTCAAATTTCTGATTAATTGTCTAATCTCTCTATTTATCATCATTACAAAGATAGCTGGCGATATTAATAGACTCTCTTTTGTTTTCACGGCTTTGAAAGGAGTTTCTTTCTGGGATTCTTGCAAATGGGCTGTGGATGCCATTATGGATCCGAATTTTGCTGCAACAGAAATAATTATTTACAGGGTGTTCTGGTTTATTAAGATTTCTATTTCTTTGACTTTTTCTGCAATTGCATATTTTATATCTAGCTATATTGGATTATTTTATTCAACAATCTTCGTATCCATGACATATATTATTATATTCTATATTGTTGACTCCGTAGAAACACTTCTTTTTGCATCATGCGAATCAATTCTTGTTTGCGTTCATGAAGATGTCAAAGATCATGGTGCACAAAATGCTATAGCCCCTCCACAGCTTTGGGAAGTTGTTACTTTATTCGGAAATTGCAAACCAGAATCTCAGGAAAGTACTCAAGCGTAACTAATGTTGCAATCAGCATATCTTATATTTTTTATTTGTTATGTATATTATCTTTTTATTTATAAAAAAATCCAAAACATTTTGAGATAATTTTTTAAAATCTAAGCCTTGTGAATTTCATATCTGATATAGGATATGATAAATATTTCTAAAAGCAATCATCTGGAGGAAGAAAATCTTCCTCATTTAAATATACTGAATCAACTCATTGAAATTGGTATTACCACCTTCATTTGTTACACAAAATTCTCTAAAATCTTGATCATCCAGGGTATCAGGTGGAGCTAGACTTAAATTGTTATTAATATAGGGTGCATTTGGTTGTATTTCAATTTGTATTGAGTCTATTATAGGAATTGGATGAGGTGGAGGAACATGTGGATGAATTAAAGCATACAATTCTTTGTTTTCTTTAATAGTTTTCATATCTAACAATTTTGTATCATTTACACCTTTTCCGAGTATATCGTAATAAGTGAATGGATCTGTAGGGTTAAAATGTATCACTATTATATTATGCTTCGGTTTATACCTTGGCATCTGAAATAATGAGTAAATAAATTCTGGTTTATCTGAATTTGTGCTATTCAAAATTTGTGATAAACATATTTCCACTTTTGAATTTTCAGTTATTGTAATTCCAGCTCAAAAATACGAAAATATAAATCGATTCATAATAAAGAAGAGATTTATAAAACTGGATATTATTTTGAAAAGCCTTTCAAAACCAAAATCCAGCAATTTTAATGGATTGTTTATAAAATAAACAATTTTCGTGGATTGTCAATCGAAATCATGTGCAAACACAAAAGAAAAAAAAAGAGATTTGAAATTACCAAATAATTTTAAAATCGAATGACAAATTAAATATATTCCATATCAATATTGAATGAAAGAAAAGTCATGGAGTCTTCCGTTCTAAAAAAAGAAAAAGAGGAAATGAAAATATTTTATTGCTCTTTAGAAATAAAAATATTAATCAAAAATATAATTATTACGTCAAATCAATATACATATAATACATTTTGCCATCAATTATTAGACTTTTGATTTAATTTTCGAAATCGAATTTATTATTATGAAAAATCATTTATAAATCATCGTCATTCAGATTCTGTATGTTAAAATTAAATACGAACCGAAAATCATAATCTGAAACAGAATTATTATAGGTAGCAGCGAATGCATGGATTTAGAAATAGTTTAGTCGGTTTTTGCATTTTTAAAATGTTATTCACCTTTCTCCTTCCAAAGTGAAAAAAAATTGTTTAAAATATAAAAAGAATTTTTATTCGCATAGGCGACAAACAAGGATTTATAAATAAATAATGGGGCTTTGAGTATTGATCTGAATTGAATCAGATAATTAGCCGTAAAAATCTTCTCATAACGATTTCTCATGCATGAAAGATGGCTATGAGTGGCGTTAATGAGGGCGTTTGATAATTGGAGTTGGACATAAAATTTGGAGATCTTAAATTTTGAGAATTTTGGTGCGATCTTACTGGTAAAAGCAAGAGTATGGAAGGAGATTGAACTGAGAAAAAAACTAGAGCATGCAAAAGAATCATGCTACAGCTTAGTTGAATGTCATTTATGCAAATAAAAATATCTTTTTCAAATTTCAAACAAATTTTTGCCACTTTTTGAAAGAAGATAAGGTAACAAACATTTTAAAATGCAAAACCTAGACTTAAACTATGCCGAAATGTGAGCTCACCGTTACGGTTTTTTCTTTTTTGGGGGGCTCGCAAGCTCGCCACCCAAAGAAAAAACCGTAACGGTGACTAACATTTAGGAAAAATGTGATCATTATACTCTCAATTATAAATTTACCAATAAAATTATTAATGTATACAGGAAAGACTCTTTAAGTTCCCTAATACAAAGCAATTGATGGGGAAAAAATCCTGAGTCATGAATAATTTCAATTTAATAATTTCACATCTCATGAAAGTTCATTATTTTTTTCAATTGCATCGAAAGTACAGCATCATGATAAGATACCACATGAATCATTCAAATATATTTCTGAAATTGTTTTTGAACAATAACATTTTAATTTTTTAGATTTCTACTTTGAAACGAATTTCACTCTGATTACATGGCAGATCTTAAAATGAATTTCATTTTATTCTTATTAATGTGAACGGGGATATATCGTTTTTATATAACAGTATTATTCAATAAACTTATGAAATACTGTGATATGACGTCTTTTGAATTAAAAATAATCGCAATCGGGAATACTGTCCGCATTTTTAAATGTAATAATATTATTGCTTTCAAACGTTGAGACTAGATGCTTTGCATTTATGACGATATTCTGTAAAGTGATATTGAATTAACTTTGATGAATTTTATGGGTGTGAAGATCTTTTTTTTTGCCCGACACTTTTTAATAAACGTTAAATTAATGAAGATTTACGTTCACATCAGAGATAAGACATACACAGTTAGTGTTGGTGAAGGCAAGCAGAATGTCGAATGGCTTGCAAATGTTGCACTTCTTCGCTTTGATAGAAGTGGTTTTGATCATCTCTCTTACAGACAGTTCAAATATCTTGACAAGCCACTCGATCCAAATGCAACTATTGCTTCCCAAATGAAAGAAGATTCCCATTGCTATTTACTTCTCCAGGGTGATGAAGGCTTTGATGATAACTTAGGCGATGATGATGCAACACAGCCAAAGGCAGATGAAACAGAAGCTACAGAAAATCAAGAAGAAGCTGGCCAGGCAAATAATCAACCTGCCGAATAATAAATGAGCTTCTTTTGCATTTTTGTATGCTTATATCAAATTCGTTATGTCTAAAATGATAAATGTTCTAATGATTACTACACTGTCTATTTTTTAAATTCCTTACTTATTTTTGATATTTGAATAGAAATAACATATTATTTACTGAAACGTAGAAGTTGAATTGTGTGTGCTGGTATATTTTTGTAACATTTGAGTGTTTAATATGCAAAACAAAGTTAATAAAATTCCCATCGAATTAATATCCGATTTTTTTAAAAAGAATCCAGTTAATACCACAATTAAAATTCGTTTTAAAATAGAAATGATTATTCCCAGGTAATCAAATTGAATTTAGAGTTCGAAATCATCTAAATCTGTAAAATTATGGAAATTTGATAGGCACAATTTGATGTCTGTAATGTATGCATTATGAATATATAAGAATCCTATGCTCCCACATAAAATCAAGAATTCAAGAAATAACGTACAAAAAAAATTTCTAATGAATGTTAAAGAATCAAGCCATGAGAAAGAAGGAATACAAATAATGGAACCTGTGGCTGATACAATACACCAAATTGTCGATAATACATTAAATGAGAATAATGAGCAGCCACAAGAAGAAGAGGTTCCACAATTACAAGATAATGAATCAGTAAATAACGAACCACAAGTGCAAGAAACAGAAGAAAGCAACAATGATGATGTTGAAAAGCAAAATGTAACTACTCAAGCCGAGTCTACGTTTCCAACAACAACAGAAGGTCTTCATATTTTAGTTGTAAAAGATGATCAAGTACGAAAAAGTACAGAGCCAACGCCAAAGGCCCAATTTTTGAAAGCTCTAAATCCTTCACCTAGAACTATCTCAAGAACTAATAAAAAGCCACTAAAAAGAATTTCATCACCTCAATATCATATGTCTCCAAACGAAGTCACTGCAATCTGCGATAAACTCCTTGCTGGAAAGAAGGTTGACGTAGATATTACCAAATATTTGCAGGACTTATTACTTGAATTTTCAACTCGAAGGAAAATCGCTATGCAAAACAACCAATACCTCCAATCAAAGAAAATTGATGATATTACTGCTCACCTAAAGAAGCAATTTGCAAGCAAAGATCTTGAAGATCTTTACCTTGAAAATCTTCAGCAGGCAAAAGATAGAACAAAGCAGGCTCAAGAAGCCCTGGATTATACAAAGCAGCAGTGTAAAATTAAGGAGCAGGAGTATCATGAAAGATTTAAACGCGAAGCCGAAGAATTACAACAAAAGCAAATGGACGAGATGGAAGAAATCGACTCCAAATGGCTTGATCCATCACTTCAGCGTAAATTTACTAAGCAAAGTAAGGTTTTGCTTCAGCAACGCGCAATTGAGAAATATATGGTACTTGCAGGCGAACTTGAAGCGGCAGAAGAGATTAAAAAGATGAATAGAGAAGCTGAAAAGAAGGAATCCCAACAGAAGTTTTCAGAATTGCAAAGTTCATACGAATCTGATTTGCAAAGAGTCCAAGATGAGCATGAAAAGCAACGCCATGAACTCCAAACACTTCACCAGTTCCAATTGGAAGCTCTTAGAAAAGAAAACGCAATTGCACTTGAAGTTGCTGAAAAAAGGCTGAAATTGGCTCAAATACAAGAACAGGAAGCTTCAAATCAAGAAGCTTTTGCTGTTAAAAAGAAAGTTCTTGCGGATTCAAAACCAATCCCGATTGTTACAAATAATCACAAAGCTCCATCTATTCCAGCTTCAAATCCATTACCTTTACCACCTCTTCAAGTTAAATCGAAGAGAAGGCTGAAGAGATAATGATTATTTTTTGTTATTTTTTATTTGTTAGTTTTGTTTTTTTGGAAATAAATTGTTTTTATGTACTAAATTGATTTTTCTGGGAACTCATTTATCAGAAAAATTCTTATCTTTATTTTATTTTAATATGATATATGACAGTCCGAAGTGCTCAATATTTTAAACAACTGAGAGTTATTAAATTAGTAAGTTGATTCAAATCAAACTCTAAATTTGAATGATTTGCTGATTTTGATATAGTAGTTCGCTATATTGGATATCAGAAAAAGAAGACACATTTAGCATGTAATTAAAGAATATCAATTAGCTTATTCTATCTGGCTTTTTCAAAATTTGCTTCCAAAAATTTTGGAGAGAATAGTCGATATTAAAGGTAATTAAGCTTATATTTAGATACTGATAATGGAACTATGATTATCTAGAAAAATTTAGCAGAACTTATCGGCCTTCCAAATAATCGTTTTTCTCTGAAAATCGAGAGAGCTGGCCTTTCACGACGATGTCTGAGCTTCTCTTCATTGCCCCAGTCGAAAAGAAGAATGTTAAGAAACCATCATGGAGAGGAATCCCACGTGTTTCCTTCACACGCCCAGCTGTTGCTGCTGAAGTCGATCCACTTACAAAGCCAGCATGCAATGCTAAGCCAGTAGAAACACGCCCATCCCTCAAGGTTGGTACAGTCGTCATCATTGTTGGTGGTGAGAACCAGGGCAAGCGCGCTGTTGTCGTTGCTGACCAGGGTGCTGGAATCCTTAAGGTTGCTGGTCCAGTTGTCCCAGTTAACGAAATCTCTCAGGACTACTTAATCGCTACATCTACATCAATCGAAGTCGCTGCTAACGCTACAGAGGCTCAAGTTGAAGCCGCTGCTGCCAAGGTCCCAGAAATGGTCGAATACCTTAAGGCTCCATTCACAATCAAGAAGGGCGATCGTGTCCATCTTATGAAATTCTAAACATTTCTACTACATTCGATATACATGATTTTAAAATACAAAGAAAAAATATTGAAAAATTCTTTTGAAATTGAGAGATTTTGCACGTATCATGTACTACTACCCCTTTATATTATCACTAAATATGATTAACAAAAGATTTGTGAAAAATAATATAAATTTTCATAATTTTTTTTTATATATACAACACAAATAATATATCAGACGCATAATTACTGAGCCGCGTTTTAATTATCAGCTTCTTCGGCATTTTCTTCTTCTTCCTCATCCTCATTTGGATCCTTCTTAATGAAAATAGATGGAATTGTATATTTGGCTATAATAATTTGCGTTTGCTTTTCAGTAACAAATATATCATTCTCATCTAAAGGCTTATTATTCAGAAATCCGATTTGTAAATGCTTGAAAAACGGTAAAACTACAACTTCTGAACGATTTTGGTAGGCTGCAAACTCTTCTGTACGACATATTTCAGATAAATCACCCATTATAGCTTGAACTTCGACTTGGTCATCAAAATTTTTAAAATTATCTGGAAACTTTCCGTAATCATACTCCAGATTTCCATTAATAAAGAATGCAACGTAATTTGTGATATCAGGATTTAAAAACATTTGGAGTTCTTTCTCAAATTTAAGAAATGTAGAATCTTCAAAATCGAAAAATTGCCTTGGATCACGAGACTTACGATGAGATGCAACATATCTGCTATACCCGTGTCCAATAAAGATAGAAAACAGAGTGTTTAGAGATTTATGATCTCGATTTTCTGATTCATTGATAACTGATGCAAAATATAAGGATTTACATGTTGAAATGCTAATATTATAGTCTCCCATGTCCATACACATAATGGTTTTAGGTTCTTTTTTTGAAGACGCGTCTATTTGTTCTATTGTTTGAAGTATTGGCACCAAGCAACCATTCTCAATCTCTCCATAGTTATAATCAAATAATTCAGTCCCATCTTCTGTCAAAACAAGTACCCGATATGGAATCATGAATTTTTTTGAATTAAAAAATAATAAATTTTAAATAATCGCTTTTGCACTCCATCTAAATCTTGTGGTATTTTCATAAATTTTAAATTTTATATGCAAAATAGAAAATGTTAACATCTTTGACGGTTTTGTAAAAAAGCAAACTTATGAGTTTGTATTCTGATTACAATAACATATTTGTTTCATTGTTCAGACTTAATACATTCGATGAAAATGCTATTAATAGCTTATACAATGACATCATAAACAAGATTATTGAACCAAAATTATTAGTTCCAATCCAAGTGATTATACTAATTGAAAATGCATTTATGCACAATATTAAGTATTATTCTTCATATATTACTTTAGTAAAGAGGATCAATAAAGAGTATTTAAATGAAAATTCTCAGACATACGATTATTTTTGATTCAAATGCTGTTCGACATTAAAAGCAAAAATAATCATATACCTGAGAATTACACTTTTCCGACATTTTTTGGGTCGCTTCACGCCCCTGACAAAACATCGGAAAAGTGTAAATTTATTATCAATTCCTAGTAACAGCAAATTATTCATGCATAAGGCTTAACCTGATCGTATATTTTATAAAAATAACACTATACATGAAGCTATTATGAATGATGATATAAAATCATTCATCTTGCATACAAATCGCAAAGGATTTAATGGGGTATTATTATTGTCGTCTGGCGGTTTTAGACGACAATGCGAATTTTCAAATAATAGGATTTTTAGCCAGATAAAGAGCTACTCCATATATCATGCGTGTTTGCATACTATATACATAGATGGAATTGATGTTCTTCCTTTATTTAGGTACCGAAACATGCTTGAAAAATCTATTTTTTAGACGACAATGATAATTTTGTCACTTTTCCAGACGACAATAATAATTTGTCACCTTTTTAGACGACAATAATAATTTTGTCACTTTTTCCAGACGACAATAAAACATCCTCGGATTTAATTTCAATCATAATTTACAAATTCGAATTTTTGCAATAAACGATTACGGCCCAAATTCATTTCCATATTATTCATTTTCAATTCTTGAATAATGTTGTTACTGTGGATCTGTAAATTGTTTTAAATTTTCAAGAACAGAATTCAAAGCAGAAATAACGAATACATGTCTTCAATTTTCTTTTTTAGGAGGAAATCCTGACATCATGAAGGAATGTTTAAAAGAGCAAATCCCGAATGAATTGTGCATGAGATATGCAATTATTTCTCATAACATTGATTTCGTTATTTTTCTAATGAAAACATACAATATTAATATAGATTTCGAATGCTGTTGTGAATACAATTTCCTTCAAGGACTTTTAATATATCTTGATCAAACAAGAAATTTCAAAAATTGTTTTCCTGCTGTTGCAATTAATTTTACATTTCTTTATGACATCCTTATTGCTCATGGTGCCAACATTAATGCAAAAGATTCACATGATAAAGATGCCCTATATTATTCATTAACAAACAAATACAATGATGTTACCAAACTTCTTATTTTTAAAGGTGCAAAAGTTAAAAATAAGATTGATAATTATCGTGATTATTGCCACCTTCAACTTGCAGTTGAAAATAATAATTATGACATTATGAATTTTCTAATTGAGCATGGTGCAAATATAAATTCCAGATATTTTAATGGAAAATCTTTTCTTCATTACTCGGCGGAATTTACTAACAAAGAAATGATGAAATTTTTAATTGATCATGGATTAGATGTAAATACCGTAGATGATGATAAAAATTCAGCACTCAATATTGCATATAAGAACAAAAATATGGACAGCATTAAATTTTTAATTTCACATGGTGCAAATATAAATTTAGAGGATAAATATGGACATTCTCCGATTTTGGATGATGTAACCAATAACGATATAAAAATGGTTGAATTTCTCCTCTCAAATTATATTCATACAAAAGATAAACGCCCTTATAGAAAATCTCCTCTCAGTAAGGCTATTTATGGTTGTAAAAATCGTATAATAAAACTTCTTATTATGTATGGAGCTGATTGCAATGTAAAAAATAAATATGGGGAAAGTTGTCTTCATCGAGCTGTTGAAAAATATAGAAAAAAATATTGTTACAATTTTATTAAATCATATCAAAGATATAAATGCAATGAATTATTATGGACAAACCGCTCTCTCTATTGCATCTGAAAAAAATTATAAAGAAATCGCAGAGCTTCTTGTCATTCATGGAGCAGATGTCAATTTAACTAAATCAGTCGAAAAAAGTCCTATTTTCTATGCAGTAACAAATAATTATACAGAGATTGCTAAACTTCTTATGTCGCATGGCGCTAATTGCAATTTAAGATATAATGGATTATCGATTATTCACTATTCAGTCAAAAACAATAATAAAGAAATATTAACAATGCTCATTCATCATGGTGTTGATATCAATACCATAGATGATGAAGGAAGAACTGCTCTTCATTTGGCATCAGCAAATAATTATGCTGAAATCGTCGAATTTCTTGTTTTAAATGATGCTGATTTAAATGCAAAGGATAATTTCAATATTACTCCATTCCAATATGCATTGCGAAATTATAATGTGAATATCATGAAAACTCTAATTCTTTATGGTGTTGATGTGAATACAAGTATCGAGAATGGATTAACAGCTCTTCACTTTGCATCATGGTTTCATGATAAAGAAATGATAGAGTTTCTAATCTCTCATGGAATCAACATCAATTGCCGAATTGAAAAGGATGGACGTTCTGCAATCCATCTTGCATCAATAATTAGTCATGAAAATCTGAAATATCATGAACCTTGCGATTATAAAGAAGTTTTAGAATTACTCATTAATCATGGCGCTGATATCAACGCGATAGATATTGAAGGTAGAACAGCACTTTATTGTGCATCTGAGTAAAATGAAATCGAAGAAGTAAGTATTCTTGTTTCACATGGTGCTAATGTTGATGCCATAGATGAATATGGGAGAACAGCGCTCCATATTGCAGCACAAAATAATTACAAAGAATTAGTAAAACTTCTTCTTTCACACAATGCAGATCTTAACATCAAAGATAGATATGAAAAAACAGCACTTTGCATTTCAATCGAAAACAATTATTATGAAATAGCAAACATCATTGCTTCATATGATATTTCATAATTCACATCATCATTTGAATTAAATTCTATTTATATCCTAAAAATAGCTTTATATTTCTATAAATACTGATTTCATAAATAAATTCAATTGAAAGATTTTTTATTAAATAAAACGGAAACAAACTATTATCAACTTGTGTATTTTGAGGATAATTATCGTTGATCATTAATCCTCAATGTTCATCAATTGAAATTAGAAATTCAACTATCTTTTTTGCCATTAAAAACTGCCCATGTGAGAGGAATATATCCCCATTGATCTATTGCATTTATCTGTGCACCAAGTGAAATAAGAAGTCGAACAACATCAAGGCCACAAAACTTAATTGCATAATGAAGGGGAGTTAATCCATCATCTTCTTTTGCATTGACATTTATTATCTGGAGTTGGAATAATGTGATCATATGAAAGTTTAAGGGAATTCTGAATGCGTAAATGCAAAATGCAAAATTGTAAAAAAATTATATGCATGTGTGTTTGCTGCTCATTAAAAATAGTTTTATTTGGAAAATTTAAAATGAAAAAAATTGAATATGAATTAAACTTCAGCTTGGCCTTTAATTATATTACACTCCCCACAGAATTGTGTAATTTGAGAACGTAACGCCATAATAATTACTGCAACAATTACTCCAACAACTCCAAGGCATATTAGGACTATAGCCCAGACTGGTAGTTTATTGAGACTTTCGGCGGCATCTTTAACAAGAGATCCATCTTTATTATCTTTTGATACTTCATCACCAGAAGAGGAACCTCCTGATGTAGAGCCACCAGAAGTGGAACCTCCTGATGTAGAGCCACCAGAAGTGGAACCTCCTGATGAAGATCCTCCAGAAGTAGAACCTCCTGATGTAGAGCCACCAGAAGTGGAACCTCCTGATGAAGATCCTCCAGAAGTAGAACCTCCTGATGTAGAGCCACCAGAAGTAGAACCTCCTGATGTAGATCCTCCAGAAGTGGAACCTCCTGATGTAGAGCCACCACCAGACTTTGTTTCATCATCAGGCTCAATAATTATTGGCTTTTCATGACTTGGGCATTGATCTGCTGATTCAGGATCCTGACATTGCTCATTTAGTACTTTATTTGAGGTTAAGCCGAATATATTTGACTCTGGATAAGTTGATAATACATAAATCTTTGTGAATGAGTTTTCATTAAATGCTTTTTGATCAAATTTGGATGTTCCGCAATAATAAACTCTGGATAGATCAGCGCATTTAGAAAATGCATCCACTTCAACTGTTGTAACTGTTGCAGGTAAAATTAAAATGCATTGCAGTGAAGATTGTTCAAATGCACCTTCTTTGATGGTTGTAACCGAATTGAATTGAACATTTTTGATTCTTGTTCCTTTAAATCCAAAACTATCGATTTCGGTAATTCCGTCTCCAATAATAACCTTTCCTGTTAATGTTGAGCATCCTTCATAAGTTGAAATATATCCATCTCCAGAGTCAATAATATTGACTGTTTCTAATGGGCAATTTGAAAAGCATGAAGGATCAATTGATGTTATTAAACTTGGTAAAGTTACAGTAGTTAATTTAATGCATCCCAAAAATGCATTTGCCCCAATTTTATTCACAGTTTTTGGAAGAACAATTGAAGTAAAGCTAGATGATGCACAACCTGAAAAAGCATAGCTTGCTATTTCAATTAATTTGCAACTCTCTTCAAATGTAATCCTTCTCAGATTGGTACACCCTGAAAATGCATAATCGCCTATTTTCAAAATAATTTTTCCGATTACAAATGAAGATATAATTGTGTTATCTTTGAATAAATTCTGGCCTATTTGTGTGACTTTGCCTTCATTGAATGTTGCTGGGACTGATGGAGTTCTATCAGCTCCGAAATACTCTGCAGCAGCATATGTTAATGGACTAGCTGTTTTTGCTTCGAACCTGAAATCTCCTTGTAAGCAAACAGTTGCTGGTTTACCACCTAATGTTGATGTTTTATAATTAGCTGTTACATATATTTTCCTTACTGTACCAGTTATTGTTAAGCAATCATCAGTTCCATAGTAATAAATCTTATCTGCATTGAGGATTTGAATTGAATCTGAGGGATAATTGCCTTTAATATTGATTAATGTATTAGAGTTGTTAAATGGTTCATCTCCAAAAGCTTGTATTCCATATGGAATTATTATTTCTGTTGCTCTTGCAAATGCAGATAAATACAGAAGTTTAAATGTGTTCGGAAGAATGACGGTTCCAAGATACGCGTTTTTGAATGCACCACTTCCCAAATATTGTAATCCTGTTCCAAATGTAACCCTTTTTATTGTGTTTGCCAGGAATGCTTTTGAATCTATTCTTTGAATCGAATCGGGGAATGTTATTGATGTAAATTGGTAAGATGAAAAATCTTTAATAGCAATTACAGTATATGCATCACCATTATAATTAACAGTACTTGGCACGGTCCAATCACTTGGCAAACTATTTCTAGTATTTGCAGTTAACATACATGTGCAGTTTGCATATGTAACTCCTTTATATGGTGATATGAATATGAAAGTTTTGGAATCAGAACAAGAGCTCAATGCAAGGCTAATCAGGCTGAAAAGCATCGATAATTTGGTCTGAAAAAATTTTTGTATACATCTCAAAAATATTTTTCCTACTCATTCTGAATATTTCAGTAACCATTGAATAAATTTAAATGATAATAACAAATGTATTCGTTGTGCATATGTAATACGGTAACATTCATTAAATATAAATCATTGAATGAGTTTTCAATATTTCCAATATTATTCAAATCAACTTATCAAAAAAAATATCAATATATGAATAAATGTAGGGGAAAAAAATGAAAATTTGAAATACATCTGACAATTTATTCTCCGACACATTTAAAAAGATCTTAATGTTTTGATATCCCAAATGTATACATAACTGATCCCAAAATCTAAGTATTGAAGGTACTCAAAAAATAAAATGTAAATCTATGTGAATTCAATTGAGATAAACTTCTTATATTTCAGAGATGATTAAAGAGATCATTTCAATTGCTTTACTTAATTTTTCAAAATATTTGATTAACCTAAGAACAAATTATCTATCTTAAGTGAAAAAAGAAGTTCGGCATAAAGAAGATCTGTGTTTTCCCATTGATCTTTTTCATTGATTTCTGCACCTTGCAATAAAAGAAGTTCAACGGTTGATTATGAGAAACTGCACAATGAAGAGCTTTCATTCCTTTTATATCTTTTGAATTAATTTTTGCACCATGTGCAAGAAGATCTTCAGCCATTACTATATTGAGATCAGCTGCAAAATGAAGAGATGTTCTTCCATTTTCTTCTTTTTCATGAAAATGGATGGTATTGTGATCATAATGAACGAAAAATGAATCAAGATTATTAATACTTGCATGATATTCTAAATTGAACTCTATTCTGTATTCATTCATCAAGAAAGAAACAATTGCCTATTTCATGCATTCAATCATGATTTATGGATTTGCCACTTATAATGATATAGACAAAGTTAAGTTAGTTGTTCTTAATTGTTTGAAACAATTAATTGATCGATGGTAACAACACAATTCAAGTAATGAATATCAATTGAAAACAAATGAATATAAGCAGCAACTATGTTTTTGATCTTTTTAAAATTCATTTCTTTCTATGATATACATGATATCTTTTTTAGTAATCATCCGTAACTGCTCTGTAAATTGGATTTTCTGATTTAAATTTTTCGAAATCATTATGTCTGTTTAAAATAAGAAGTTAGAAATAATTGATGATGCTTTTATGTATGAAATGACTCAGTAAGAATTAATTGATCTAAGTCAATGAGATATTTAAAAAAATTGAGATCTTCAAAGGTAATATATTGTCAATTCATAAAAAACTTATATTGTTTTAAATTAAAGATCATGATTTGCATATACAAGCCTTGGATATGCGTTCATATCCAAGAACGATATTAAAAAAATATCTTGAAATTTATATCTAATAGACCTATCTTAAAAATCTGTAAGGATAAAGTGCATTTATGCATAAATAAATTAACTACTGTACAACACGGTACAAGCACATAACAACAAAAATATTCCAATTAATCTATCTCTTTTCTGTTGAAATCACATATAGATTAGAAGGATAGATCAGTATTTTGTAGATAGGAACGACTATAATCTTCCAAATTAATAGAAGTTATCATATAACAAAGATTTCAGAAATTGATATAAAAATGTAAAGAGTCACTTTTTTATCTCAAAAATGGCAACAATTCCATCTGAAACAGTTCTAGTTGCTCCTCCAAATCCAGAAGCCACTCAGGAAGTCCCACAAAATGTACAAGCATTTATGAGGGCATATAATGAATATCGTGCAATATTAAATGAAACAAGTCCACAGTATATTGAAAATAAAGAGCAAATCATGCAATTCTACCAATCTCGTATTTCAGAAATTGATAATTACAAAGTAATGCGAAATGGATTAATTGATCAGGAATCCAGATTCAGAGCTCAGATAGCAACTGATTACGCACAAGATTGAAATTTACTGTTTATTAAAAGTTTGATTGTTTTTATATAAATAAATACTTATCATTTTACAATTATATTCTAATATTTTATAAGAAACACAAAAGATCATAGTGCATTAATAGCATGAAGAATACATTATTAGATATCAAAGCAATGAAAGAAAGAAATAAAAAGAAAAACATTTATTTAGAAATACAAAACTAAATAACAATAATTACAATATATAGTACATTTCGCAAAGCTTACCGATCTTATTTTTGATCTTGGCTGTATGTTAATTTTTGTAATTCGTATAAAACTTCTACTGGATATTCACGCTTTGCAGAATTGCACTCATTTATCTGTACTAGCAATGAATTATATTTATTTAACTCATCTTTATAAACTTTATCTTTTTTTTCTTGAAGACATTTCAAAGTCGTTTCAAGACGATCATTTTCTTTTTGTAGTTCATCTAGCTGTTCTCTTTTCTTATTCTTCAAAGCTTCAAGGATAGCTATTTGCTCTTTCATTGGATCACTCATATTTTAAAAATAAAAATTCCTTCAAGAAAAAAAAATCCACTCAAAAAAAATTTGACAAAAAAAATTTTAATATTTTAATAATTCAAACATCATTACATAAAACAATTCTAGATAATAATCCGGAATTTGTACCATACCAAATTGTTTTTTCCTTAGATCGAATTGAAACGAAATTTGGATTGAAACTTTCATTAACCTTTTTTGAATCCTCATTTGGCATACGTTCAATACCATTAGTTTTATCACTAATGCATTCTATTCTCCTTGATCCAAGAGATGCGATGCAAAATACGTTTCCGCTTGAAAGCATTGCAGATCTTATGGCAACAACCTCACAGCCATAAGCCAATTTGTTTATTAATGATCCACAAATATCGAAAATTAAGATACTGTTCTCTTTTGAGTCACTTCTGTTAGAAATTATGATTCTTCCATTCTGTGTGAGACAAATCTTATGGTTCTTAACATCTTCAGAGACTTTTGCATTAAATGGTGATATAACATGCTTATCTGTCAAAGAAACAACGAAAATGTTATGAGATCTGTCAATTGAAGCAAAAGCGGCGAGTTCTGTTGAAGCGGATACATCTACAATAGGATATGAATGGATCTGCATCGTAGAAATTAATTCGCTCGTCATTGAATTCCATAAATAAATAAAACAATCAGAACCGCAAACAACTAATCTATCTGATGTTGCTGACATGCAGATAAGGTTTGAACTCGAATGCATTAATCTGGTTGGATTATTTGGATGATTAAATGGAAATGAAGTGACAACAGGCGAATTCTTGCCGCAAACGAATAACGTCAGTGGATTTGTGGATACTGCGTATAACATGTCATCTGTGAACCTGTAATTGAACTTAACTTTGTGCATTTTTCGAGATAATTTCGTAAAAACGCCATCTTCTGTTAAACAGCAGCCATTTAGCAGACACAGAATTTTTGGAGGTGGTGCTGTGTTTCCATTTGAGTTTGTATTGCTCTGGTAGTCAAAAACTTTTAATGGAATTTGAATATTCTTTTTTGGAGACTTAACTCTGAATATTTTCGTAGGCATTGATCCGAAATTTGCACAATAGTTCTTCCTGAGCTCGATATCTTCTTCATTTGTCAATCCAATCATACAATCGTGATATGAAAAACAATGGAACTCACTTTCAGGGATTCTTTGGTTTACTCCGAAAACCAGATCGATCCATTCGTTCAAGTGCTGGCTAGTATATGAACTTTCAAGGGCAATTAGATTCTTATCAACGAAATCATAGGGAGAAGAAGCCCAATTCGGAAGTTCTACGTCATCTATTGTTACGCCTGTAGATCTAGTTCCGAAACTGAACTTGTTTTCGTTCTTTAAGAACCTTGAATTGCAATAAAATTGGGGAAGTAGTTCTCTGTAGTCGGAAGCCGAATTATTACAGCTATTCCATGCAGATTCAATGGAATAAAATAATCTGTCGGCTTTATCAAAGTATCCGTCTTGTAATTTAATGTGCATCGTCGTAAATGGCTCTTCACGAACTAAGAATCCACAAACTGAGCTTGGATTACTCATGTTTGACCTGAACAAAGATTTTTCTGTTGGATCGTCTATCAAATCTCTGTCGTTTCTGAGAGTATCGTATCTTTCTTGATTCAAAGCTCCAATCATCTTCGAAAGATCTCTGAAAAACGATGGATTACTGATATCAAATTTATTTGTCTTGTAATCAGCTATAATCCATGGATAGATCGGGTACTGACTGACGTTATTAAACGATCTTCCGCCAATTACGTTCAATAAGTACAGGTATTCGTAGTTAGATAATCTTCCTGATGACCAACGCTTCGCAAGTCCCGATTTCCAGAGCAATTCTTCGGCTTCACAATTTTGTATCGGGATTCCTCCGAATTTTGAAACGAGTTGTGAGAAGAGATGGTCCTTGGGAAGCGTTACTTTGGGTATTTTTGTGGATACAGTTGCCAAAAAGTTGTTCCTTGTGTCAAAATTGACAAAATAAAAAAGATAAGATTTGAAATTTTTGGTAAAAACTTCAATTCCGCAGTCTTCGTGCAGGAAATATCTTCTAAATATAAATGTTATATCGGAGTATTGTATCAATTTGAAGAACGGACGCTTCTTTTCTAATAATCTCGTATTTCCAAATGAATCTGCCGAATAAACGCCATCGAAACAGATGGAATCATCAAGAATATGCAAGTATCCATTGTAAAACCCTGTAATTTTCCTTGATGTCGCTTGGAAAACTGAAATTGATTTCCGAATTTCTTTTTTAAAGGATAATACAAAGCTTTTGATTGGTTCTATCTCTTCATCATTGTCACCTTTCTTGTTTCTTGCGTTTTTATGGTCAGTGAAATGAGTATTTCGTGAATAGAAGAGAATTCTACCGGTGGAATCAACTTTCGCCATGTATTTCCAGCATTTACAGAGTTCTGATGACCATGGACCTCCGTCTGTGCTGATAGTTCTCATAAATGAAGTGAATAATTTGGAAGTCCTTAATTTATCATTCTTTATGTCCTGATCGAAGTCATCATGGATCTTGTTGAAGCTCTTTCTTTCATTATCAACCATTGTTTTGTGCATATCTAGCAGATCTTTCAGAAAATTATTATAATCAAAGTTAATTTTGAAGAGATCTGGTTGATACTTGTTGTAAACTATCTTGGAATAGTTGATATGTGCATCAATAGGGACAATTGTCGCTAAAGATTTGTATAATTGGTCCATATCATCTTTTTTGGAAGGTTTTGTTGAAATTATCTGGCCAGCAATGTTTGAAAACACAATAAAAGGATGTATCTTAGTAGTTCCAAACATTATATAATAATCTGGCCTTGAATTTATAGTTCTTACCAAGATATCAATGGTTAGCAAGGCAATTTGTGGATCTGAGAACTCATCATAGGTTAGGAATGAACAGAAGAATGCCAATTCATAATATTCTGTGTTTAATTTGCAAAGAATTAATCTGCATTTTTCTTTTCCTAAAATAGTGAATAAAGGAGTGAAATTTGATGATGGTTGGCTTTCAAGTAATATATCTAAGGTACTCGCAATTTTTTCCGGAGTAAAATCGTATTTGTTCCAAAATTCCGCAAAAATTTTATAAACTTGTGAATGTTTTGAGATTCCGCATAATACAGATCTATCTGTGAAGTAAGATATCATGTTCTGATACTGTATTTCGTCCTTTTCTTTGAAATATTTTTGAGTTGACAGCCAAAGAAGGAAGAAATGCTTGTAGATCTCTGTATTAGAAGCAAACAATATATATGAGACACTCATATAAGTTATATAATTATTTTCATTAATTAATGAGTATAATAACTCAAAATAATCGACTTTTGCTATATCTTTTTTTGTGGCCATGACAAGAGATATGTCGATGAGGGTATCTTCGACTATTTCTGCTTTGTTTTCCAATAATTCGTCAAGAAGTAAATTAATTGGGTTCAAAGGAGGAATTATGTTAACTTTGCAGCGTCTTAGTGTCTTAGTAAACGTTTCTCTGGCATATTTCCTTACAATTTCGTCAGGATGGAAAAATGCGTTCAGAAATATTGCAGAAAAACAAGTATCGCTTGGATTTAATTCGAAATACTTCTCGAAGAAGTTCCATCTCATCGGAATGAAGAATAATTTTTCGCTTTCAGACTTTGGTATTTTTTGAAAATTATCTTCACTCAAAGTAGAAATTTGTTGGTCATCAGTGCATGAGCTAATTGTTGTCATGAGTAGTTCTTCGGCAGAAATAGAGTGTAATTCGCTGTTTTGGGAAAGAATTTGTGGTAAAATATCTCCATACAATGATTTTTGGAATTAAATGTCTTTTCCCATCCATACATCGTAGTTCAAGATCATATACTTCACCAAATCATGCTTTGATTCTGCTGATACGTTCTTATATATCAACATAATGTCATGAACGATATCAAAGGTCAAAGCGTTAGGTGTATGCTTCAAAATACTTGAAAATACTCTGAAACCGCCTGAATCTCTGAAAAACTTTTCCATTTTTTCATCTTTCGTGATCATTGAAACAGTAAGTCCGAAAAGGGACCTTAAATAAAGGTTTCCTTGTTTACCGTTATCAATGAGCATCAATGGCAAAGTTAATGGGAAAATCGAATCAAATTTAATTACGTCGACAAAAGAAGACACGAAAGGAACAATTTCTGCTGATATCGATATCTCGTTCTTCAGCACACCGCTCATCATTCCTTCACTGACATTCGTTGGAAGATAACCTAAAATACAAGAAATTGGGAAATCTTTGCTGATAAATGATTCGTGAGCTTGTTCTACAGCTGTTTGGAGTTTCTCTGTCTTCATGAAGAATATTGGCCCGATATCTCCATGAAATTTATGTTCTCTTGAATCATCAAACGAAATTACCGAATTTTCATCGAATTTGGTCAAAGAAATTTCTTTAACATATGTTGATTGGTCGTAAACAAATTCATATGAAGTTTGTTTCAAAATAAAAACAATTGTATGCCATTTTTGCTTTGAAACTTGTTCTCCTATGAATTGTGTTATCTTGTTCTTGTTGTTTATCTCAAGGCATATGTTATTTTTCTCTGTTATCATAAATTTAAGAATTTTCTTTCCATTTTGAATGGAAAATATGGTTCTTGAGCTCACAAGTCCTTTCTTATTGACTCTAAAGCAAAATGCAACTGAAAATGGCAATGGTAAATTGTATTGAACCGATTCAATTTTATCATCTTCAGTAAAATTGAAGAAAGAAGAAACTGGACACTTCTGAGACCTGCTTACTAGATCTAGAAGACAATTAGCAACTGCAATTTTCAATCCTTCGTTCTCTGTAGTTCGTAATAATTTAATTATGTCTCTCATCACGATTGGTGAGAAATATTGTGATGCAATTATAGAAAACAATGTTAGTGCCTTGAAGAAAATAGAATTAGAGAGTCTTTCAAGCAATTCGCTCAATAAATTATTAGAAAATAATTTATATGCGCTGGAAGCATTGTTTGAACAGAGTTCGCATAGAGATGTCATAACATCATCCTCGAATTCAGTGTCTTCGACTAATTTTAATAAGAAATTTACAGCTTTTGGTTTATAAATTTTATATGTTTGAAAATCTGTATCGTAAGCGTACTTTTCTATTAAATGTATGAGTTCTTTATCAAGAGAATCAAGTGGATGAGCGTTTTTAAGTATCTCAAAAACTTGTGGCGAATTATTTAAAGTAAATTGCGGATAAATACTATCCAAATAGTCAATTATCTGCATGAATATGTAGAACAACTTGTTTGACTTGAAAGTAACAATTGTTTGAGCGAATAAAGTCAGAATTTTGGATTTGATCAAAATATTCTTATCAACGGGGAACTTTGTGATGCCATTCAAGAAGGATTCGAATATAAAATAAACTATTTCATACATATGGCTGTTATTTTCAATACAAGTTAAAATTATTGAAATATAATTCAAAACTGCATTGAAAAACTGAACATTATGGACTAAATCAAACTCGTGCTTCAATACTGGCTTGAAAAAGTGATAGTATCTTTTATGAATCAAAGCAGAAGTTGGAATAAGAACATCCAAAATTGATTCTATCAATGTATGGTCATTTGCGAACAAACACGATGCTACTAAGAATTGTATTAGCTGATCTAAAGTTGATTCTTGTACATTGTAGGCTCTTCCGCGGTTTGGCGAAATAACTTCAGAAATTAATATAAAAGTTTGTGTTTCTAGGAATCTTTTGTTCTGTACTTGAACAAATGATCTGAATAAAGGTATGAAATAAACAATTAAATCAAATTTTTCCGGTGGATACATTTTTGGAAGGAAATCAAACATTAAATCCTGGTATTTCGGGTTGTTTTGGACAAACAGGAATATAAAATGTAGGAAAGCAGACTGATATTCTTGAATTCTTTCTTCATATTTCAAAGGATAAGGGAAAAAGATATGGAAAGGTATACTTTTGAGTAGATTTGCAACATATTCAAAGTTAGTAATCTTCAAATACGATAAAGCAATTAATAATGAAAAAGATTTTTCTGGTAAAGAAATTTCATCAGTAACTTGAAGATTTCTTGTTGCCAGTTCAACCAAAACTGATGATTTATCCTCTAAGTTTGTGACATATTTCCTCATTTCAGCGAAAATAAGGTAAATTGCCTGATTTAAAATTAAACAACCTTTTTTCGATAAAGAATTCTTTGCGAAGTTGTTCAAACATGTTGTTAAACTCATATCCGATGGATCTTCTTGAGGAAGTATTTTTACATGAAAATCTGTGAAATAAGTGATAGCAACTAAGGAAAGATCATTAACAACAGCAATAAGTATTGGACTTTTATTGATAAATGACGTACTATGGGTCAGAAATCGAAAACATGTTGTAATTAACTGGAAATTTGAGTCATTTAAGTCTTTTGAAGTCAAAAGGTATTGAATTATAGAGGATAAATCAGTTATTATTTCACTAACTTGCGTTTCCTGGAAGAGAAAAAACACTTCGATGGCTGTATTCAAAAATGCAGATGTGAAAAGGGAATAATCATTTAAATCGGCATCCTTTTTGAAAACAACGGTCCATTCATGGAATATATTGCTTAAAAATGCAAGTAATGACTTTGCAAACTCTGTTTGTTCTAAATTTAGATATGGAACTAAAATAATTCCGAGTTTTTGTATAGCATTTCGGATATAGTTCGTGGAAGAAAGCCTGAATATTATCTGAAGATTTTGAAAAGATGTAAAGAAATAGTTAATCAAAATATAAGCGTCTTGAATTTCCACAGAATTGAATGAAAATATGATAGATGCTGCTTCTGAAATTAGTCCCCAGCAATTCTCTGGTAGATCTGTACATGTATTGCCTTGATAAACTGCTGGCAATAAATTACGAAATTGATATGAAACGCAAATAAAGCTTCGAACGAAAAAATCTTCAATATTGTTGATAAAATTTGAACGCTGAACTTCAATACGAGACTCAAACCACGAGTGAAGGAAAAATAGATGATGAAGAATTGGAATTTCGTTTAAATTGAAAAGATTTGCGAAAGTATTTATTAGCTCCGTAGGAGTTTGCGGCGTTTTAAGTAATTGAGCAATGTTTTGGAGCGGTGTAGGCGTATAATTGAACGAAGAAATAAAATTATCGAAGGGAGACTTGGATTTTGCATGGGCCTCTTTGATTGTAAATGGTTTAGTGAAGTATTTGATCCAAACCATTATATAATCCGGACCTCCGGATTTCTCTAGGAGGTCCTTGATAGTATCCATATTCAATTTGTATGAAATAATCAGAATTTTGACATGAAATCAACTATATCTTATTTGTGGATTAAATTAGATTTGATTTGCCAATTTGACATCAAAAGGAAGTTTTTTGACAAATTCAAATTTTCAATGGAAAATTGGATTTCTCAACTAAACTTAATTGTTGCAAGAGTTTTCAATCTAATTGTTCAAAATGATTCGTGGTAGGGTCAAGGTGGAAAAAACCTATGTAGATTTAATTCTTCCTTGGATGAATATTTTATATTAAAATTAAATCATGAACTTGGTAACTGCACCTAGTTTATTCGCTGCTAGTTTGATCTGATTTACTTCTTTCCAAAAACTGGGGAGAAGCTTCCTAAACTTTTTAATCCCATAAATATGGTCATTATCTGGAATAAAGAGTTAAGCGTCATATGTCACTTTTTGTACTAAGGAAACATCGACTTTATGCGTTATGACTTTTCGATGAGGAAACAAGTGTTCACGTATTATAAACTTCCTTATTCCAATAAACCGACCCTAAACATAATTAATTCTAAGCATGATAATGGTCTCTTTTCTATGATAACCAAATCAATTTGGTTATCATAGTAAAGCACCAAAAACTGGAATAGGAATAACCGCACTTAAACAGGAATAGGCAGTGTGGAAACTAGAGAAGACTCAACTGATTTTTTAAGCAACTCTTCTTGCCGATTCAAATCTGCTTTGCTAATCATTGTATACTACTATATTCTGATTAGGATACTTTAACGCTTGATGCATGCACATCATTCTTTTAGCTGATTTCTAAAATACAATCTTCTATTAACTTTGAAATTTCTTCAAAAGTTATAGTAATTCTATAGTTCATTCGTAAAATGTTATTAAATAGCTCTGACTATTCCTTTGCACGCAAAATAAGGTAGTATTTTTTGATTTTTTTACTCAAAATAAAACAAAATCTACCCAATTTTATACCACTAAAGCCTATATTGACACACATATATATAAATCTCTATTGTTATAAGATAAATTTGAAAAAATAAATTTTTTTCCTAAAATGTAAAATTATACTTGTATTCAAAGAAAGTAGATCGTTTATAAGGAAGGTATTATATATTTGGGGAGAAAATCCCTTACAATATACAAAAATATGAAAGAATATTCAATCATCAGGAAAGAGCTTAGTACTAACCATTTGTGAGACGTTCATATAATATCTTTTTCCTTTTTGGGGTTTTTAATCGGATTATCCATTTCCCTGCATTGACTTTAATTCATTCTTGATGATCTGAGTATACATGATCATTATCGAACGTTTGCCATACTCTTCCACAGTTAATGATTGCTGAAAAATGAATAGTACTGAATAACAGCTGGAATTTCATAAGTATTTTGCGTATTTATACTGATTTAAACATGAAATACTCATACAAAATGCAAAGTTTTTAAAAACAATCAATAAAAGATTTTAAATTAGATAAAATATCATATGTCACTTCTTTTTTCATCTGGATAATAAAATTGATAAATTTTTTTCTAATTAAAGATAAAGATGCATTTATAGTAGTAGAAAATTAATTTCTAGACTAAAGCTTGTTTATTGTCACCGTTTTAAGTCTAAATTTATAGGAAATGGTTATTTTATTATGCATTAAAAGTTCTTCTATAAAATTAACATTAAAATCATCTTTCGCCTAAGAGTAATAACAAGGTTATGCAAATTTTATTGAAAATAGTACGAGAATTTTGTTTGAAAATATAATATGGTTAAAAATAGGAATGGATGTATGAATGTTCCATATTTATTTTATCCGAGTTGCTTCATGATTCCATATTGCCGATTCCTATTCCAGTTTTTGGTGCTTTACTATGATAACCAAATTGATTTGGTTATCATAGAAAAGAGACCATTATCATGCTTAGAATTAATTATGTTTAGGGTCGGTTTATTGGAATAAGGAAGTTTATAATACGTGAACACTTGTTTCCTCATCGAAAAGTCATAACGCATAAAGTCGATGTTTCCTTAGTACAAAAAGTGACATATGACGCTTAACTCTTTATTCCAGATAATGACCATATTTATGGGATTAAAAAGTTTAGGAAGCTTCTCCCCACTGGATGTTGTAAAAAAAAATTATAAAGAATTGCGCTTTTGAAAATAGTATGGGTTTCGGTAGAGGACTAAATGTTGGATACGGAGGAGCGATTTATGTAGATCAATCTCAATTATTATTAATGGACTCTAAGTTTACAGTAAATTCTGCAACTACTGGCGGAGCCATTGCGATGAACGGTAATGATGCTTTATTCACATCGAATAACTTTAGTGAAAACCATGCGTATATTAAAGGCGGAGCAATATTTATGAACAGCGGAAAATTTTTATTATATAATCAAAAATTTCTAAGGAACAAAGCTGATTCCAATGCAGGAGCTATCTTTGCCAATAATTGTACAGAATTATATCTAGAAAATACATTATTCCAAGAATCCACAGCTCTAATCCAAGGTGGTGCTGTCGAAGTCATTTCATCATCAGCATCCTTTATTAATTGTATATTTAAGCAAAATAGTGCTGGTGATTATACACAGTACGTTGGATATAATGGCTCAAATGTACCAAAATTAGGAATGAGGTTTACAGGAAGAGCTTGTGCATGCATATCAGCTATTAAATGCTCAAGTATAATTACAGATGGATGTGAATTTCTCTTAAATGAAATGAATTACGGATTTTTAAAATCAATTCAATTAAACTCACAAGGTGGCGGTCTTGGTGTTAATATAATGCTTCAAGACTGTACTTTTTGGCAGTCAACTTCAGATTGCTTCCTAAATAATAATCACTATTTTATTTATGGCGATACCAAGGCAACGTATCAAATTACTGGCACAACTAATAAATGTATGCCTCAAAATATCATCAAAAGTGCAAACAGCGAAGATAATGCAATTCCAAAATTATTAACCATCGGAGTTACTGATTCTGTTCCAGATCCAACACCATATACATATGCTGCTACACCAATAACTAAATTAACGTCACCTCTCAGTGATCGTAAGTATTCTACTCTTAATTTAACTTATTCAACAAAAACTCCGAACCCAACATTGGCAGATGTACAGCCAAATCCAACAGAAGAGAAAGTAAGCAAAGTTACTCCTGGCCCCACACCTGATCCCACGAGAACATTGAACCAAAAAGAAACTTTTAAAGTTACAACAACGAATATTACAACTTTTTCAACAATACAGACAAATATAACAACTATTGTTTATACATATACGACAACAACAATAAGAATATATGTAAACAACACAATTATTGAAATATCAACAGTTACAGAATCAGAAAGTACGCTTTCAAACACTATTATTCTAACAAATTCATCTGTTTTCTCTGAAACAGTTGTCTTCACTCAATCATCAACTTTACAAATCATTTATACCTTTTTAGAAACATATATTCAGACAGAAACAGATGTAATTATTATTGTTCCTGGAAATGAAGACGTGGGAAAGAGTAAAACATCAGCATCAGAAGTTATTCTCATTTCCACACTAAGTATTGGTTCTGCTTTTATTCTTGCTGGCATTGGATTGTTCTTGTACAGAAAGAACAAACAAGCACTAAAAGAAGAGGACTCAGAAACAAATTCAATAGATGAACTCACAATGCAAGAAGAAATCGGATCTGCTCAAATGATTGAAAAGATTGATGAACCTATTGAAGGCGCTGATGAAGCGGGAACTAGTTTAGATTTTTAATCTGTTTTGAAAGCAGTATTATTATTAGTTTTATATGTTTTTCACTAAAAATTTCTATATTCACCAAAAATTACTTGATTATCTTTTCACGGAAAAAAAATTCAGACATTACTGATAATAACCCATTTTAATGGTATTATGAGTATAAAGATTACTAGAAAAAGGCCTATGTGACTAACATGCCCAATTTTTTGGTAAAAAAAATCAATCTGACAGTAAAAAACTGTTAATTTTCCAACAAAAAATTGATAAAACTGTGAGATTTGCCGGTACTCTCGTAATTTCCATAAAAACGATATATATGATCCTTGCCATCAAGCTTTTTGAGGATTGGGAAATTAAATTTTACCAGCATTATTGAAATTTTTTTCCATTATTGAAAATTTTTGAAAGTGAAGTGAGTTTAGTTAACTTAAAGCAATATGAACACCACCTCAAAAAGGTACTTAATTATCGATTGGGGTAATGATATTAAAAATAGAGAGCCATTTTATTTCTTCATCAATGATGTGAAAGTAGAGTTACCAAAGCAAGTTTCAATCCTGGTTTCAAAATTAGTTCATGATGAATATTTACAAGATAGTACAGTTAATTCAGTAAGTGTATATTTGAACCTATCATGCAATAATACAATCGACATTATTTCCGAATTTTTTTCAACTGGTGTTCTCAGATTTGAAAATGATCAATTACATAGACAAGATATATTCGAAGTTGGCAAGGTTCTCGGTATAGAATTCTTGATAAACTTGTTTAAAGAGTACGCTAGATCATCAGTCAATGGGATTACGGAAGAAAACTTTTTTGACACCTGTGATTATGCAATGATTAAAAACGATAAAAAAGTATTAAATGAATGTATTTCGTTCTTTGCATCAAATATGTATGATTTTCAAGAAGAATATAAAGTTAGAGCTCTCAAACGATATGGATACGACTTTTTTGAACAAGTTTTGGCATCAAAATCTCTGAAAATTATAAATGAAGATTCCTTAGTCAGAACAATCATTGCATTGAGCGAATATGATAATTCATTCTTTTGCATTCTTAATAATGTCAGAGTTGAATTTTGTAACCAAGATTCTATCAAAGCCATCAAAAACTTTGCAGTTAACCATAGTTTAGAGTCTATCTCAACAGAAGTTTTCGAGCGAGCACTTCTTAGTCGTTCACCCATTCACCATAAACTATCACTTTCAAAAGCAACTAATTATACTGCAGCAAGCACTCCTAATAAGCTTCAATATTCAGATACAAATTATTATCAAAGAAATGTCAATCCAGCAAAACTCCAACTCTCTAATCTAAATAGTTTTATGTCGACAACATACTCCAATAAGTTCAACATATCAACCACTCAAGGACTCCATTATATTGATCACTCCGATGAAAATAAGAGAAAATTATTAGGTTTAAGTAAGACAAAAGATAATCTGAATCGGATTTATGATGTCCTTGAAAAGGCATCACAAGAAGAAGATTATTCAACAATCAAATATGCAGTTGATGAAAAATACACGGATATTTGTGATGATAAAAAGAAAAATTTGGTTCTTATTGCAGCTTGGAAAAATAATTTATCCCTTGTAAAACAATTGTTTAATTGTGGCGCAAATGTTAGATGCAGATCTTATACTGAAAGAACAATTCTTCATTACTTTTGTCAATATGATAATCTAGAAGGTGTAAAATTCGCTCTTAACTTCATTAATGTTAATGATCAAAATAGTGATGGTTGTACGCCACTTCATGATACTATCAAATATGCAGCGGAAAATCAAGTTGCAATTTGCGAATATTTGATTTCTCAGCCAAATATTAATAAAACTGTTAAAAACAAAGATAATGAAACTGCACTCCAATCCGCAATAAAATTCGCACCACAAAAGATTGTCGATCTTCTTAAAAGAAATGGTTTTAAGGAATGAAATATTTTCCTGCAATTACTTCATAAGATTTAACTTATTAAACTTATTTATTGTTTTGAATTTTTAACACATGTTTTTTTACATAAAATAGAGATCTTCTCTCAAAAAATGATATTTCTGTGGCTAAGTAATGATATCTTATGATTTAATCACAACTTCAATCATATTACAATAAAATTTTAAAAAAATTATGAGCAAATTCTCAATTTTTATTACAATTATTAATAGAATATTGGTTACTGGTATTAGGAAATAGAAATGTGTAAGATTTAAATGATGTCAAAAACAACTTATGTTTCATACAGAAAGTTCTTTGTTATGAGCGAATTGAAGATTTATTTGGAGAACCAAATGGTCTACAATCACAGACATAAAGAAGAAGAACTCAAACACCAAAGAAGTGGTTTAATAGGAACAATTTTTATCTTGTTAATCATTATTGTTTTGTTTGGTCCAATGTTCTTCTTGATCAAATCTAAGATCAGCACAGAACCAAATTCAATTTATTCAGCATCTCTTGAATGTGGATTGAGCTCAACAGGATATCTTTACAAGAGCTACGCCCACATTATGCCGATGACAACAGCACAACAGAATGAATTAATTAAGGATTCAGATGAATTCGATTATTTGAGAGCGATTCCAACAGATAATATGTATATCATAGATTTCCCGCTTGAAAGTCAGTTAGTTCCTGAACTTCCTAATGAAACAATTGACACGATTTTCAAGTCAAATGATTATGAGATTGTTTATACATTGAACTTGAATTTCTTGAAAGGAACAACAGATTCATTTTCACCAAATGTTGTACAAAAATATCAGTTGTTTAATGAGACATTGTCACTTCAAAACAAGACAATGTTGTATGAGAACTATCTTTCTCACAACGGAACTGTCATGTTCAATTTCTCATTGCCTGTTTTGTTGATGACTTTCTATTCATATCCAATAATGCCAACTAAATCTGAAAGCCAGATTTACGGTATGGAATTCACAGCAAGAGGAAAATTTGCTTTTGTTCATAGAGAATCAGCATCTTCTTTGTTGGCAACACCAACAATTAGAGTCATGTTGTATTCATCAGAAGTTCCTGCTGCTGGTGAGGTATTCTCATCAGGAGTTATGGCAACATCTATAATTGGTATCTATATTTTGATCATTTTCACATTTGGTGAAGTTTTGAGAGAAAGAGTTCTCAATTCATATGAAGGTTTGTGGATAGAAAGAATGAGACATCCTGAAGTTTTGTACCAATACATCATCGCTATCGAAGCCTTTAAACTTGTAGAAGCTTATGATAAAGAATATATGATGATTGAGAAACTTTTGGATGTTGTGAGATCTAAAGAAACTTGCATCCAAATGACAAATGATATCGAAGAAGTTTCTGAAGAAAAGAACTCTTCAGATGATGATGCACCTCCACCTCCTTCTCCAAAGCAAAACCAGGCACCAAAGCAAACACCAGAAACTCCAAAACAACAAACCCCTGAAACTCCTAAGCAACAAGACCAAGAACCTCCGAAAGAACAAAATCAAGAACCTTCAAAACAGGAATCACCAAAAACTGTTGAATTCGTAAATGTTGATCCAAAAACATAAATTCAAAATTTCATCCAAAGAAAATGTAAATATTTAATTTTTAATAATTATATAATATTGTATTTCTTTTGATTGTATGAAAATAGTTTTTACATTGAAATTTTGAATGAAATTTTACCAAAATTTTAGTTTCAATTTTTCGCCAAATACTGAAACTATTTTAAATTTAATGTTGCACGAAATGCTGTATAAAGAAAATGAAAAGTTTACATTGAACAAAATTTTTCGAAAATATTATGATATTTGTAAACTATTCATAAGATGTGAGTCTTTTTTCATCGTTCTCTCAATCTTGAAAATTGTTCTGGAATTTTTACCTTTTGAAATTTTTTTGAATACTTATGCGGCAGAATAAAATTTCAAAATAAAAATTTCAATTTTAATAATGTGGTTCGATCTTCAGCATCTCGCTATAGATCCATCTCTTATCAAGGAAATCAAGCCTTGCGTTTACGAGATTCCAATTGGTTTCGTTCCAAACATGAAGGTTCCAGGTTATTTCTACTCAACACCCGAAATGGCAAAGTACGCATTCGATGAACTTCAGAACTGGATGTCGAACCGTAACCAGGGTCTCCCATCAATCTTACAGATTTCATTTGTTGCTACACTTCCAGGTATCACAAAGGGCTCATTCGGTATGCCAGATATGCACTCTGGTTATGGTTTCTCAATTGGTGGCGTTGCAGCATTCGATACAACAGATCCAGATGCATTCATCTCTCCAGGTGGTGTTGGCTACGATATCAACTGTGGTGTCCGCTTGATGACAACAAACTTAACATGGGAAGAGGTCGAGCCAGTCAAGAAGGAACTCGTTGAGAAGCTCTACGAGTACATCCCAGTTGGCGTTGGTGGCAAGCTCGATGGCGTCTGCGATCGTGACCATCTTCGTGATGTAATGTTAAAGGGCGCTGGCTGGGCACTTGAGAATGGTTTCGCAGTTCAAGAGGATATCGACAACTGTGAAGAGAATGGTTGTCTCAAGGGTGCTGATCCATCTTTGATCTCAGACCGCACAATTACACGTGGTACAGGCCAGCTTGGCACAGTTGGTGCAGGAAACCACTACATCGAAGTTCAGCGTGTCGACAAGATCCTCGATGAGGAGAAAGCACGCGTGATGGATCTTCACGAGGGACAAGTTGTTGTCATGATCCACACAGGATCTCGTGGCTTAGGTCACCAGGTTGCAGATGAGAACATGAAAGTATGCTCAGAGAAGTTTGTCAAGGAATCACTCCCAGACAAGCAGCTTGCTGCACCATCTTTCCACTCTGAGGAAAGCCAGAAGTACTTGCGTGCAATGTACGCAGCTGCAAACTTCGCTTGGTGCAACCGTCAGGTAATCATGCACAACGTTCGCCGCGCATTCTCTGATGTCTTCAAGGACCGCAAATTAGAGACACACCTCGTCTATGACGTTGCACACAACATCGCAAAGGTCGAGAAGCACAACATCGACGGTGTTGAGAAGGAGTAAATCGTCCACCGTAAGGGTGCCACACGTGCATTTGGTCCAGGCCGTGAGGAGATCCCAGAGAAGTACCGCTCGATCGGCCAGCCAATCCTCATTGGTGGATCAATGGGAACAGCATCATATGTTCTCGTCGGAACAGATGAGTCAATGAAGTGTGCATTCGGATCAACATGCCACGGTGCAGGACGTCTCATGTCTCGTTCAAAGGCACTCAAGACAATTCCTCTCGAGAAGGTACAGAATGATCTTGCTTCACATGGTGTCTTCCTCAAGGCAGCAGACAAGCAAACAATTCAGGATGAGTCTCCAGACGCATACAAGGACATCGAGCAGGTTATCGATGCATGCGAGACAGTTGGTATCTCACACAAGGTTGCACGCCTCGTTCCAATGGGCGTTATCAAGGGATGATCTTATAATTACAAAAGCATATGAATAAATGTTTTGTAATGATTTGTCAAGTTATTAATAACTTTTTCATACATCAGATTGATATGCGAATTGATATCTCATTTGAAATTAATTATATTTTATTGAGTATTCAATGAGCCAAGAAGTTCCACATGATGTTAAGCAAATACAAACAATTCTCTAGCCATTGAAGAGAGATAAGATTGAAATTTAGATAATTTTATTCTTATTGTTACGATAACATGGCTTGTATATGTGAAAAAATCAAAACGATTATATAAACAAATAAATTTACAAACAAGAAAAATAAAAAACAATTAAAAAATTATAAATTGATGCAATCTCTCACGTTGCATATCTCATCGTTCTTAAGCTTGTTCACAAGCTCATTAGAAAAGATGGAAATACCGACTTGCTTGATGACTTTGCATAAAACAAGTCTCTTATGCCAAGATCCACGCATAAGTCTCTCTTCCATGCATTTGATCAATGAATTATCAGAGTTGACCAACATGGCCCAAAGATTTGCGCTTTCATTCCTGATAATTGCTGTTTGATCTTCGGAATAAATTTCTGCGAGTCTGACTAATTGGTTTCCGAGAGAATGGAATGAATTCCTCGCATTGTTTGAGGAGGGCGTATCTGGTTCTCCAATCTGGAATGTTAGATGGATCTAATAATTCGATAAAGTCACTTTGGTTAGTAAAATTCTGTGCAAATGAATACAATCTCCATGCGAATGGAGTAAATGAAACTAATTCTGATGCAGCTCTTAAGTAAAGTGGTTCTTCTGATTTGATATCGGCTTTGCTTGCTGTTTCGAGTAAAGCAACGGCAGCATCGTTTCTATCGATCTTAATAGCTTCAAAGAACGCGTCGATGATCTGAGAAAACGATGTGGCCATTACAATTTCCGGTAAAGATGGAAAAGCGTATCTAACAGTTATAGAGCTAGAAAGTAGTTTCTTGTATTCATCTAAGAGAGGTGGTGATGCCTTTGCAATGACGGTCGCTGCAACTTGTCTTACGCCTGGATGTGTATCGTTTGCAGCCTGGATAAGAATATTTCTCATTGAATCATCGTCAATCATGCAATTTGGAAGGATTGTAAGAACTGTGCCTCTGACAACTGATGACTTATCTCGAGCTAATAATTTAAAATATTGTTGTACGCGCCAGAAATCGCGAACAATTGATATCAAATGAACTGCTAACTTGCGTGTATTCTGATCTTCGTCTTGATATAAGTGAGAAATGATTTCGCAAATGATATCATCTCGGTAGTATTTCGGAATAGAAGAAGCAATTTCAACGGCTAATTCGGTTAAATCAGAGGCCTTTCTTGGACCGCCAAATTTTATTGTTGATTGGATTGTAGAGAAGATTTCATTCCTGATGATCGAAGATCTATCTTCCGGAAAATTATCGAGAATTAAACGAATTAATGTTGGAAGTGTTTCAAACTTGTTCTTTTTGTCTTGCTTGATAATATTTTTGATCTCTGGTATGAGTTGTACGTTGATAAAGTCAATAGAAAAGTCCTCGTTGCGAATTGGCTGAGCAATTACAGGGAAACATTGCCTATTGACAAAATCAGGATCATCCAAATTGCTTATACGCAAACTTGGAGAACTCAAGGATAAAGAATCAAACATAATTATACTACTTTTTATTGATATCGTTAAAATTCAACACAAAAATTGTGGCGACTGATATTTAAATGAACCTAAATATTATTGAACTGCATACAGAAAACAACCATAAATCCTAATTAGTAGGATAAATTTTTAAACTTTTTGAGAACGACTTTTGAATTAAATTTGTCTAAATTTTTTCCTCTCTTTCAATTCATTAATTAAAATGATTTAATGGAATAATATTAATTAAACGCAGATCTACAATACATTTATAAAATAGCATTATCAATTCAATTCATAAATTCGAGTGAAAATATTCGGTTACATATGCAGAACTTAAAATAAATTGAATTCAGCAAATTTTAAATAGAAATTTTGAAATTGCTAACGTGTTTTTATAAAAATTTATTCAAATATTCTCTTATCAGCAATTGAAAGATTTGCAATAATGAGATACGTTCCGAAAACTTGTTATTGGAGTCAAATTCTCCTATTTGACTAGATTTTTGATGGAAATTCTAAATTTTGAAAAATGCAAATGGTATAAAGGTATGTTTGGTGGGCAATTTAATTTCTATATCTATCGTAATGATGTTCTCTCTTATAATGAAAGCCAAAAAAATAATTAACTAGTAAACAAAATATTTAATATGCAAAACAATAACATTTCTTATTCGTTAAGAGGTGTCCGAAGATTACCTTGCATTTCGTTATGCAAATGATCATGGCTGTGGCTGTGCAAGTGTGCATGGTCGTGATCATCGTGATCGTGGTCGTGTTCATGGCCAGGAAGGTTCACATGTGGGCAACCGATTGAATGTTGGTAAACTGGAGGAGTTTGGAAGATTCTTTTATCACTTCCAAAAGATGTTGCGTAGAAGCAGGAACCAACGCTATCAGTGCCTTGAGGGAAGTCATCTACGAATTCTATTTGTACTGTTGTTGAATAAACACCATGGGAGATCATTATATTATGGCATTGTTCAAGAACTTTCTTGTTTCTTTCTTTAGAATCGACAACAACATGAAGTAGAGCTAAGTATATTTCTTTGCAAAGCTCCCAAACATGGAGTTCATGAACAGCAACTATACCTTCAATCTTCATCAAGTCTGCTTTAATTAATTCGACATCAATGTACTCAGGACATGATTCAAGAAGTATGCTACCTGTGCGACGTAATAATCCTTGAGATCCATAAACTAAAATGATGAAGATAAAGATTGAACAAGCAGGATCTAAATAGAAACGTCCATTCCATGTAGTCCATTGGCAAACAGCAGCTGAAATAACTACAGCGACTGATCCAAGAAGATCGCCAATGATATGTAAAAATATTCCTTGAATATTATCCGAATGATGGTGATCATGGAAAATGAAAATGCCGATAGCGTTAACGAGAAGGCCGAGGATACCGACGATTAAGAATGCTTTGGGTTCGACGATTTCTTCTACTTTAATAAATCTTTCGATTGCTTCAAATAGAATTGTCATGCAAACAGCAAGCAAGAAAATAGCGTTTGTGAATCCTCCAATAACTTCAGCACGTGCAAGACTGAAAGTATATTTCTTTGTTGGAGGTTTCTTTGCTTTTTCGTGAGCAACAAGACCGATAATTAGCGACATCTCATCTGAAAGCATATGCCAAGCATCAGACTGAAGTGATAATGATTTGGTTATAATTCCAGTGATTAATTCAGCAAAGAAAAATATACCAGTCAAGCTAATCATAAGAATTAAGCGCCATGTTACACCCTCAGCAGCGTGGTTATGGTCGTGATCATGATCATGGTGATGGTCGTGGTCATGAACATGAAAATGATTATTTTTTTCGGCGACCTGTAAAAATTGTTCGCAGTTCTCTGGTTCTAGTAGGCCAACCGTTGTATCGCTTTCGTTATGTTCTGAATGTGTATGATGATGGCCTGGTTCAGCTTCATTTTTGTTCATTACTTTCTTATGATATAAATTATCAACAATCATTATTAAATTTGAGAAGGAAGAAACGGTTATTTTAAAAATTGATAAGGTTAATCACCCTACAAAGTATTTAATTTTTATTCAATTTTTAAATATCAAATTTAATTATGCCATGAAGCGGGGGACGCAGAGTACGCTTCATGTTGTAATAAACAGAAATTCATCAAAAGTGACAGCTCTCAATTTTTTGACATTTGTAAATTCTAAATTGAATGAGAAAAATGAAATAATACTAAGCATAATACAGTATTCGAGATTTAATTATAATTAGGAAAAAGTTAGTTTTGAGAGTACTTTTCATAGGCATATAGAATGAAATCTTCTGAAAAATAATATCACATAAACTCATATTATTTTCTAATATATAACTATTTTATATAAAAATCAAATTCAATGATCTTAAAAGCGAAGGATAAACCTCAAAATTTACGAATATAATGAGTGGGAATATAATGCTTATCTATCAAAACCATATGAAATATCAATTTTTGCTTTACGCCTAATTTTTGACGACAATTAGCAAAAAATGTTAAATGTTAACACTCAGTCCATTTGAATATGAAAAATAAAATTGACTTTGATTAAATGTTTTTATTTATCATGCAATTCTTCTTGCGACCAAAGATTTGAATAAAAGTTCAAAAAATAAGATAGCTTAAAAAATAATATACGGTAGTGTTTACTAATAGATGAATAGTATATAAATTCTATTAAAATGGATTTGATCCAAAAAAATATATAAAATTTGATCATAAATAAAATCGTTTTAAATTACTTCTTCATTTAAATTATAACAATTATTTTTGGTTTTATATTTTTTTGGATCAAATCCATTTTAATAGAATTTATATACTATTCATCTATTAGTAAACACTACCGTATATTATTTTTTAAGCTATCTTATTTTTTGAACTTTTATTCAAATCTTTGGTCGCAAGAAGAATTGCATGATAAATAAAAACATTTAATCAAAGTCAATTTTATTTTTCATATTCAAATGGACTGAGTGTTAACATTTAACATTTTTTGCTAATTGTCGTCAAAAATTAGGCGTAAAGCAAAAATTGATATTTCATATGGTTTTATGATAGATAAGCATTATATTCCCACTCATTATATTCGTAAATTTTGAGGTTTATCCTTCGCTTTTAAGATCATTGAATTTGATTTTTATATAAAATAGTTATATATTAGAAAATAATATGAGTTTATGTGATATTATTTTTCAGAAGATTTTGTGTTCTTCTTCAAAATTTTATTTTTTTATTAAAAAGAATCTTTACAAAATATACATTTACTTTAATTAATATTTAAAAACGTGCTCTATCAAAAGTTCCAAAAATTCAATATTTTAGCTTTTCTGAGGTGTCACTTTTGATGAATTTCTGTTTACAACAATGTATGCTGCATATGAATTCCCTCGGCAAGGAACATGGATTTTATTAAAATAATGAGTTCATATTCGGTCAATTTTCATTTAATAAGAACTCTTATTTAACCATTATCTTAGGAAATGATAGACTATAAGATTTTTAATTACCATTATGCATAATGTTTATTTTCTATCATACTCGTGAATTTTTGATTTGGAGAGATAGAAAAGTTCGCTTTGAGATTTACATATGGTGACAAAGCGCATGAAACAGGTATATGAATCGACGAATCGTAAGGTTGGAGCAAATAATGAAAATATAAGCTATAAAATACTGTTCTTTTCATTATAACTGCTTGAGAATGATTTCATTATGTACATATATTTTTGAAAAAGTTGTATGACTTCTATATCCATGACAATATATTCTTCCCTTTCTATATATATATATCGAGCGAGGAATAAATTCTGCATACAGTCCTCAAATTCGCTTCTTTTGGATCTTTCTCATTTTGGAGTTTAGATTTATGTCCAGATGAGATAAATAATTTTGATATTATCCATGCATTGCATAGTCATGATGATATTCTAATTCCAATACTCTTATTGATGCGATTTATACTTTGCTTATTGATTATTCGTAATTGTAAATGATCAAATACATCAAAGAAATGCTCTGACTATGAACTCGTAATGCTTGAATAATTTTATGGATATATATGCATTCCTTAAAGAAAGAATTCTTATAATACTCATATGACTAAAATGATGGGAAATTTTCGTCGAACTAACGAAGAAGGAAACAATCGGTAGCTTTCAATCATTCACTGCTTTCTTGCCTTGCAGTTCTCAATGACTTTTACGATCTTTTTATAATAAGAGCGAGCTTCGGAAAAATTTGAACTCGTCTAAAATTTGCCAATATTTCCTTTCGACTCTCATGATGAACGTACGCAATTTAAAATCTGAGAAGTTGGTAGGAAGTGGAACATACGGCGAAGCATACAGATTTATTGACGAAAAGGGTGATGCTATTTCCGTAAAAAAATCAAAACCGATTCAACCAGAAAAACCAATTCCATCTGTCATAATTCGAGAAATATGTCTCCTAAGCGAACCTAAATATATTCATATTATTCATGCGCAAAAGGTTTCAATTCAAGGAATTAATTCGAATTATAGCATTCATTTCAACTATGAATTTGGTGCAATTGACGTATATAAACTACAAACTAAATATTTAAATAGATCTCCTTCAGAAATTGTTGCAAAATCAATTCTGTTTCAATTATTACTGGCATTGAATCATCTCCATAGCCATGGAATCATACACTGTGATCTTACGCCATCCAATTTAATTATAATGCCGAAAGCATACGAGCGACCAGGAATTCTTAAATTAATCGATTTTGGATTATCAAGAACTGCAGAATGGAAGAATCAAGAGGAAAATACGTTTGTAGTCACAATATGGTACAGATCTCCGGAGCTTTTACTCGATGACAAACACTATACAACAGCAGTTGATATGTGGGCTGCAGGATGTATATTTGCGGAGCTATTAACGGGCGAAATATTGTTTCGCTCTAAAGCTAAGAATGAAAATAGTAACGAATTTTGTGACGTTCAAATGGAATCGATTTTACGAGTGATGGGGAATTTTAGACCATCAGATTTGCCTCAATATCAGAGTAATTTTCTTATACCATTCCAACAGTTAAATTATAGACCATTTCAAAGTACTTTTGACATGAAATTTAGTAATATTGATCAAACTGCAAAAGATCTTTTGAGATCTATGCTAACACTAAACCCAGCAAATAGAATTAGTGCCCACGATGCCCTGCGCCATCCGTACTTTAATAAATTACCAGTTCCTGTGATGAATATCACTAATTTGTTTCCTGATTCAAAGTGGGCTGAAATTGAAAGTAGTATATGGGAAAGTTAATAAAAGTATTGTTTTGTTTGTTATATTTAAAAAAAATATATGTTTATATGTTTTATTATTGCAGAATTATGATGTGAAAACACATCTTTAGGATAACACAGAACTTTTTATAAATTCTAATATAGTATATCTCATTGAAATGCTCTTGAAAGTCTATTTCAACGTTTCATTTATTGAAATCGTCTGATTTAGTAAGATAGTCTTACTCAAATTCATATACTATATGAGAACTTTTTGTGATATTATTGATTGTGCATGGGAAAAAAATAGATAAAGGAAATAAATATTAATTTATTAAAGAAAAAGTATCTTTTGTACAATGTTAACTAATTATAGATTAGGATAATTCGATGTTATCATTATGAAGCAGAAAAGAAAACGAAAAATCGATGAATTGATTTCATAACAATATTAACTGAGTTAATGAGACTAATGGTAAGACACTAGTATAGTGTGCATTAACAAGAACTAGTTACTAGTATTAATTCATCTAACCGATAATCGTATTGAAAATTACATTTGAAACGTAGATTTAAATATTGTAAACATAGCTCTGTGTATATGCTAGCAAATTTAACATTAAAATTCGAGTGAAATTTAACGATTTACAACTTGAATTTCGATTATTTCCGTATTTTCTATTTTTTTAATATCATTGATTATATTGTTTCTGTCTAAAACTTCACCTGTTACTTTAAGGTCAAATTCTCTCTCTTTACCCAAAAAATAGGCAACAAAATCGTATAATTTTGAGATAGGTTCTTGAACACGGAACCACTCGTAAATTGCTGTATTGTCAGGCATCATGAAATATATGAAAACTGAAACTGTATGATATAATTCATTTTTTGTTGCAATTGCAGTCCAAAATGGAATAGCAGATTCGATCTTAGACTGAACAGGTAGTGCATTATGAGTGGTAGAGAACATTTTCTTTGGGAAAATAGTTCTCTTTTGTTCAGTTGTCATATATTTAAAAAATAAATTATTCAATTTTTTCAATGACCATTCACAAAAATAAATTATTTAATCGCATTTCATATAAAACTAAACTAAAAATATAAAATTCGAAGTTAAAATTCACGGAGATCCTTCTGTGCGAAGAAGTCTTCAACCATATCTTGTTCCATGAAATCTTTCCGAATGGATCAGCTCTAGAATTCTCAGCAGGGCCTTCTGTTGCAACAATTGAATCATTATTAAGTGAAATTTTGAAGTCAGTTGTCGCCATTTCATCTGCATGAAGGACTGTTTCTTCCTGAAGTGAGATAGCTGAATCGTCACTTACTTCATCCTTTCTCATAAAGTAATAAGTAAAGAATACAATTAAGGCAATCAGAGCAATTAAACCAGCGACAGCACCAGCATAATTGCTATTAATTTATTATCCTTTTTTATAGTAGAGGAATTTCCTTGGGCTTCAGGAAGTTTTGCTTCAAGTGTTGCTTGAACTTTGATAATAATAGGAGTTGCTGAAGGTGAGAATGTATGTCTAGGTGTACTATGTGGTGTAGAAGCAGCTGTTTCATGAGGCGTTGGCTTAGGAATTGTAATTGTGAAGTTAGGATAAAACAAAGGTACTGAATAAGAACCTGGGAATATCTTTCCTGACTTCAATGAAGGACCAAGCTGTGTCTGAGCTGTTGGATACCTCTTTTCTGTTGTTGGACCTGGAACCTTAGTAATAGGTGTTGCATCATAAACAAACTTTGTTGGACTTGGAACTCCAGCTGCTGTTCCATTCACTGTAGGTGTGCCAACGATGTAGGAAATGTTTGTTTCGTTATAAACTGAAGGAGCATCTCCAATTCCTGGTAAATCTGTTGTAATGACTTCGCAAATACCCCATGGTTCTCTTGTTGTATTTCTCATCTGAAGATAATTGACGGAACAGTTTCCTTTCAAAGGACGTTTAACCTTTGAAATTGCTTCATCTCTTTCTACTTCTGGGACAGCTCCGTACATGTAGTCATCATATGTGACGTATTCAAGGTAGCCATCAAGAAGAACTTCATTACCGGCACCTCCTCCCAAAGATGATCCGGTTGTTGTTGCTGAGTCTTTGTAGAAACAGGTGTGGTATGATCGAAGAGAACGCATCTCGTAAGTCTTTGCACCTGTTGGTGTAGAACCTTTCCTGGAGTCAGAGTAGAAGTAAATTGCACCACCTCCTCTTCCCAATTCATGATTGGAGTTAACTTTATTGGGGTAATCTTTACTCATGGTCTCGCCGCGTAATTTAGTTTTAGTATCTGTAGTTAAACGGTATTCTGGAGTCGATGCATCAACAACGTTATAAGCAAACCAGCTTCTGAAGAGTTTAAGAGAATCACAGTTAGCAGATGATATTGCTCCACCTGTGAAACTGCACTTGTTGCTGTAGAACTTTGAAAGTTCAATGTAAACTTCCACTGCATATGAAATTGCAATGGCTCCACCAACTTCTGAAGCGATATTTTGCCTAAACTCAAGCCAACCGCCTATAAGCGTAATTTTGGGAGAAAGGTAGCTTCCATCTGTTGGATTAAATTCCGATTGGAAATAGATAGCGCCACCATTCTTGTAAGCCATATTACTGGTAAATGTCGAGTTATATAATAACATTGCGGATGAAACAGAGCAAATAGCTCCACCTACAGACGCTTTGTTAGATTCAAAAATGATTTGGTAATCAGGTGAATCTGAATGTGCTTGAAATATACTTTCCAATATGTTAATAGCTCCACCTGAGCCTGATGTAACGCCTGCACCGAAAGCGAAGTTATTTAAAAATTTTGTACGGCCCGTAATTGTAATTTCGCATTTATAAAACGTCTGATTTCTTCCTGAATGACTGATTTCTTTATCTTGAATAGTTGTTGACTGTTCATGAAATTCAAATAAATCAGAAGTCGATTCTGAAATGCCCTTTACAAAGAGATCTCCGCTATCCTTTTCTACAAGATTTGGATGATATAAGGCATGAGTTGCTCTGATTAAGAAATTAAAGTAAAAACAAATCATCATTATTTGATAGCCACTTTTATTTTTGAATCACATTGAATTACTTGAATGATTATAATTATTTGCAAGTGATCTAAGAATATAATAGTTCAATATAAAAAAGTGATGTTTGATCACATTTAATATATATTTTCTGAGTTCATTCAAAATATTAACAATAGCAATTTTAATCAACTTCAGCATATGCATATATTTGATTACAGATTCTATATAAAGGATTATCGTCGGAAAATCTGACATAAATTGGGGTTCTCAGTTAAGATATTTGATCTACTTAAATTTTACAACCTTATTTACGAAAAAAGGCGGAACAAAATCAGATTCAAAGATTTCAAAGATAATTTGAATGTATCTACAAATTAACTTACTTTTCAAGATTATTTTATATAAAATTTAAGTATCTGTTTAAAATTTAGATATTAATTCCGTTAAATGTAAGATTAAACCTTAAAATTGTGGATAACAGATTTATCCAAATTTTTCCAAATTATTGTAATGAACACTATGTCATCAATAAAATTTTCATCTTCTCAAAGTGAATTCATTCTTTATCCGTTATTTCGGATACACAAAGAAGTAATTTTTTTGATAAGAACCTTAACCGATAATGCATTTTAGTGCTCCATTCGTCATGTTAATGCTTTGTCATGGCAGATCATTAAAAATGAATAGTTATCTCTGCGAATTCAGTATTATCAAAAAACAAAACGGAGTAAATTAGCTAGTTTTTTAAAGAAAATTGTTATAACTCTGGAACTGAAACTTATATTTATATGAATTCCATGCTAACGTAAAGAAATTAATATTTGTGAAATTCCAATTGCTTATTTTTCTTACAGACACTATTTCACAATGTAACAATCCCGGTAGATTGTGATAGATATGATATTTCAATACAATTGATCATAAGTATTACTTTAAAAAAAAATATTTCGCTAGCATAGAAATTCCAATTATTATCATGTTTATATGGAAAAGACAAACCATTATCATGATCATAATATAGCAAACTTTCCCTATTATAAAAACAATAAATTATTTACATATCCGGAATATCAAAGTCAGATCCAGTTTCATTAAGTATTTTAACGCATGGCTGAAAAATCTTTGGAAATGGTACATGGTTGTGAAATCTGGTAGAATCCTGAGTTAAACAAGTTTGGAAACAAGTAGATATATTAGCCATAGACATTTGGTTCACGTGAGCATTGATGAATACTTCATTTATTGCAGAAAAGATGTAAGCTAAGCATTTCCTATTAATTTGAGGGAGATTTTTAATTACATCGTAAATAGATTCTTCTCTAAGCTCTACGTAATATTGATTGAATACTTCCGGAATAAGAATTGGTTCCGGTATGTTCATCAACCAGTTCTTCAAAAATCCAGAAACGTCATGGACTTGACAGCATGGAGGAATAGCTACTTCTTTGTGATTTAATACATGGTATAATTCCTCAATATAATATTTGTTTCCATTAATTCTGAAAACTCCAACTGTTTTTGCAAACTTTTTGATGAAACTTGTGCATTCTGGTACAAATGCTGGAACTCCATCTTCTGTTAAATGGAGTGATTGAAGGGGTTTCCCTTGAAGTGAAGGTGTTGCATACATTTTTTTTCGAATTCCGAATCAAAAATCTTGTCACTTTTTTAACGTCTAGTTCTAAAAAAGTTGAGTCCCCTAGCTTTAATTCTTTATGATGAATGTGGCTTGCTGTCTGTGAATAACAAAAAACGTACAACTCCGAAGCAATTTCAATTTCCCCATTCCACAGAAATCGAATCTTGAGCCAAGTCCTATAAATTCATATATGCTCACAATACTCATAAGCAAATGCATAGAAAAGATTATTAAAAACAATTTGAAATTTTAATCTAATGCAAAAATATCTTCACTATCAGAATCTGACTTCTTTTCATCTTCACCACCTACTTGTTCGTATTCTTGTTCTATTTCTTCATGAATTATTGGCTCATTTGGAATTTCTTGGATTAATGGTTGTTCTTTTACGAATTTTTCTTCTGCTTTCTCTTCGGACATGACGAAATCATCACTGGAATCTTTATCTTCCTCTTCAGCCTTTTCCTGTTCAATCTTTATCTTTTCTAATTCACCTTTTCCGAGATTTTCTTCTCCTTCATGATCTTCTGGAAGTTCATCATCGCTAGAGAGGAAGAATCTGTCATGACTGATATCAATACCTTGTTTCCTGGCTGTTTCACGATAAATTCTTCTCTGCTGTTTTCTGTTTCTTTCATCTTCGGCTTCTTTTTCCGCTTTAATCTTTATTCGCTCCTGCATTGCAGCACTTGGGCCATTAGCTAGATATACAATAGCTATACGGCGCTCTTGAGCTGTAACTGGTTGTGAATCTAAATAATTTAGATTTGTTAATGTAGTAATAATCTTTCTACGGTAGCCACTCATTGTACGAGCAATCTCATTTCCTTCTAATTTGAGAACTCCTAAGTTAGGAAGTTTGAATATAACTTCAAATAAAGATTCATCTTCGAATTTATTATCAGCCAAGTTCAAAACACCAATTGAATCTTTGACAGCTAACAGTCCCTCGATACTTGCAGCATCTTTGAGCCTGTTGTGATCGATTTCAAGCGTATGTAACTTTGGGCAATGTTCAAGTCCTGTAATCTTTGAAATGTAGTTATGAGAAAGAACTAATGTTTCGAGATTAACGAGTTTCTCAAGTCCTTTGATTTCTTGGATAACATTTCCTTGAAGATATAAGCAGACAAGATTTGTAAGTGTATCTAATCCTTCAATTTCATAAATAGCGTTGTTGTTAAGCCATATTGATGTCAAATTTACATATGGCTCTAAGTTAGCGATTTTTTGGTAGCCACTGAAATGCAAATAAAGAACATCGTTGAGCTCTGGGATTGTATAAAGCTGGTTTTTAACACATGAGTCCATAATAGCTTTTGGTGTAATCATTGGTATTTGCTCTTCCTCTTCCTCATGGAGATCCTGACTCATTTTTTCTTACGCACGTTATTAAATTTTCACCTGGCTAATTTTAAATCTCTTGAGCTTTCTCTAACATATTCTGTACATACATATGAAATTCTTGAGTTTTTACCGCATGTAGTGCTTTGATTTATTAAATTTCATGATAATCAAATCATTCATCTAAATTGATACAGCAAATTAAGAAACATCTCATAAATTTATACTTACGAAAGTCTATGTTAATCTTGTGCATATATATTCCTCCATAGAATTTTGAATTTCATTGAAATGGAATAAAATTCAGAAAAATAAAATAGATATAGCAAAATAGATAGGAAATTTTTAAGTTATCTCACAAATAGTCTTTATTATAGTTAATATTTCTACTCCAAAATTGCATCTGCTATATTTTGATTTGCAACTTTGGCTTCTCTAAGGAATGGTACAGCTGGGAAGCAATGGAACATATGTGGGAACTCGTAATAGTTCAAAGGAATGTTCTCTTTCTGGAATCTATCTCTCAAAAGTCTGACATCAGGATTTAAGACATCATGAGTACCATCATACATAGAGATATTTGGTAAATTATGTAAATTGCCATAAAGTGGACTGATTCTTGGATCTTTCAGATCAATATCTCCAGCAAAGAGTTTAGCAGCTTGAATGAGACCAGAAATACTTGTCATCGTATCAACTTTATCGTTCTTATAGCAATCTTGATTTGTCATTGATAAATCTACCCATGGTGAGACCATAAATATCTTGGATGGTAAAGGAAGTTTCATATCTCTGAGAGACATGGCGAAACTAAGTATAAATCCTGATCCTGCTGAATCTCCTAGAAGATATACTTTCTCTGGTGCGTTTTTCTCCAAAACATGTAAATATAAGTTTTTGATGAATGAAAACAGCTTCGTATATGTCCACCTTGGTGCAAGATCGTAATCTGGAATGATAAATGTTGCATTTGTACGACTAATAATAGCTCCAACCATAAACCACTGGAAGCTAATCATATTTTGAACGTAAGCACCTCCATGAACGTAAAATACTACTTTATCAGTAGCACCTGTCTTTGGTTGTAATATCCAATAATGTCTGTCTTCGAACTTTGTGTAATTAATGTTTAATTTTCGAACCATATAAAATGGAACTCTTTCTGGAGTATCATCAAATACTCCCTTCTTGATTATACCATCGAGTTCGGGTTTGAAATTTAATGCATAGATGCAAAATTGTACAAATTTAGATAAAATACTTTTGTTTGGATCTAAATTATGGATTGTGAATCCTGGTTTAACAACACATGAGCTATCTATAACGTATGCTAAGAACAATGAGAGAATAGTAATAATGGATAGGAAGATAATCAAGAGTTTTCTCATAAATTTATGTAAACTATTCAAAGATCCGATCACACAATTTTATTAGACTTGGAGTAATATTACTTCAAGTGTATTTTTCAATTCATTTCACAAAAAAAATTATCGAAATCCTCGTAATTTACCCGGCCATTTCAAAACGAGCATCTTTCAAGAGAGAGGGTCAAAGTTGCTATTTGTCACTTTTCCACAAGAATATAATGGGGAAAAAGTTATCATATAGTTGATCTCATTCACTGAGGTGAGAGATGCATGTAGTGTAATTTGATAAACAGTGGGATTGCTGCTCTAAGTCCTAGGTTCGAGACACATTGGCTTTATTTTTCTCTTTTTTATTGACGTAAACTATTCAATTTTTGTGTTATCCATTCAAATTTCAGAATTTTTTTTGCAGATTTCACGCTACATTCGAAGTTACCTTTTGTAACAACCACCACCGCCTACGAAAGACGAAAGTGTGTCACGATTTCACCCGGAAATCCGACGGTTGTTTAAGAGTAAGCACTTTTGGCACCTACTCCATCTTTCAATGAATTCAAGATGTACATCATACTTCCATATTGTCTCAAAGCTATACTTGAAGTATTTTGTTTCAATTTCGTTGCTTTTATTATCTAAATTTAATTTGAACTCTCAAAAAGACATAATTTTAAAAATAAAGATCATTTTTACTTAAAAATGAGCATTAAAGAATTATATTCTGTGGGAATCACGAACGAGTTGCATTACGTGGTTGTTGAGCTTATCGTTAGCGATGAGTTCTTCGAGTTTGTGCTTGCAATTTAATTTTTAATCTATCAGAATCTGACTTCTTTTCATCTTCGGTATAATTATACATATATTAAATAAAAACAATATATGTATAAAGCATAAAGTTATCATAAATATCATGGTAAACGATGCTGTATAATGGTAATAGTTAAAAATCAAATTAATTAACAAGTTTTGTATTATCGATGTATTTCTGGGAAAATTCGTAATGTGGATTGTCAGAATATTGTGGTCCTGCATTTCTGTATTTTTCTTCGGGTGCCCAAACGCAGAAAATAATAATTGCGATTGGAATGCAAATAAATCCGATCAAATAGAGCCAGGAAGCTTTCTGTCCGAAAAATAGTATGGATAGGGCAAGAGAGTAAAAGTTATTTGATAAAAACGAGATATTCATCTCAGTAGCGCTGGAATGTTGAAGAACAAAAGGAACTAAGCTATAATATAGTGACAGAATTATTACATAGCCTATTAGCAAGCAAATTATCTGCCAGCTCCAATGATACGTATAAATTTGTTTCCATTCAACCGAACCTGTAACAATTGTAGCAACAGGAGCTGTACATAATGAAAATCTGAATAAGAATGTTGAAATTGTATTCTCAAATACTAAAACTTCTTGTAAAATGTTGGCAATTGCGTAACAAAAAGCAGAAGCAAGAGCAAGAACATTTCCTTGCCAATGGGTATCGCCAATTCCATCAGCAACGAATACTAAAACGATGCCTGTAACGCCAATAAAGATTGAAAGTACTTGCTGCCAAGAAATATCTCTTTTCAGGAAAAAGTAACTAATTGGTGCAACCCAAAAGATTACAGTCGTAACTAAAAGCATAGAAGATGACAATGAAGTCATTGTATATGCATAAATAGCTGTAACATCACCGCCAAAATTTAGTACTGAGACAATAAAGTATTTAATCCATGGCATTGATGTTTTTGGGGCGAATTTAAAATGGACGAGGAGCAGAGTTGTGTATGTTAATGCGAGTTGGAAGAATGGCATCGTTCTTCCGTTCAAATTATTCATAAGTGTGACAAATGATGCGCCACTAACATTCATTATGGCGCATACTTGCCACATTATCATTACAAACCATTTCTTTTCCATCATCTTGTATAGACATGTTGAAATACCCATTTCTTTTTAATTAAAATTTTCGTCACTTTTATATTTATTTGAAAATGGAAAATTTGGCAAATACGCCAATCATTCTATCAATAACTTAAATGGGCTATGTCTTATTGCGATAAGGCAATAATTTCAAAATTGTGCTTTCATAATGTTGAGCAATTCAATATATAGCCATTATGATTTAATAAATATCTTAGATACACTATACTTAATTTATATATGTGTGTTAACATCTCATTATTATATCTCTTTGATGATTTTCGAATTTTTAAACGGCAACAATGAGCAAAGCAGCACCTTTCGCTCTTGAACGCCAGGTTAAAAATATTCAATTCCGTATCCAGCAAAAAATTAGTATTGCTGATGATGAAATTGAGCGATTTTCAGAAGTTTTAACTCAGTATAAATCAGAGATTGTAAGAAAAGAAAAAGAATTAGAAAGAATTCAAGGAAAAATAGATTCTCTCACTCAAATAAAGGATGGAGAAAAGCGAAGAATGCAAGTAGATCATCAAATGAGGCTTTCTCAAATGACATTAAATCATCAATTATTTATACAGAAGCTAAGAGAAGAACAAGAAAACGAAATTAACCGAATACAAGATGAATTTGGAACAAAACTTGAAAATATTTCAAATCTCATTGATGGAAGATTGGAAAGATCTTATAAATCAGTTGAAAAAGAGATAGAAATGCTTCGAAATACAATTGATGTTAATGCTGCAACATTATCTCGTACAAATCGTAAAAAAGATAATCTAGATATTGAAACTAAAGACCACTGCAATACTATTAACAACGGAGTTATTCTTCAGCTAAGATCCTATGCTCAGAAATGTAATAATGAACGTGCTAACAATTTACTAATGTCGAGAGCCAAATTACAAGAATGTGTTGCACAAATTGAAGATATGGAAAAAGAACACATTACAGCTCTCAACGATCGTAAGAATGCGCTCGAACATATAGATAAGCAGTACGAAAAAGAACTTGCTTCATTAGCTCAGCAGCACAATCATAAGATTTTGATGTTGAGTGGACATTTAACAGAAACACAGAAAAGAATGCAGATTCTCAGAAAAGCTGCACATAACTTAGAGCAGAGCAATGAGCAGCAGCTGCATGAGACCATGAAAGAGATAGATATGATGCCTTCTCCAGTTCAAAATGATCAAGATTACGAAATACTTGGCGAAGAGCAAAAGAATGGAGAAGAGTTAGAGAAAAAGAGAAGTATTCTCAAGATGGAATTAAGGAAGAAAGAAGAGCTTTTAGATGAAGTTCGAAATGAAAACAGTAAGATACGAAAAGATATAGCTGCTGTAAGTCATCAGGTTCGTATGGGAGCCAGAAAGGCTCAATTCGGAATTTAATTTTTATTTTGTTTGTTGTATATAATAATAAAAAAAAACATATTGTTGTAATTTTATATAAAACAAAAATACTATTTAATATAAAAGATAGATTAACATGGATAAAAGAAAAGAGGATTAGAGAATGAGTTTGTAGATCTTTGGATAGGCGTCTGGCTTTGCAGATTTAAGATATTCAACTGGTCCGTTTGCACAAATTTCATCAAGAAGTTTGTCAGTACCAGGGAATTCTTCATTTAATGCTTGTTGTCTTATTGAAGCAACTTGGTTAGCATTGTTGATTGCCATTGACTTAAAGAATAATCTAATGATATTCTTTGCAATGATGCGACACGAAGGAGATTTGTTTTCATTTTCTCCAGAGAAATCTCTTGTAAATAATATGTTGTAGAAAACAAATGCATTATCAAAATCGCATAAAACATCAAAATTATTTGCAAGAATTTGGATATTCTCGTAGGCAATGAATTCATCTGAATAATAACAAAACTTCTGGTAGGCTTGTTTTGCCAAATTAAGAGATTCTTCATAGAATTTGTCATTGTATAAAATTTGTGATTGAAGCAAATATTTGAAAGGAGTATCTTTCATTTCTGATTCAACAAATGTCTTAAGTTCTTTCAATTTTCCTTGAGCAAGTAATATCTTTCCAACTAAAAACTGCAAAGATGTGGATAACTTATTAAATGATCCGTAAAAGTTCTTTGCTTGAGTTGTCAGTTGAAGTGAATGATCATAATTTCCTGCTCTGTATTCAATAATCGTTGCAGAATGATAAAACAATCCTTCAAACCAATGATTCTCACCAAGACAATAAGAAATGAGATGGGCTCCTTGATCATAGTTCTCCAGAGAAACTGTTGCCAAGCCAATGATTGGACTGATCTCACGATGTGTTGATTTGCATGTCTCGAAACAAAGCTTTGCAAATTTTAGATTTCCTGCAAAGCAATAGCAAATTGTGAGAATTCCCATGATTGTGGAGATCATCGGATTCTGTTCTCCGTACAAAGTTTGTATGACTGAGGTTCTTTCGTTCAAAGATGCACAGCATTCTTCATATTTCATGTCGCAGAATAAACTGAACTCATTTTTGTTGATTGGGCGAACTGAATAACAAAGTTCAAGTAATTGATGATTTGGAACAACTTGCTCGAACATAATTTGTGATTCATCGAGTGGTGTATCAAATTTGTAATCCTTTGATTCAGAAAAGTCAACACCAAGAGTGTTTTGCAAAGCAATAAATAATTCAAATCTTGGAATCGTAACTTTTGGAGGAATTGTGTAGCTAAACGTGTCAAGCATGTTTTGTGCAAGTGTACTATTCCAATATGTTGTTTCATCAAGTAATACTTTGTTAAATAAGTCAACAATCTGAGCTTTCCAGTCTTTTGATTGATCATACGAAGAATTGAAGATGTTCATGCATAATCTTGCTATCATTTCTGTCTCGATAACTTTCTTTATCATTGGATTTGTTAATTGATTTGCGATTTTTGGAAGATGTTGTGTTAAAATGTGCATTCTTTTAAGTTGTGCATTGAGTGTAACAGAATCGTAAATGAAATATTCCATGTTATCCAATTCCTTGGAAAAGTTTGAAATTGTATCATCTGATTCATACATATCATAGAGCGAAGAAGCATCTAAAATCCAAAGACGACCTTTCTTATCTTCGCAGATGTTAAATCTCTGAAGGATATCATCTGTAATTCCAAGTTGCATCTTTAAATGTAAAAGTTTGATATTACTTCCAGCACTCAATTTAGTTCTTGGATGGAACATGTCAACTGAAACAAGAAATGTCCTTCCTCTTGTTGTGAACAAAGAAAGAAGAGGAACATATAAATACTCAATTTGTTGAGAAGCAATCCAAGCGAGAGAGGATATTCTTTTCTCTGCCATTGGACGTTCAAGCTGGCATATTTCCTGGATTGTAAGACCTTCGATGCTTTTAACATCTGTTCCTTGCTTTATTGCAGATTCAATCTGTTGATGAGATATTGAAAGGAATTTTGCGCAAAGTTTTGCGTAGTTTAGTTGTCCATTTTGTGTATCTTTGTTTTCGAGAGCGAAGTCATAGCTCTTTACGTATTCTTCGAGATTGAAATTTTCGGCCATTAAGTCAGTTCTTGATAGAACTGCTAATGATTCACGTTTTGGTTGAGAAAGAGAAATTCTTTTAACTTTGCTTGCGATTAATGAGACTCTTTTTGTGGAATTGCGGAAATAATGAATGAAACTCTTTCTGACTTCATCATCTGATACAGAAAATACTAATTTAATAACGCCTATTTCGAGTTTGAAAACATTCTCTTTGTTAAATTGAGTTCTTTTCAGTTTTTTAGCTCGGCTGCCAACAATATTGTAAGTTTTTTCTGGTTTGTCATCCTTATCGCTTTTGAAAATGTACAAGAATTCTGGAGTTGCCCTAATAAACTTTTTCTGCCATGCGTCATCATCATAGCTATATTGCTCTGCGAACCCTTCCATTTCTAAACGTACATTTTTTCAACCGAAATTTTATATCCAAATTTCGAAATATTGTTTAGCTCACAGGCACTATATTATGCATGTTTCCTGCTCATTGTTAGGTTTTATGATCTATCTTTTGTTTTATGACTATTATTCAGATCAAAATAATTCCATTTCTCAATTAATGCTTAAGAAAGCAGAGTTGAAGATAACATTTAGTACATAATAACTGTGTGTAATGTTATTCTTCAAGTGATTTAAGTAAATTATCAATAGTGAATTGTAACCATCTTAACTGCTAATGAGAGCGTAAGATATGAAGTTTTAGATCATAAATCTCAATTTTTGAGCATATTTTGCTATAGTTTCCTTAATGAACATACGAAATCTTTTATTCGTATTTCTGAAAATGAATATTTGAGTATGTTTGATAATAATTCTTACCATACATATCATTTCTATTTCAATACTGTCATAAACAGAAATTCATCAAAAGTGACAGCTCTCAATTTTTTGACATTTGTAAATTCTAAATTGAATGAGAAAAATGAAATAATACTAAGCATAATACAATATTCGAGATTTAATTATAATTAGGAAAAAGTTAGTTTTGAGAGTACTTTTCATAGGCATATAGAATGAAATCTTCTGAAAAATAATATCACATAAACTCATATTATTTTCTAATATATAACTATTTTATATAAAAATCAAATTCAATGATCTTAAAAGCGAAGGATAAACCTCAAAATTTACGAATATAATGAGTGGGAATATAATGCTTATCTATCATAAAACCATATGAAATATCAATTTTTGCTTTACGCCTAATTTTTGACGACAATTAGCAAAAAATGTTAAATGTTAACACTCAGTCCATTTGAATATGAAAAATAAAATTGACTTTGATTAAATGTTTTTTATTTATCATGCAATTCTTCTTGCGACCAAAGATTTGAATAAAAGTTCAAAAAATAAGATAGCTTAAAAAATAATATACGGTAGTGTTTACTAATAGATGAATAGTATATAAATTCTATTAAAATGGATTTGATCCAAAAAAATATATAAAATTTGATCATAAATAAAATCGTTTTAAATTACTTCTTCATTTAAATTATAACAATTATTTTTGGTTTTATATTTTTTTGGATCAAATCCATTTTAATAGAATTATATACTATTCATCTATTAGTAAACACTACCGTATATTATTTTTTAAGCTATCTTATTTTTTGAACTTTTATTCAAATCTTTGGTCGCAAGAAGAATTGCATGATAAATAAAAACATTTAATCAAAGTCAATTTTATTTTTCATATTCAAATGGACTGAGTGTTAACATTTAACATTTTTTGCTAATTGTCGTCAAAAATTAGGCGTAAAGCAAAAATTGATATTTCATATGGTTTTATGATAGATAAGCATTATATTCCCACTCATTATATTCGTAAATTTTGAGGTTTATCCTTCGCTTTTAAGATCATTGAATTTGATTTTTATATAAAATAGTTATATATTAGAAAATAATATGAGTTTATGTGATATTATTTTTCAGAAGATTTTGTGTTCTTCTTCAAAATTTTATTTTTTTTATTAAAAAGAATCTTTACAAAATATACATTTACTTTAATTAATATTTAAAAACGTGCTCTATCAAAAGTTCCAAAAATTCAATATTTTAGCTTTTCTGAGGTGTCACTTTTGATGAATTTCTGTTTACAACAATACTAAAGTTTTTTCTCGCTGAAACAAATAAGTTAATGATTTTTGATTAAATAACATATAAATAAGAGTTTTTAATCGGATAAAACAGAAATACTCTTTATACCCATTATAGATAATGCTAAAAGTGATGTGATTGTAAGGAAATAATGACGCATAAAATAATCATTTGTCTCAAAATTTGATAAAAATTGTCCATGTCACTCGCTCAGAAAAAATAAAATAAATTTCGGTTCATTCTGAGAAGGAAGATCCAAAAAACTCACTCGATTCATTCCAAACGAAATATAACTTTTATCCTAAATAAAATTCATAAAAAAAAGAAAATGCAAAAAAAAATTAAAGATCATCGAGAGCTGAATCCTGTGTGCAAGTAAATCCGGTGAATTGTTGTTGTGTATCATGTCCGATTAAGCTTCCATCTTCGAATGAAACACCTCCTGTTTCCTGAGTGAATTCTTCATCGAAGCAAGAAGTATCTGTAGCGTCCTTGATTTCTGGGACCCACTCTGGCTTGACCTTCTTCTCTTCGACTTCACTCCAGTTGAGGTCTTTGAAGAATGGATGAGTCTTGATCTCTTCCATATCAGTAGGACCTGAACCGAGACGAGTTGCTGGATTCTTATCTAAGAGCTTGTTGATAAGATTGCGAGCAGCAAGAGAAATGTGGGATGGGAAGGCTACTTCGTCCCTGAGAATAGAACGGTACATCTGATTAACATTCTCATCGTAAAATGGTGGAAGGCCTGTAAGCATCTCGAAGATTAAGATACCGAGTGACCACCAGTCAACGGCCTTTGTGTAAGGAAGGCGCTGGATCATTTCTGGAGCGATATATTCAGGAGTTCCGCAGAATGAGTTTGTTGATTCGTTATCTGTAGCGCGTTTTGCAAGGCCGAAGTCTGTAAGGCGTAAGTGGCCATCAATATCGACAAGGATGTTTTCGGGCTTCAAGTCGCGATAAATGTAATTTTTCGAGTGGAGGTATCCTAAACCGAGAAGGATTTCAGCTGCATAAAGCCTTGTACGTGATTCTGGGAAGCTGGATTCTTGTTTCAAACGACCGAATAATTCACCTCCCGGTACGTAATCAAGAATCATGAAAACCTTTGCGTCTGTTTGGAATGTATAGTGGGCACCAACAAGGAATGGGCATTTGACTTTGAGGAGAAGATCTCTTTCGACAATTGTTTGCTCAATCTGATCTGTCTCGGCTAAAAGCCTCTTGCTCATTGTCTTAAGAGCAAAGAGCTTGCCTGTTTCTTTTTGTTTGACGAGTTGGACCTTTCCGTATGTTCCACGACCGAGAACGCCGATAATCGTAAAATCTTCCATAGAAGCTTTCTTAACTGGTGCTCCGGCCGCTTTCGCCCCTGGTGCTGGAACTGGAGCAGCTGCTGTAGATGTGGGACAGTGAGCGATTGTGTTCGAAATTGCTGAAATCCAATCAGAACATTCTTTTTGAGTATCGGTAACGATGAAATAAGTACGCTCGCTTGTGACGATCTTGAAAGCTGGTTGTTTCTTGCAATCTGGAGCTGGTGAAACAACACAAGTAGATCCGATTGGGATTCTTCCTTGTTCTTCACCTCCTTCCTTTGTAAAATAGACGAGTGCATCCTTTTCGAGGACGAACCAGCGCTTCTTCCATGTTTTGATAAGGCCGCCCTGTTTCGTACCCCAACCTGCTTTGATCATTTAAGTCTAAAGTCTATCGGTGTTGAACAATAAAAGTGACAATTATTTCACAGATCAAGTGAGTGGGATAAATTTTATACAAATACGAATCGGAGTATAAATATGAAAAAATATGATTTCTATTTTTCGGTTGCATTTAATTTCTCGTTCTGAGAAAGTTCGTTCAGAAACCTTAGAAAATATACGACCATTCTTAGATTGGGTGAATCTATACTAGCGCCTGCTGCATGTAACATATAAGCCTAAGGGTTTCGAAGCATTTCGTTACACTTTGTAAGAAATATTTTAGGAAAATATATGTGAATACGCATTCCATTATTATTTATCACTAATTCTGATTTAAACTAGATTAATAACCCTATTCGATTCATTATACATTGATCGATATTGGTTGAGCATTATTTTCGGAATTCTTCAAATTATCTAGACAATTTATTCTATATAATGTGTTCTCTACTATGTGTTTTGAGATGTTTAGCTGATTACAAAACTCTGATTTCACTACAAAATTAATCAAAAATTAATTTAAAATTAAATAAAGAAAATTTAATGACATTTGTGTTATTCTAAAGTAACAGGAATGTATTCCACTTAGAATTAGCACCGGTGTAAAAACTTACAATTTTCAATTTTTTGAATTTAAGATTATATATTGGGAATATTGTTCTATTTTTTAACGCACTTCGAGGAATTCAAATTATTATCTCTGGCCAGCAAATAAAAAATATGAAATCATATTGCAAGAATTTGAAGTTTAGATTAACAAAATAAGTCAAAGCATGCGATAATGAATCAAATGTAGATGTCGACATTAGTATATATAGATAAATTAAAATTCTTTTATACAAATATTGAAATAATTGAAGATCAGAGTTTATCATAAACTCATATCCTATATGGTGACACAAATGTTTCGTATGTGCAGGTTAGATATCATTATTCTCAATAAGAAAATGCATGAAAATGTTACACAGATTACCAATTTTATTTGCTCCAAAAAGAAGTGAATTCAAATTCCTGAAGTTTCGGAAGCCAAGTATATATTGGCATAAAGATTTTCTTCTATAATATTGACATTTCGCTTTGATATTTTTCATCTGTTTGTATAAATTTCTCATCAAAGTCTGATTTTCTAAATGATATGATTTTAAGAGACCCAATGTTTTCCACATCCATGTGTTCTCATTTTTGTTGCGTTCAAGCTATATATCATTGATTCCGAAATGATTATTCACTAAATTCTTGATTTTTTAAATATATTTATGATTTATTTTATTTAAATTTGATAATGCAATAAAATTGAAATCCAGTGTAAATTTTATTTTGAAGAAAATCAGATCAAATCTCTATAAAATTCAAATCAAATTTTAAATTTTGAAATTTTTTTGGAAATCAAAAGTTCTCATTGAGCTTAATAAACATTGGAACTAGTAATATTTACACTAGGAAATCGATATCATCACTTTGATTTTGAAATAACAATAATAATTGCCTAATATTTTCATCTTTTTTAGGGTTGCGCTTATAACAAACCTGGGAAATGCTGATTAATGAAGGTATCATGTACCCAAGCGCAGATTTAAAAGGTAATTGGTTAAAAATGTAAAATAATTATAAACAAAAACAAAAATATTTACTTACATAGTCATAGATGAGAGTGTCGTTCTTTCAAAGAATTCTCTCATTAACTGGTTTGATGTTCTACCAATGGATCTTCCTGTAAGAACTTGCTCGAGTTTAGCTTTTGAAGCTCTGAGTTGTTTTGCAGATACTTCGTCTGTAGCCGCTTCGAGCTTTTTGAGGACTTCCTGGAACTTTGGCTCCCAAGATTCCATTTCCATTTTAACAAATGGAACAATATCATCCGTACTTTGAACGCCTTTAAATTCTTCTGTCTTAATAACGAATTGTTTAAAGTAGCCGTAGTTCTTAACCATGTCTTTGAACAAATTCTTTGTAATTTCACCGCGTTTAAGAATTTCTGCCATGATTTTAGGATATTCCTCTGAAGATATCTCTTGTCTTGATGCCGAAATTGCAGTCTTGAATTGTGTAAATGTCGTAATATTTTCTTTATCGAAAAATTGATTAATCATGTCATCGTATTTGTCGCTTTCATCGATATATGCATTTGTAAGATAGCCAAGAACAGCATCAAGCTCTGCGACGTTCTGGCGGCCGAACCTTATCGATCCATCTTGAGTAATCTTTGCAATACGCTCCGTATAGAACTTGAGAGTTCTTCCTTCTGTAAAGCGCTGCAAAACTACATCGCTAGCATTGATCAACGAGTTCGACGGGAACGGAGAAATGAAAACTTGGTCAGCTCCTTCATTTTCTGGGAAAAGAGGTCCGTTATGCTCTTTATTCATAAGGCTAAGACAGTAAAGATAGAACTGTAGGACTTCACTGTCAAGAGGTTCTGATAATCCGATAAATCTAACAAAAAGTTCAACACGAGAAGATTCTTGGCGTAAACTGTAAGCAAGAGTAAACATATCTAATATTGTCTGTTCAGTTTCTGGTCTTGTACCGTAGAGATTTAAGAATGTTTCGTAAATGAAGTGATGGAAAGGAATTTGTGCCATTTCTTTGACTCCATTGCTTTCTATAGCTGCAAGATAGTATGAGTATATAAAAGAGATTGCAGCAGAAAGCCAAGCGTGGTCATGTTTTTTTGGCTGAGCATTTGATGGCAAAGAAAGGAATAATTCGGAGTATGTTGCTCGTATACCTGAGACAGCAACAGAAAGCTTTTGCTGCTTCAAAAGTGCGTCTAATTCGTCCATTATATTTACTAATTCGAGATTTGGAATTTTCTTTGTACGGATACGTTTTCTGAGATCTTGCATTTTCGCGCGCATTTCTTCTGCCTTAAAAATAGGAGCGGGTTCTGATTGTGGGTCATTTTCCATTGCAGGCTTGATTCCAAGCTTCTGCTGTAAGTCTCTAAGCTCAGCAAGTAATGCATTACGAGATGCAACTTGTTCATCGATTTTTTGCTGTAAATTATCGAATTTTGATAAATCTTTTTCATGAGATTCATTCCAACGTCCCATTTCTTCGTTATAAGCATTCTGAACTGTTTCGAATCTGCTTTTGCTAAAATCTAAATCTGTTTTAAGGAATTGTACTCTTTCCTTATGACACTGTAAAATGTATTGACGCTCTTGTTTCTGTATCTGGACTAGCTTGGATAGCAAGTCCTGATTACGTTTCCATATGACTGCGAATAATCTGCCTCTTTCAGCACATGTAACAGAAACTTGGCGTAATAATTCATTGAAAGCAACTGAAAACCAGTGCTGAGCATTAGTGCAAACATCTAATGGGTTTTCGTTGGTTTCGAGGTTTTCTGCAAGTACAGAATTTAACCATTCTCCAAGTAATTCAACTTCACGCTTAGAAGCTGGCGAGCTTGATGGAAATAGGTTCGCTCTCCATGACTTCACACCGAGAGAAGATCTTGTTTGCGGTCTGTTTTGTATTGCCTTGAGGTTATTTTTTGTTCCAAGCAAAGGCGTGCCTAGAATAGAGTTTCTCATAGGCTTGGCTTTTGGCATTGAAACAGAAAAAGATGTCACTGGGCGAGCTCCCGTTCCAAATACGGATACGGGAGGTTGCTGCATATGTAAAAACTTTGAATTTCTAAAACGAACAAATTATCAAGGGGGTTTCAATTTTTTCAAGGGGCGATGTAACTAAAATACGTTATTTCAAAATTTTCCTTCTCTGGAAATATCATAATGAAAGGCAAACTACAACTTGAAGTATAATCGATTTCATTAGTCTCATCTTAGAAACAAAACGTTTTGTTTTCCAACATTTCTTTTGGTAGATTTGAATACAAATTTCGAATTTTACAAACCATCATATTCATCTCCATTACCTTCTAGAATAAAAGAATTTGTCATTATTATTCATTATTAAATACGTAATATTTGTGAAAATTTATTTTTTTATTCAAGATGATTTCATATTTGGAAGACAATTCCTTCGTTACTATATTAACGATATTAGTATCTTAAATGTATAATATAATACTTTCGTAATTTTATAAATATTTATTTTTATTGAATGAAAATTCTATTTTTATCAAACATTTTATTATTTAAAGAAGACAATTACTGCTCTGCTTTCTTCTCTTCTTGTGGTTGTGCTGGCTTTTCTTGCCTGATATATTGGATATTGAGTTCATCCATGATTTCTTTGGCTTTGTAAACTCCTTCTATAGTTGCTTTTTGAAATGCTGCTTCTCTTCCTCTATCGTAGTTTGGATCATCAATTTTAGGTGATGTTTCTAAAGAAATAGATAAATTCTGAAGGAATTGCATGTTCCTATCATTCTTTTTATCCTTGAGCATCTCGAGCTTTTGCGTTAAAATCTTCTGAGATTCTTCTGGAGAAAGAGTCATCCAAAAAAATTAAATTGTCACTTTTATTAGTTAAATGTGTATTATGTCTCTCTGATGCCGTTCGACCATTGATGGACGCGCCAAACTGTTTCTCCACTCACATAATTCGTAAGAACCGACATTTTTATCATTTATTATTTCAACATTTATTATTTTTTTCATATTTTTTGAATATTTTTGAAAATGATGAACTCAGGTAATAAAAAATCTTAGTATATACGAATACATGATCACACCATATTCCTCTTCTTTAAAAACTATAAGTATTGATATCAATATCTTTATTTGAAGCTAAGTAATTTGCATAACAGACATTAATGAATTTCAAACATATTTTTATGACGTTTTTATATAGTGTTAATATGAGTTTACGCTTGAATTAATTGAATTTTAATGCGATTCTAAGGAAATAATTAACCAAGATTGAACACTTATCACCAGGAGCATGCTCTTATAACCATTCCTTAACTGTTAAACAAAAATTAAATCTCAGTATAGAATTCTGACTCGTCTGATTCAATGAGGTTATTGAATTTTCTTAAAAGTGACATTATGAAAAAAGAAGAAAGTGTGCCAGAGGGAAAAGTAATCGTTGTTGGAAGCGCAGGCGTTGGAAAGACAAGTCTGATTACGATGTACACAACTCAACAATTTTTTGAAAATTGCTCAAGTACGATCGCTGCAACTTATATTCAAATGCGTGTTGCAACTTGCTTAGGCGAAGTTGCATTAAATTTATGGGATACTGCAGGCCAGGAGAGGTTCAAAAGCCTTATTCCAATGTATTCTAGAAATTCTGCCGCGGCAATTGTTGTAACGGATTTGACTAATCACGACTCATTGGTCCAAGGTGAGGAGTGGTACAATATGGTTAGGGAAAATTGTCCAGAAACGTGCAAAATTTATTTGGTTGCAAATAAATGCGATTTGCCACCTACTTATAATGAGAGTGAGTTTCTTGATTGGGCAAAATCCAAATCTCTTCCGTACTTCATAACATCAGCAAAACAGCATGGAACTGTTGATCCTCTTTTTCAAAAAATTGCCGAAGATTTATTTAAAACTCCTCCACCAGCTGCAGTGGATAGCAAGCCAGTAGAAAAGAAATCAGATCACCGTTGCTGTCTTCTTATTTAATTCAAAATATTTTATTAATTATCAAATTATGACAATAGAGTTGTTAGAATGTTGTTATATCTTTTAAAATGTAAACTTTCGGATATGTACCAACAATTTCACAATAAATTTGCATCATTTGAACAAAGATTCCGCTTTGAGTTAATATGATAAATATATATATATTTGAAAGCCTTTGCATGGGGTATTAAATTCATTTCTTTTGAATAATAAATACACACTATGAGCTAGCTCAAAAGAAAATCTTATGGTACATTATTAAATTTTCATCATTAAAAGTCATGTTTCCTCATATGAAAGTTTCACGCCTACATTATACATTAATGTTTCTACTCAATAGGCAATTCTCACATTCATGAACCGAGATTTGAGTTATTTGAGGTTTTTCTAAACAAATTGAAGCAAGGAAGCTCTAAAATATCATCAAAGTATATGTGCTAGATTTAATACTTAATGCGATACCCCTTCAATGCAATTTCATATTTTGAATGGGAGAAAAGATCAGTTTTACACCAAATTTGAATAACTATTCAAATATTTCCATACTGTTTAACCATCCAAGATAGCATGTTCATGTTATATGCAATGTATTCGTAAAAGAAAAGTTTCATTTTGTCAAGATTTTGATATGAAATTGTAAAAAATGATAGGAATATCATCAATAATCGACATTTTCCACGAAGTGTAATCTTAATAGAATTTGAATCCCCATCATCGAGAACGATCAAATTTGAAAATATTTTGAAAATAATTGACAACACATTTTTATTACAAGATGCTTTCAGCACCGATTTCTCGCTTCATGACAGTTTTCTGCACTCGTGATGTTAAGCCAGGAGGCATGGAACTTCTCAAAAAGCATTTTACTGATATTATTCTTCCATCCAAGCCTAATGGTATTCCAAGAGAAGAATTTATTGAAAAGGCAAAGAAGGCAGACATCATCTATGCTGATAGACGTGATGTCATTAACAAAGAGATTCTTGATAACCCAAAGCTTAAGCTTATTACAGTTTGCGCTGCTGGTTACGATAATATCGACATCAATTACGCAACAAAGAGAAAAATCATTGTTGCCAACACACATAAATCACTTGCTGATACATGTGCAGATACAATTTGGTCACTTATTATGGCTTGCGCTCGTAGAGTTGTTGAGGCTGATCAATTTGTAAAGAATGGCGACTGGGAAAAGACATCACCACAATGCTTATGGGGTATTAATGTCCACCATAAGACACTTGGCGTCATTGGTGCAGGACATATCGGAAGAGCTGTCGCAAAACGTGGAGAAGGCTTCAATATGAAGGTTCTCTTCAACGATACCGGCCCACAGTATACACCACTTGAGCAATTACTCAAGGAATCCGATGTTGTCGTCGTCGCTTGCCCATTAACTGAAAAAACAAGAAAATTAATCGGACGCAAAGAAATTGCAATGATGAAGAAGACAGCAATTCTTGCTAACATTGGCCGTGGCCCAGTCATCGATACAGAAGCTCTTGCCGATGCTTTGGAACAAAAGCAAATTTGGGGTGCTGCACTCGATGTCATCGATCCAGAGCCATTACCACACAACCACCGCATCCTTAAGAACAAGAACCTTGCTATCTTCCCACATATCGGATCAGGTACAGCACAATGCTTCAATGAAATGTCAATTGAAGCTGCTGAAGCAGCCGTTCACTTCCTCCATGGCGAGAGAGTTCCAAATGTTACTAATGTCGAAGTTTACAATGAGTAAAAATTCTTTTCAAAATTTTTGCAAAAAAATACCAAAATTTTATCATAAATTTTCCACATTTATTTAATAAACATTGCAAGGACATATCATATATCATCTTAATTTCGATAATTGCTTTATTAATTTTATATCTTTATGTAATATATTCAACAGGAAGTGGGTAAATGAACTTTGTATCCCAATTTTTGATCAGATATGTTAATACATCCTTTCCTACATTAGCCGAATCCTTTGCAATTGTTTGGTCATCAGTTATAATTCTTGCAACATTTGGTCCGAAGAGCATTGAACACTGGACAACACCCATCTTAGTGACATCTGCTGATTTAACAATTTGTTGGAGGAATCCGACCAAATAGCCCAACGTATCGTGATTAACTCTTGGTAATTTATTTATGAATTCAATAATTTTGTTTTCTTTTTGTGCTTTAACCAATTTCTCGAACATCGACATCGGAATGAAAGGCTCTGGTAGATCAGCAAACCATCTCTTGAAAAGACCTGCCATGTCATCGATTTTTGCGTTTTTATATGTTTCTTTACCGTTGTTTATGTCTTCAACTAATGCGTCAACTTGTGCTTTGTCTCCTGTTGCTCTGAAGTTGCCTTCTGTGCTTTCTATTCCTTTGGACAATAGAATGTTAACGAATCTGTGCAAAAAGAGAGGAATGGTGCATTTCGGAGCTGATCTTCTCTGTGAAAAAATCAATTCAAGAAGAGGAGCACCACAAATAAATGTATCTTGATAAACATGCATTGGAATGAAGTTGATCCATTGTGCAGACTGCACATGGAATGCTTCTCTGCTTGCACATCGTGCACAAAACCTAAAGTATGCGATCTTGGCCGTTGTATTAATATTTGCTTTTGTTCCAAGTGCTTCTGTAGAAAGGTAGTACTTGACGAGAGGTTGTATTTCTGGTGAGGCAGGGAAGAAAGTGCAAACTACTAGGATCAAGTCCCAAACTTTCGTGATATTTTCATTGACTGGATTATTTCGGATAAACTTGAACAGTAGGATATACGCTTCGTTAATAATCGAACGCTCCTTGAATAAAAGCTCTACTAGAACGTTTGGCTGAGCTTTTGCAGACTGTTTGCAATAATTTATTATGAAATTAAAGACTTCGACACATTGCTTTTGTAGTGAACTTGGTGTCGATTTCAAAATAGGAAGAACCGATGAGTCCGTATCGAAAAGTAAAAGCTCATCTGGTGGAATCTCTTTTTTATTAAAGAAACTACCACGATAGCGAGTATTGAATTTTTCAGCAGCAAAACTCCTGATATCAATCGGCGTGGAATCTTGAAAAATGGATGTTGGGAGATATATCGGAATTTCTTGTAAAATGAGTTGATTTTTATCTAAAGAAGACGTTGAAAGTTTAACGAGAGTCAATTTTCTATCGTGGAAATTCTTTGGTGGGACCGGATTATTGTAAATTGGTAACGAAGCTTTTCTTGCCAAGTACCTCTCTCTCTTTTTTCCTACATCATGGTGTGTTGGTTGCTTGCATGCATTATATGCCTCTTGGAGAGCATTTAAATCAATTGTAACGGTTTTTAAGGTTTGTGGATCAATTATTACAGAATCCACAGGAGGAAACCACGTAACAACGTTAGTAACAGCATTATGGAAAAACATTTTTTTAGTTTTTTCATCTGTAAAAAGATAATATCTCTCTGTGCGTTTCTTTCTCATTATAAAAATGAAATATTGAAATTTTGAGAGGTGAGATTCAGTTTTGTCCGGATAATTGTATTAGTACCTATTTTTATAGTGTGGCATTTCTTGCCATTCCAACAATTGAGATAAATTTTGTCAAGAAAATTTGTGAAGTTCTCTCAAAGGCATAAAATTCGATAACGTCGAAATACAACGGTAATTAGGCTAGGTCATCTTAATCAATTTGTATATAAATAATTGTTCTAAACAGAAATTCATCAAAAGTGACACCTCAGAAAAGCTAAAATATTGAATTTTTGGAACTTTTGATAGAGCACGTTTTTAAATATTAATTAAAGTAAATGTATATTTTGTAAAGATTCTTTTTAATAAAAAATAAAATTTTGAAGAAGAACACAAAATCTTCTGAAAAATAATATCACATAAACTCATATTATTTTCTAATATATAACTATTTTATATAAAAATCAAATTCAATGATCTTAAAAGCGAAGGATAAACCTCAAAATTTACGAATATAATGAGTGGGAATATAATGCTTATCTATCATAAAACCATATGAAATATCAATTTTTGCTTTACGCCTAATTTTTGACGACAATTAGCAAAAAATGTTAAATGTTAACACTCAGTCCATTTGAATATGAAAAATAAAATTGACTTTGATTAAATGTTTTTATTTATCATGCAATTCTTCTTGCGACCAAAGATTTGAATAAAAGTTCAAAAAATAAGATAGCTTAAAAAATAATATACGGTAGTGTTTACTAATAGATGAATAGTATATAAATTCTATTAAAATGGATTTGATCCAAAAAAATATATAAAATTTGATCATAAATAAAATTGTTTAGTAGTCATTTAAAATGATGTAATTATTCAAATTTTGCTAAGACCCATTCGTCTTTGATATATTACTCCCATTTTTGCATTTCTGGCTCGTACCAAAATTCTGAAACTTCGAATAATTCGTTAGGAGTGTAATTACTATTCGTTTTTGGATTAATATCGAGAGATAAATGTGGTGTATTGTTGTATTTTTCAATGAACTGCTGAACTGAGTCCTTGATTTGTTGAATATCATCCAACTCGTCTGGCAAAAACTTTTCTAAGCTTGGCCACAGGCGCTCCACCTTGCCGTTCTGTCTTGGCATATACGGCAAGTTGTGCTTCCAAACTATTCCGTTTTCCTGCATAACCTGGCCGAATTCACCGCGGTTTTCACCGCCGTTATCGGTCCAGATGCAGTAAGGAATAAACTCCTCTAAAAGTTTTCTTAAAACCTTCGCTGTTGAGTTGGAAGACTTGTTTTTCAATAATTTAGTTTTGAGAACTTTACGTGTCATATCATCCAATATGGCAAAAAATGGAAAAGAAACATTACCGTGAAGGTAATGAATATCGCAGTGCCATATCAAATTCTTTGATATGGCACGATATTTGGTAGGTGGATCTGCTGGTTTGTAATCTCTTTTTGAAGATAAACCTGATTCCATCATAAATTTTTCCACTTGATGATGCTTTATTTTTTGTAAATTGTCAAAAATTTGATCTTTTGTCAAATCTTCTATATTTTCAAATTCTTTTGCAATTTCTTCTTTTTCTTTCTCACAATCGGGATTTTGAGCAATATTTTGAAACCTTTTAATCAATAAATAAGTTTTTGAAATTCCTCCTTTATATTGTGAAACACAAGAATTAATTAATTGTTTTTGCTCAAATGTTGGTGGATTTGGTTTTCTGCCGCGACTAACTTTTGGTAATTCGATTTCTTGAAGTTGAAATGCTCTTCTTATTGTATTTTCGGCAACATTCAATTTAATTTTACCATTTTCCAATTCAACTTCCTTTCCCACACTTTTGTAAGATTCACCTTCTTCTATTCTTCTTTTAGCTTCAAATAGCCATTCTCTGCTTATATATTTGGCAGTAGTCATAAAAGTGGTCCTTCTTTTGTGATAAGATTCAAATTTGAATGTGGATGATAAATAAAAATCAAAAATAATTGTTATAATTTAAATGAAGAAGTAATTTAAAACGATTTTATTTATGATCAAATTTTATATATTTTTTTGGATCAAATCCATTTTAATAGAATTTATATACTATTCATCTATTAGTAAACACTACCGTATATTATTTTTTAAGCTATCTTATTTTTTGAACTTTTATTCAAATCTTTGGTCGCAAGAAGAATTGCATGATAAATAAAAACATTTAATCAAAGTCAATTTTATTTTTCATATTCAAATGGACTGAGTGTTAACATTTAACATTTTTTGCTAATTGTCGTCAAAAATTAGGCGTAAAGCAAAAATTGATATTTCATATGGTTTTATGATAGATAAGCATTATATTCCCACTCATTATATTCGTAAATTTTGAGGTTTATCCTTCGCTTTTAAGATCATTGAATTTGATTTTTATATAAAATAGTTATATATTAGAAAATAATATGAGTTTATGTGATATTATTTTTCAGAAGATTTCATTCTATATGCCTATGAAAAGTACTCTCAAAACTAACTTTTTCCTAATTATAATTAAATCTCGAATATTGTATTATGCTTAGTATTATTTCATTTTTCTCATTCAATTTAGAATTTACAAATGTCAAAAAATTGAGAGCTGTCACTTTTGATGAATTTCTGTTTATTACATGGAAGAAGAAATAGTATATATGACACATATATGTGCTACAGTATTAATAATGGAATTCTATGCATTTTTAGCCAAATGTATTTTCATAAAACCCAAATTAATTAATAATTTATTTTGAAGATTTCTTTTGTAGAAATAATTTCATGATAAAAGATTTCAATTGATCATACTCCTGAAATTTCTTCCGAAATTCACAGTTCATCCACAAATTGTACAAGATATTATGCCTGGTTTGATTAAAATTAATTTATTTTTCTAAATTTCACTTTTTATGTTTGGAATATTACTTCGTATTTCATATTCAGCAATTAGAACATGCGAAGATTTAGATTTTTGTGCGGAGAATATCGGAAAGTCCCAAACGTGGGCCATTGACAAGTCTACAATCATCGCAAACGATTCTGTTTATTTTACAATGCAGAATGAAGAAAAGAAAAGCAAAATATCTTTCCAAATCAGCTACATAGCAAATGTTGGCTTTAGATTTAGAGCTAATCCAATTCCTGCAGATAATTTCTTTAGATACGATTTATCAAACGAATCTCTTGTAATTGATCAAGATACAATCAAAAACTTAGAAGTATTAAAGTCAGAAATTGGAGATAAAATCATTCTTAAGCGCGATTCTATGGCTTTAACCGTAGAATTTGAACCGTTTAATATCTACATCGAAAACAATGGAGAACGAATCATTACCATTAATGGCGAACAATCCTTACTCTTCCAACATCATATGGAAGTTGAAGAACCAGATAAATGGGAATCTTTTACAGATTTGATTCCAAACGGTCCAACAGCCGTAGCATGTGACTTCAAATTCGAGAAGGAAGGCGTTCATTTCAGTGGTCTTGGCGAAAGATCAGCTCCATTAAATATAGAAAACCAACAAGAGCCAATTCGCTTATACAACACAGATGGTTATGAATACGATAAAGATTCATACACAAATCTTTACGGATCAGTTCCATTTTTGCTTGCCCATGCTTCTGGATACAATGTTGGCGTTTTTTGGATGAATCCATCCGATACATTTGTTAAATTCGACGAAAACAAAGCTTTCTTCATCAGTGAAGGCGGTTTCCTTGACTTTGTCATCATCCAAGGCTCATTTTACGAAATATTAAATTCATATACATTATTAACAGGCCGTCCGCAGCATCCACCGCTATTTTCATTAGGTTACCATCAAAGCAGATGGGATTACAAGAACTTGGTCACTGTAAAACAAGTTATTAAAGAATTAGATGATGCGAACATTCCATTTGATGTTTTCTGGCTTGATATCGACCATTTAGAAGGCAAAACACCATTTACAGTTAGCGAATCCTTCCAACCTCTTGAAGATCTCATTGAATTATTAGATAAACAGCACAGAAACCTTGTTCGAGTCTGCGATCCTCATTTTCCAACATCAGTAGATAACAGGCAGTACAAAGAAACCCGTTCCAGGAAGCTTTTGGTCCAAACATCAAAAGGAATGACTTTTATCGGCGATAGTTGGCCAGGACAATGTTCTTTCCCTGATTTCCTTAATACAGCGGTCAGAGATTACTGGGCCAAGCAGTTCAATTACGGAATGGACGTTACCGGACAAAATGTATTTTATTGGAACGACATGAACGAGCCATCCATCTTCAAGAACTACGAATCGACATTCCCTAAGGACAACATCCACTTTGGCGGTGTCGAAAACCGAGAAGTCCATAACATCTATGGCCATCTAAATTCATTTTCAACATTTGATGGTTTATTACATAGAAACAACGACCAAAACATCCGCCCCTTTGTTCTTTCCCGTAGTTTCTTCTCAGGATCACAGAGATACGCTTTCACATGGTCAGGAGACAACACAGCGACATGGGACCACTTACATACATCAGTTCACATGGCCATTACATCTGGAATTTGTGGAATTCCTTTGACAGGCTCTGATGTTGGTGGTTTCTTACGATCACCCGATGAATTGTTGTTGACAAGGTGGATGCAGTTGGGATCTCTCTGTTATCCTTTCTTTAGAGAACACTGTCATCATAAATCACAAAGAAGAGAACCATCGAATTACGAAGGAGAAACATTAAATGCATTGAGAAATGCAATTATTAATAGATACAAACTATTACCAACAATATATACATTTGCATACGAATCATCACAAACAGGATCACCAATTACAAGACCATTGTTTGCGGAGTTCCCAGATAATGATGATTCACATGAAAATGGCGAAGATTTCATGATTGGTGATTTAGTTTTAGTTAAACCAATTGTTGATGAAGATGATGAAGAAAAAGAAACAGAGAAATTGAATTACATAGAGATGTATAATACTAAGTTCTTCCCATTACCAATGTATGGAATAAAAGGAAATGAAAAAGTTAAATCAGATGAGATTTCTAAATATCCAGTTTATTTGAGAGAAGGAAAGATATTACCACTATTCAGTACAGTTACAAAGAATACACACGAAACATTGAGATCATCAGATATTGATCTTGTCATTGCATTGAATGAAGAAGGAACAGCGAAAGGAAGATTGTATCTGGATGATGGAATTTCTTATAACTACAAGAATGGTGAATATCTTTATGTAGAATTATCTTACAAAGATGGAAAAGTTTCATATCAAAGAATTGGAGATAAAGAACAAACTATTCCTGATTTCTTAGCTACAAAGAAGATTTCTAATGTTATTATTTTGGAAGCTGGAAAAGAACCAAATACTATCAAATTAGATATTTCTTTCTAAATTAAATCTTTTTGTGATTAAAATGATTTTTTTTTCTTACTTTTCATTTTAAACTTGAAATCACATTCTTCGCATGAAAACCTTTCAATTCTCTCAAATTTTGAGAGACTAATGATGGACAAAGAATGCCTTAATAGTATAATTCTCTATATTGCGGAAAAAAATGTATGTTTCATTTTCAATAGTGATATATTTTGTCTCACAGTTTAGTAAATATTTTTTTTCCACTTATAATTCAGAAATTGTTTCAAAAATAATCATATGACATGGGTACATAAGCTGGTAATCTTTCCAAAAAGACTCTCAACAAGCAAATTATGAATTTGCGCGGTAAAAATGATATAGTGAAGTGAAATGAAAATAAATTTACCATTTTGAAAAAAAAATTAAATAAAATAATGAATATCATTACAAGAAAATATCAAGTGATTGAGAGAGGTAATGATGTTAATGAGAAAATACCATTTTCAATATATATTAACGACGAGGAAATAAATACATGGAAACATATCTCAATTATGATTTCCACTTACATTCATGATGAATTTTTGCGCGATAACTCAGTTAAATCAGTTAGTAAAAATTTGCATCTATCATGCAATAGCACAATCGACAACATTTCAGAATTTTTCAATACAGGAATTCTCAGATTCGAGAATGATCAGGTACATAATCGAGATATATTCGAAGTTGGCAAAGCATTTGGTATCGAATTTTTGACAAACATATTTACTGAGTTTGTTAAGTCAACATATAAAGAAATCAACGAAGAAAACTTTTATGATATATATGACTGCGCAACAATTCAAAACGATATAAATAAGGTTGAAGAATGCATTTCATTCTTTGCATCAAAAATGAATGATTTTCAAGAGGAATATAAAATCATAACTATCAAAAGATATGGTTATGACTTTTTTGAACATGTTTTGACATCAAAATCTCTTAAAATATCAAATGAAGATTCACTAGTTAATACAATCATAAGATTGAGTGAAGAAGATAGTTCATTCTTTTGCCTTCTTAGTCATGTCAGAGTTGAATTTTGCAACAATAACTCAATCAAATCCATCAAAAAATTTTCAGTTCAACATAGTCTAGAATCTATCTCAATAGAAGTTTTCGAACGCGCACTTCTTAATCGTTCAACAATTTCTCCAATTCATAATAGACTTCAACTTTCAAATACAATATATATGAGTGATAAAAATTCTAGAGAAGTAAGAATTTCTAATATCGAAGAATTCCATCAAATTGATATTTCAGACGAAAATATGAGAAATTTAATAGGTTTGAGTAAGACCAATGAGAATTTTGATAAAATTTATTCAATTCTTGAAAAGGCATCGTATGAAGGAGATCTTTCAACAATCAAATTTGCAGTAGAAGAAAAATATGCTGACGTTAGAAATGATATAAAAAATATAATTCTGGAAGCAGCCTGGCATAATAATTTGCATCTTGTAAAGCAGTTGTTTAATTATGGTGCAGATATATTAAGTAGATCTAATTCTAATAGAACTATTCTTCATTATTTTAGCCAACAAGGAAATTTAGAAGGTGTTAAATTTGCTCTCAACTTTTTTGATATTAATGAAAAAAATGATCACAATTATACACCACTTCATGATGCAATTGAATTTCCCAAAAGTGATTGCATAGCAGTATGTGAATATCTTAGTTCTCAGCCAAATATTGATAAAAATGCTCGAAACAAAGACAATATTACTCCTATTCAATGTGCAATAAATCACAATCAAGAAAATATTGTTGAAATTCTTCGCAAAAATGGATTTACAGAATAGTTATGGTTTGTCTTAAAAATCTACTCTGTATTTTACCTATTTACTCAGTGAATGTCAAAATTTAGAATGTTATTGGTTTACAGTATACGGAAAATTTGGGTCTTAAGCTCACTTTTGGTCTTATTTTTTTGACAGAGTGGGCCGCATAAATATCTGTGAAATTTACTTTGTATGAAATTGAGCTGTAGTCTAACGGTTAAAACCGCCGGATTGGCTTTATTTTTGGGGTCCCGAGTTCGAATTAAGTGACACGCATTTCTTTTTTTCTTTTTTTTATACTTGAAAAATAAATAGAAGATTGCTATTAGTAAGAAACAAGTAAACTGTTTTTAGTCATATATATTGAATAAATTAAGATTACTAATAACAATTATTTGAATTTGACACAAATTTATTAATATGAATCAAGTGAATGTTCTCAAATTCACTATTCATACCAAGAGACTTAGTCAATCTTGGTATAACTGAATTATCCATATCAAAACATTTAAATATTCAGAATTGTTCTAAATTGTTATAGGTGGAAGAGCGATTACAAACATAAAATGTATTTTAAGATAGGTAGATACAAATAGACTGTCAATTATAAAAAACATAAAACAATATTCTAAAAAATTTTTATTCTTATGAAAATATTGATTGGCTATAACATGTATCTAATGGTCTGTTTGAATCTCATATAAAGCAAAATTGAAAATTACTGAGAATAATATCCAAATATAATAATATTTTTAATTTGAGATCCAACTATGGTAATTATGTATTACAATGATATTTGTTGTAAGTCATTATGTTTGTATGATCATAAATCAAAAATATAAGAATTTTTTGTTAATTTCTTCGGCAATCCATCATTTAAGCTTCAAATATCTATTGTCACATGCTAACATACATGAAACTAATTAAATGGGTATATCGAAAATAAGTTAATATGAATAAATAGAGAAATTGAGGTGATTGTTTTGCAATTTTGAAATTTATTCACGTTTATGTTGAAATGTGATATTATTCATATAATACCAGATCTCATGATTATAATAATAAAAATAATTTGAAGAATAAATGAGATTGGTATTAAAAATTGGATTTTGACACACAGCTGCATAATCAACTTATATACATAAGAATATTAAGCGATTAACAATATTTCTTTCTCAAAATTGTTTAAAATTTAAAGATCAAAGTTCATATATTTTGAATTTAGGATTAAAAAATCTTATACCTGTTTTGTAATTTGATTGTAATATAACCGAAAAGATTATTTTACAAAAATATGAGTATTTAAATACGAAATATATTATTCATGGTTCAAATTCCAAATTGATTCTTATTAAAATAATTCTTGGGTATAATACAATTTATTGATATAATGAAAAACGAAAAAATAAGATTTATTCGGATTCGAACCTGGGTTTTCCAACCCCAAAAATAAAGCACGTTAGCAAATGAACCACATAATTATTTCATACAATTTTTATTTTTAGCTATAAGATTTTTCCCCAAACTTACTTACCTGCAAATATACCTTCAGCTACATAATTGATCAAAACTTACAAGGTCAAAGAGTAGCTTAATACTGCACATTTCAATATACTGTTTACTTCATTTTCAAAAATTATTACATATTGTTCAATTAACGATTTTTTCTTAGATGACTTTACTAACCAAACTGACCCATTCGCATCGCTCATTACCAACTTACAAAGTCGAAAACACAAGTTTCTGCGTCCACAGAGCATATGATTTAATAACGGATATCATTTTTAAATAGATGTGTATCTATTAACGAGCATTTTCATTAAATCTCATACAACAGAGAAAGAATACGAGTCTAATATGGTCAGAGAGACTTGTGTCAGATTTTGAATTTTGTAGATTTCAACACAGTATCTCAATTTTGCATACCAAGATATGCGCCTCTACAAATTCTTTTCATATCCGCTCCGACTTCAAGCGTAAATACTTCCCATCTCTTACAATCATTACTTTTTTCGAACTCCCTAAAATTTTTTTAAAATTTTTTATTTTTTGACACTTTGCAAAATCTTAATATACATAGTATATAGACGCTATGTTTTTGCAAGTTTTTTGCCAAAGTATTCAAAATTGTGGGAATTTTGCGGTTAAAAATAAGACCCAAAATGATTTTAAGACCCACTTTTTCCGTATATTGTTATGAATTAATAAAAGTTTTCATTGGTTTTTGAAAATTCTAATATTTCCTCTTATCATTTCTATTAATTATATGATACTATAAGAATGTGAACATGAGTGGACTATAAGTTCTACCAAATTTTTACTTACAAGGAGTTTTCCATCCCATGTCATTATAAATATAAGATTTCTTGAACTCAAACATCAAAGTTTTTGGTCTTTTTTTTTTTCAAAAAAAAATTGTGATTCAATTGTTTACATTTATAAATTTAGGACCTATTTCCATCTTGTTTTGGTGTTTCCACGAGGAATAATGCAATTTTTTCCCATTCAATTTTTAGAATGTTTGATTATATGAGTTTGGCTTGACAAACAACTACAAAGATTCACAGGGAAATATATATTCATCAGATAAGCTCACATTTTATAGAGCAGTTGCCCAAGCAACTTCTGTCCAAATTGAATCTCATGCTAAGTACATTCAAGGTGACTCTCAAGATTCATATGCATTTATCAATTGCAGAGATACATTAGAATCATTTACCTTTGCAAATAACCCTAATTTAGTTGAAATCCAAAGTTACTCTTTTTTTAATTGTTCTAAACTCACATCAATTGATCTTTCTTCATGTACACAACTTATCAAGATCGGATCATTTGCATTCCAAGATTGTAGAAGTGTCGTATCACTTAAGTTATCACCAAATTTAATCGAAATTTCAAATTCGGCCTTTAATTATTCATCATCACTCACATCTGTTTCCATTCCAGATACTGTTACAACATTTGGGAAATATTGTTTTTTAAATTGTAGGAATTTACAAACATTTACATTAAATCCAATTTCACAATTAGAAATTCTTCCTGTGAATTTCTTAAGATATTCTCAAGTTAGTGAATTCACTATAACATCAAAAATTTCTACTATAGAAAATTCCGCTTTTGAAAATGTCCCACTAACAGAGATTTTTGTCAGTCAAAACAACAAAAATTTTATTGTTGTGAACAAATTTTTATTGACTTATAACCAAACTATTGTTGTAATGCTGCCACAACTCATCACAGGTACAGTTACAGTTCCTGATACAGTTACACATCTTATTCCAGCATGCTGTGCTCAATGCAAAATTTCGCATATAATTTTCCCATCTTCTTTGATAGAAATTGGAGGATACTCATTTTATGGATGCAAAGCTTTAGAAGATGCCGTGATTCCTGATTCTGTTACTACAATTGATGGTAGTGCCTTTAGGTATTGTTCCAAATTAACATCTGTTAAAATGTCAAAGAATGTTACATCTTTATCCGCTTATTGTTTTGGAAATTGCGGATTAACTTCATTCGAAATCCCAGATTCTGTAAGAACTATACATGAGTACTGTTTCCAAGCTTGCAATAGTTTAAAGAAAGTTATTATTCCAGATAATATTACAATGATATATGGCAATGCATTTGAGTCCACAACAAAGATTGAATTTGGTCCGAATTCTAATTACTACATTGACAATCAAAACTTAATTATTGATAAAGATAACACAACGATTGTTCAATATATTGGACAGAACATTGCCAAAGAATTTCTTATAATAAAAACTATAAAAACTATATCCGGTGGTGCCTTCAAAGAAAAAAGTCTTTTGAGTCGAATTGAATTCGAACAAGATTCAGTTCTTGAAAAGATTTCTAGTTTTTCTTTCCAAGGTTGTACGAATTTAGTATTTGTTAATTTACCATCTACTATAACAAGAATTGATATTAATGCCTTTGAAGGTTGCCAAAAACTTGAGCAAATTTCACTTTCCAAGTTATTAGCTCTTGGAAGCTATTCTTTTCAAAATTGCATCAATCTTAAAACAGTAAACTTTGGCACTTCTCCATTAATACAGATTGGGATATCTGCATTTTCTGGTTGTTCGAAATTGACAACATTCATGTTACCAGAAAACGTCAAATATTTGCTTGATAATGCATTTGAATCAACACCAAGTTTAAGTACATTAACTTTTTTATCAAGTATTGAGACCATATCAGATTATTGCTTTTCAGGGAGTGGATTAACACAAGTTGATTTATCTATGTGCACCAAAATGACAAATATTAGTCAATTCTGTTTTAGCAATTGTATCAACCTCGAAACTATTACATTTCCAGATAGCATTCAAACCATCGGAATCTTTTCATTCAAGAACACTAAACTCAGAAAACTTGTTTTACCCGTTAATACTGCATCTATTGGCAACTCTGCATTCCAAGATTGCACAGAGCTGACATATTTCGAAATATTGGAAAACTCAAAGCTTCAGAACATCGGTTTGAGTGCATTCCGCAACTGTTATAATCTTCAGAACATATCATGTCCCAATGATCGAAGCAGATTATTCACTGTGATGACCGGAGCCTTATTCAATGTCGAAATGACCATCCTTTACCTATATCCACCCGCATCTCCAATCACATTCTTCAGCTTACCAGGAACGGTCACGACGATCGATCAAGGTGCATTCATCGGATGCACCAACTTGATTTCCGTTCTTATTCCAAGCAACAGCGTTACTCGAATCTCAACGAGTGCATTCGAAGGTTGTTCAAACTTGATATCAATCAACATTCCACTTTGTGTCAAAACAGTTGATCAAAACGCTTTCCTTGGCTGTGATAAACTTGTTTGTGGTGTCTACATCGAAAGCAAAAATAAGACATTCATCCAATCCGTCATCGACAATGATGGTCTTCCTAAAAGTTCATACCAATCATGCAGTAACAGACAGAACTCGATCAAATGCAACATTCCCCGAATCAATCCTCAATATTATCTTGTTTTTATTTTAATGTGAATACCCTACGTTCCCAACTTCTGGAAAACGGTTTTTCACCCTTATGATCAGTTTCAGACACTTTGGGAGTCTCCCAAACTTTGATATTTTGCATTATGATAGAGAAACGTGTCTAGTTTAACGCACAATTGTTTTAAAGGCAAATGATGATATCACATGAAATTATCAAATTATCAAATTTTGAAGTACCAGTCCAAAGGGTTAATTAGATCCTACACAGATGTGCGATAGTGAAACATATGTGTTCTTGATTTGAGAAGTCCTACTGATAGAGGTATGAATCTCACAGCTTTGTGTGAGTGTGTCTGACACTTGTATAGAGTGGAATATGCGCCGACATATATTATATAATAACATGTAGTTGATAATTATGAAAAAATAGAATTCGATGCGAATGATATTGAAAGTTGTTTTGTAATTTGATATTTTTCTTATATGTGTTAATTAGTAAATGGCTTGTTTGTTGTGATAGTACTGTGAAAAATGAAAGGTATTTTAAATTAAAAAATTGAGATTTTGAGATATCTCTAGAATTAAGAATTTATTATGTATTTGACTTTTATATAACTATGTGTAAAGGATCTCGATGTCTATATGCTTTAAATAAAATTAAATAAAATGAGATAAAAAATTAAAATGGACAAGAAGATATATGGAAATGTAATTTGTATTGTGTTGGTTGTTGGCAAAATTATTTTAATACAGATTTAAGGATTTGGAATGGATTTGAAATTAAATGATTTTAATTCAAGGAGTAATAAGATTTTGAACTGGTTTTTATTTTGGGAATGTAAACTCCTTCCATAGGATATGTATTAGAAAGATCAATGTCAAACTTTTTGAAAGAATTTTTTTTGTTGAGCGATTTTCTCATATTTAATAATATATTTAAGTTGGCGTATCTTACGCCCTTCCAAAAATATGTATTAGAAAGATAAATTTTAAACTTTTTGAAAGAATTGTTTTTTTGTTGAGCGATTTTCTCATATTTAATAATATATTTAAGTTGGCGTATCTTACGCCCTTCCAAAAATATGTATTAGAAAGATGACTTATAATTTCATAAATTATTTTGTCCCGACGGTTTGAGCGGTTATCAGAATGGTTGCTTACACAATGCGTCAGCAAAATGTCGGTTGGGGTGCCCTTCTTGGCCTCCTGAGTACTCACCAAGATACCCCCAGCTCCCGCAAAACACCTCCCTTAGGTGCGCATTACCTGACGGCATTATTTTGCAATTATTTCAAATTTTTTAGATGTCTTTTGTTAAAGTTTGTTAACTAAAGACTTGAAAACAGCTTACCGCTTCAAGCTGCTCTCTTCCCGGTTCCTCTGCCGCAATCTTCTGTTTGATTGTGCGCAAAGCTCTCCTCCTTGTGAACTTTGCCTGACAGATACACCTGGGAGACAGCATTCGGACATCTTACCGCTTCAAGCTGCTCTCTTCCCGGTTCCTCTGCCGCAATCTTATGTCTGATTGTGCGCAAAGCTCTCCTCCTTGTGAACCATGGCTGATAGAAAGAACTGAAAGACAGGATAGGAGGAACATGCCGGTTCAAGTTAACTTGCAATATGCTTCTGATTAGTGATTTTAGATGAAAGATTAGCGAAATCGCATTTAATTTGGATAGAAGGATTCAATTTTATGAAGCAGGCTCGTAGAAAATATGCAGGAATAGCACAATCTTTTGCAATCACAACGCGATTGCAAAACTTCGACCGACAAGAGTGTATTGTGCACTCTTGTCGGTCTGCATGTCTCATTCCGGGAGACATTGTCACTGCATGTCTCCCAGAATGAGACAATCTTCCGCATTCATAACTTGAATGCGGAAGTTTGACCGACAAGAGTGCACAATACACTCTTGTCGATCTAAATGTATCTTACAATCAAAGACACTTTCATACAATCTTTTCGAAGTTAAAAAAAAAATTAATTATTTCTTTCTTTTGTTTATTAAATCGCCTTACTCACGTACTAATCTCTTTTAGAGACTCTATCGAGCTATCCCCACATATAAACCTGTGACAATAATACATATTTACTCTCTTCATATTCTGATCTCATGACACATTATCGCAAAAACTATAATTATACAACACATCTCATAAAGTCTCATTTTAGCCCTATCTAAGCGTTCAAAACCTATTTTCCACACGTAATCTGATTCTTCTGGCTCCGCTGATTCGATTTCTGCTGTCAGATCGTGAAAATATGCATCACATAAAGAGATAAATGCAAATTGCACAACTTAATATTTTCCTTAAAATTTCTCTTCAGGTTCATACCTAAATAAGCTCTTTTTTTGAAAATTCAATTTTTTCCAAAAATGTATGAATTCAAAAGTTCAGATTATATCTAGTCATTTTCCAACATTAATTTTGTGTTTTAGTTTTTGAGATATTCATTTTATTATACGTATTATTCAGAAAATTAAAAGAATTTGTGAGGGGAAACGGAGGAGATAATAAATATGTAAAGATGGATGAATAGACAATTTGAAAAAAAAAGCAATAATTTTGAGTTGTGTTTATCTCTTTATGTGATGCATATTTTCACGATCTGACAGCAGAAATCGAATCAGCGGAGCCAGAAGAATCAGATTACGTGTGTAAAATAGGTTTTGAACGCTTAGATAGGGCTAAAATGAGACTTTATGAGATGTGTTGTATAATTATAGTTTTTGCGATAATGTGTCATGAGATCAGAATATGAAGAGAGTAAATATGTATTATTGTCACAGGTTTATATGTGGGGATAGCTCGATAGAGTCTCTAAAAGAGATTAGTACGTGAGTAAGGCGATTTAATAAACAAAAGAAAGAAATAATTAAATTTCTTTTTTAACTTCGAAAAGATTGTATGAAAGTGTCTTTGCTTGTAAGATACATTTAGATCGACAAGAGTGTATTGTGCACTCTTGTCGGTCAAACTTCAGCATTCAAGTTATGAATGCGGAAGATTGTCTCATTCTGGGAGACATGCAGTGACAATGTCTCCCGGAATGACACATGCAGACCGACAAAAGTGCACAATACACTCTTGTCGGTCAAACTTCCTAATACAAAATTTGATTCCCTTATTATCTTCTTAACAAAACTTAAGATTTCAATAATACATCATGAAAACATTCATTTACTACATTCACACTGTTATTCCTTTCTATAAATTAACTCATTTAATAGAATCTTGTTTTTATATCTTATTATTTTCTCATAATACTTCTAATTCCTCTATTTCCTCTTCCACATAAAATTTAATTTTGTAATGCTATCATATACACTTAATGTTTTCAAATTTTCAGATTTAAATTTAATCTTTATTTTCATCATCATTTATAATCTTGTTCCTATATAAAGTTATAATAAATTATCGTCAGATTCTAATATTTATGATTCTTACTACTACTATTTTGAGATTGCATTAGATTTCGCGATGCAGAAAAGAATCACTTTAGATTCCCGTCAAACTCTAAGTATAAGCATGTCTCTATATGTAGAAACTGTCTGCGCTATTTATTTCCCGGCTCAAAAAACCACGGTGTCTGTGTGAGGAAAATACCCATTTTAGGACCCTGGGGGTCATGAAAATTTTCCAAGAGTTGGAAATATAGGGTATTCTGTTAGAATTTTCCAGAAATCATCTATTTAATTAGTACCCATCATAGTATAATGGTAGTAGATATTTAACGAATATCTTCATGGAGAATTAATTTTTATAAATCATGGAAAATAATTCTCCTTCTCGTTATCATGAGCTTCTGGAGTTAAATAAATCATATGTTGATACATTCAATGCATTATACAAACTCAACACTTCCAATGAAAGCGAAATCAAAAAAATATGCAAAGATATCAAAAACAATCTGATCACAACAAAATATTTCTTACCAATGCAAATATTAAGGATAATTGCAATCGCAGCAAAATACAATAACAGCTATATTAGCTCATACCGTGTCATTTTCAAAAGGATATTTGAAACATTTCGACATAAACAAGTTGAATATGGCGAAAACCTCTTTAATTACTTTATATGTAATGAATGTGTTATCGGAGTTGATTCGAAAAATACAGAATGCTTAGACTATTTTATCATAAACGACCAAAATAAGAAAAGGCTCGAAGACGACACAATTTATAACATTATTATGAATGATAATGTAGAGTTATTAAAAATATATACGGAAAGGAAAGATTTTAAAATCAAACAAGAGTTTTACAATGATTTTTATCCATTTCGTGTTGATGGTTACTCATTGCTTGAACTATGCTGCTACCATGGGTCCGTTAATTGTTTTAATTTCCTGCGAACAAATTTTCACACAGAAATCACATCAAAATGTCTTCAACTCTCATTTTTGCGTGGAAATCAACACATTGTTACCGAATGTTTGAATGTTGTTCGTCCTACACAAGAATGCATGGAATATGCTATTGCATCACACAACATTGATTTTGTTATTTACTTAGTGAACGAATATCATCTTCATCTTGATTTAGATCTTTGTGTTTATTTCCATAACCTTGAAACATTTTTATTTTACTATGAAATTACTCATGATACTAACAAATGTTTTGTTAAATCGACATATTTAGGCATTCCATCACTTTGTGAATATTTTCTTTCAGAAGGTGCCTCCATTAAATCTGCAGATGAATTTGGTCGAACAGCACTTTCTATCTCCTCATGGAGCAATCGTAAATCTGTTGTTGAATTTCTTATTTCACATGGCTGTGATGTTAATGAAACAAATCAAATCGGAAGGACTGCTCTTCATAAAGCTGTATTAAATAACAGTAAGGAAGTGATAAATTATCTTATTTCCAATAAAGCAAATGTCAATTCAAAAGATAATAATGGAGAAACACCTCTCTACACAGCTGTAGTGAATAACTTTAATACTGTTGCAGTATTGTTGATTCAAAAGAAAGCAGATGTTAATATTCGAGATAAAAACAACGAAAGTATTCTTTGTAAAGCTGTGCTCAATAATAACAAAGAATTAGTAGAATTGCTTGTTTCAAAAGGAGCAAATGTCAATGAAAGCAGGCTAAATAAAACTTGTCTTCAAATTGCGACAGAAAATAATTATAGTGATATAGCAGAATTTCTAATTACACATAATGCAAATGCTAATGCAATAAATATGGATCGTATGTGTGCCCTTCTTTATGCAATAAAAAATAATAATAAAGAAATTGTAGAACTTCTTATTTCAAATGGTGCAGATGTTGACGTATGTGGATCAGAAGGTAAAACGCCTCTGCATTATGCAGCAGAAAAGGACTTTAAGGAAATCGCAGAAATACTTATTTTGCATAAAGCCAGAATTGATGCCTTTGATGATGATCATCGGACTCCTCTACACTATGCAGCAATGAATAATAGTTTTGAAACAGCACGAGTTTTGATTAATAACGGAGCCAGTACTGTTGCTAGAGATAAAGATTATATTAATCCACTCGAATATACACGTATTAATGGAAATAGAGATTTAGAACAACTAATTCGTGAGTATAATCGAATAAATGGTATAGATGATAATACTGATGATGACGATGATGACGATGATGATGACTATGGCTACTATGATGATGATGATGACTATGGCTACTATGATGAAATTTATTCTTATAATGGATTTCCTTTTGGTTTAATTTATAATGATGACGATTATGATGACGACGATGACGACTATTACTAAACATTAAGATAGATTCAAACTTTATATATTAATGCAGCTTGCTAATCCTTTGTTTTTTCCATTATTGTTTAATTAAAAATTATATAGATTTACTCAATTTAATTATAAATTTATAATTTTCCATGTATCATGTAGAATAGATCAGTCATTAAGAAGTATAAAAAATCTTATTAATTATCACAGTAAAATCAATGTAAAGATATCATTAAGAAAATATCAACAAATTCTTTCAAAAATATGACGCAAAGAAAAGTGAATATAAACGCATCCTTAGTTCGCATTGGGCTTCTATCAAGGAAAAAGATAATAAAGGAATAACTCAACATGATATATTAATTCCATTAGATGACTGAAATGGTTTAAATGGATCTATTTTCAGTAAATAAAGGTTCCAAAGCTGATAATTAATAATTGATTTATCAATTTATTTTTTATCGTAAAAAAATCCAGTGATGTTATTCTACATCTATATATTTTCACATTCAGCTATATAATATCCAGGGTAAACATTAAACTATTTGAAATTGAAGGTCATATTCCCAAGAATATCTCAATAATATAGTAAATTTATTGATATAGAGAAAAGTTTTAGTATAGTTATGCACATACAACGGCAAGGACAAAAGCTCAGAGCTTGATTTTCAATCTTTGAAATAATTTTATTCACAAAATAAAGCTAAACGATTTTTATTGCATAAACAAGTTTGATTAAGGATTAGAAGCAACTTTAAACTTCACTAATTAAAATTAAATGAAATTGTAAATTTTATCCCGATTTTTTGAGAGGGTGTCCAACCAAAGATTTAACGATGATTTTGGCTCCAAATTTGGTATATGATATGGGGATGGTGTCTAGGTCAATACTATTGTATTCACTAGTAATATAAAATGTTCAATTTTGAGATATAAAATTATATGAGGAAAAAATTTATTTTTTTGAAAATATTTGAAAAATTTAAAGAAATGTAATAGTAAAAGAAGAAAATTAAAAAAGTAAATAATGAATATGGGAGATTTTTATGGAAATGTTAGAATTATATAATTTGCGATTTGGTCAATTAAAGCAAAATGAGTAATTTAGCATGATGATGGATTTTAGAAGGGGGAAACACAAATTAAAATCTAATAGGAACGTCAATATGAATTGCAGAAATAAAATATGTGGTGTAACGGAAAGGTTTTTGCACCTACAAAGAGAGGTATCAGGTTCAAATCTCATCTAATTATTTTTTTTCTCCCAATTTTGATTGTTTGATATATCAAGAAAATTAACAAATATATATATGAATTAATGAATAATTAAAGAATTAGAATGATTTTAAAAATATTAGAATAATCATGGATAAATCAATCTCAGATTTAAGATATTTGACAAATAATATAAAATATTGAAGATTCTTATGTCGGTATTTAGCATTCATTGTACAAAAAAGATGTAAATCAAGTGGATCCTTTGATGATCTTAAAAGATTTTGTTTGAGAGTATTTGAGATATGATACAATAGATTTCATTGAGAACATCATTGTAAAAGTAAGATAGATATAGAAAATATAATGGTTAATACAATATTATTATATTAAAAAAATGAAGTTCAGAAATTTGAAAGAAAATAGTATTTTATGCAAATAAGTAGTTCGAAATTTGTCATTATGGGAGACATTGCCAATGCATGTCTCCCGGAATGGCATAATATTTTGCAATCAGAGTGTGATTGCAAAACTTTGACCGACAAGAGTGTGTTATGCACTCTTGTCGGTCGCAATGTGTCATTGTGGGAGACATTGCCAATGCATGTCTCCCGAATGGCATAATATTTTGCAATCAGAGTGTGATTGCAAAACTTTGACCGACAAGAGTGTGTTATGCACTCTTGTCGGTCGCAATGTGTCATTGTGGGAGACATTGCCAATGCATGTCTCCCGGAATGGCATAATATTTTGCAATCAGAGTGTGATTGCAAAACTTTGACCGACAAGAGTGTGTTATGCACTCTTGTCGGTCGCAATGTGTCATTGTGGGAGACATTGCCAATGCATGTCTCCCGGAATGGCATAATATTTTGCAATCAGAGTGTGATTGCAAAACTTTGACCGACAAGAGTGTGTTATGCACTCTTGTCGGTCGCAATGTGTCATTGTGGGAGACATTGCCAATGCATGTCTCCCGGAATGGCATAATATTTTGCAATCAGAGTGTGATTGCAAAACTTTGACCGACAAGAGTGTGTTATGCACTCTTGTCGGTCGCAATGTGTCATTGTGGGAGACATTGCCAATGCATGTCTCCCGGAATGGCATAATATTTTGCAATCAGAGTGTGATTGCAAAACTTTGACCGACAAGAGTGTGTTATGCACTCTTGTCGGTCGCAATGTGTCATTGTGGGAGACATTGCCAATGCATGTCTCCCGGAATGGCATAATATTTTGCAATCAGAGTGTGATTGCAAAACTTTGACCGACAAGAGTGTGTTATGCACTCTTGTCGGTCGCAATGTGTCATTGAGACATTGCCAATGCATGTCTCCCGGAATGGCATAATATTTTGCAATCAGAGTGTGATTGCAAAACTTTGACCGACAAGAGTGTGTTATGCACTCTTGTCGGTCGCAATGTGTCATTGTGGGAGACATTGCCAATGCATGTCTCCCGGAATGGCATAATATTTTGCAATCAGAGTGTGATTGCAAAACTTTGACCGACAAGAGTGTGTTATGCACTCTTGTCGGTCGCAATGTGTCATTGTGGGAGACATTGCCAATGCATGTCTCCCGGAATGGCATAATATTTTGCAATCAGAGTGTGATTGCAAAACTTTGACCGACAAGAGTGTGTTATGCACTCTTGTCGGTCGCAATGTGTCATTGTGGGAGACATTGCCAATGCATGTCTCCCGGAATGGCATAATATTTTGCAATCAGAGTGTGATTGCAAAACTTTGACCGACAAGAGTGTGTTATGCACTCTTGTCGGTCGCAATGTGTCATTGTGGGAGACATTGCCAATGCATGTCTCCCGGAATGGCATAATATTTTGCAATCAGAGTGTGATTGCAAAACTTTGACCGACAAGAGTGTGTTATGCACTCTTGTCGGTCGCAATGTGTCATTGTGGGAGACATTGCCAATGCATGTCTCCCGGAATGGCATAATATTTTGCAATCAGAGTGTGATTGCAAAACTTTGACCGACAAGAGTGTGTTATGCACTCTTGTCGGTCGCAATGTGTCATTCTGGGAGACATTGCCAATGCATGTCTCCCGGAATGGCATAATATTTTGCAATCAGAGTGTGATTGCAAAACTTTGACCGACAAGAGTGTGTTATGCACTCTTGTCGGTCGCAATGTGTCATTCTGGGAGACATTGCCAATGCATGTCTCCCGGAATGGCATAATATTTTGCAATCAGAGTGTGATTGCAAAACTTTGACCGACAAGAGTGTGTTATGCACTCTTGTCGGTCGCAATGTGTCATTGTGGGAGACATTGCCAATGCATGTCTCCCGGAATGGCATAATATTTTGCAATCAGAGTGTGATTGCAAAACTTTGACCGACAAGAGTGTGTTATGCACTCTTGTCGGTCGCAATGTGTCATTGTGGGAGACATTGCCAATGCATGTCTCCCGGAATGGCATAATATTTTGCAATCAGAGTGTGATTGCAAAACTTTGACCGACAAGAGTGTGTTATGCACTCTTGTCGGTCGCAATGTGTCATTGTGGGAGACATTGCCAATGCATGTCTCCCGGAATGGCATAATATTTTGCAATCAGAGTGTGATTGCAAAACTTTGACCGACAAGAGTGTGTTATGCACTCTTGTCGGTCGCAATGTGTCATTGTGGGAGACATTGCCAATGCATGTCTCCCGGAATGGCATAATATTTTGCAATCAGAGTGTGATTGCAAAACTTTGACCGACAAGAGTGTGTTATGCACTCTTGTCGGTCGCAATGTGTCATTGTGGGAGACATTGCCAATGCATGTCTCCCGGAATGGCATAATATTTTGCAATCAGAGTGTGATTGCAAAACTTTGACCGACAAGAGTGCATAACACACTCTTGTCGGTCAAAATTTCCAATTATAATTCTATTATAACAAAAGTTTATAATTACCCGAAGACTCCATAATTAACTACTATATAAAATGACCTAAAATTTTATAAACTGTCCCCAACATGCTTTAAGGGTCCACTGTAAGGCCAAATAAGGTCTATCGTCGTCCCAAAAATATTGCTCGAGATGGTGTTTTACTAAGGCCCAAAACTTAAAAAAACACAACAAAATTAACTTTACTCTTTTGAGATCCTTATCAGATATGCATCAATTTGATGCAGTATCGCAGTTCAAATCTGATTTTTTAATGTAGATGTACTCTAACATCCTTTAAAAAATGTAAAATGATATTAATTAAGCTTTTCATTTCTGTATCATACACGAAACAAAATCGTTCATTATACTAAAATTTATCAAAGTTTGATTAATGAAAAAATAATATCTAAATTTTTACATTGAGTCGGCTATTGATATGGTTAATATTAAATCTTGTAAAAATTGGCATTATCCAGAATAATACCCACTAAAATACACAATTTTTTTAAAAAAAATTTATCAATTGTTATGGTATATCTTTATGATAATGAATAAAATGCTTATTTTTCATAAGTAAATACATAATTTATGCTTAAACACAAAAAATAACACGAAAATTTTTGGCCAACATATCTAAACTAAGGATAATGGTTTGAATATATAAACAATAATACTTTGTCCAGGGAATTAAATTTGTGCTATCCAATTGTCAATTCTTTGAATTTTTTTTAAATGCAAGATGTCCCGGCATTAGCCTCAATAAATATATATATTATGCATCATAATATTAGTTTGTAATGGCATTAAAGCGAAATTCCTAATTTCTTCTCAATTAAATTCCTTGAAAAACATTGGAATTAATGATTGGAAATAGGTCAAAAAAATTCCTAATATAAAACTTATACTTAAGATAAAATTAAAATTCGAAAATATCTATTTTTCAAAACACGCATCCAAAAGCGAAAAAATTCGAAAAAATCATGTTCTTATAAAATTCACTGATTTTGCAATTTTTATGAGATTTGAAGTGATAGAATATATTACCATCTTATTGAAACATATGCTTCATTGTTGTATTCACATAATATTAATCAGAACACTAGGAAAAGTGGATTTTCGAAAAATGACGATAACGATTATTTGCAAATTGCCTCTCAATTTTGAGAGACTTTCAATTTTTACAGTGGACCCTTAATAAACTTTTTTTTTCATTATATCTTTCTTTTATCATTCCTCTATCATCGTTACAGATCAATAAATAACGCATCTTCATTCTTAAATACTATTATAATTCATATACATTTTTGTTATATTTTCTCTCATTTCATAGTTTATTTAATTCTTTCTCATATATAATCTTCAGATATATTGAGCCTCAACACTCATCCATTAAAACAATATATTTTCCTTTAATCTCATATTATTCATTAACAATCTTTCCTATTCTTATTTCTAGTTAATATTCCAATATATATATCAATAATTTATCCTCAACCACACATTCAAATACATTCAATTCAAGAAATTCATATTAATATTTTTTCCCTACTCATTATCATATAATATTTAGTCTCACATCGCCATTAAATCAGTTTTCTAATATCATGTCATATTGGTAACATCACATATATCTCTTAGAATATTACTTCAACTCATATTTTTTTATTGATTATATTTAGTTAGTTCTGCATTCTATTACTATAGATGTTCGATAAATATATCAATAGTTAAAATCAAAATATATGCCAAACTTTGAATCTATTGAAAATTACATTTCGATATCTTTTTTCAAGCTTAATTTTATGTATTATCTTAAAATACATTTATCAACATTATGGATATTTTGAATTCAAAATATGACGCAGCATTACACAACTAATATTGAGATTCACAATTCATTTTCATGATTCTTTCATATATACATCAATAACTTAGTGTACCCATATAGATACACGAAAATAAATTAAATTTTGCATTTTTGATTCTCAGCTTAACTTCTATAAATGCCACCAAAACATTTAATTTCTACCAAGAAATAATATATTAGTAATTAAGCATTTATTACCAATGTTACTCACATCATATTAATTCTTATTCCTAATTTTTTAAATAAATGACTGGAATCATAAATCCTATGTACCCATATCAACATGTTAAAATTTCAAAGTCTGAAACTTAGTAATCACTGTGTTTCATGAAATCAGATAATCTCTAAGATTTCTTAAATCTTGTATCATACTGGCCAATTATGATTCATAATGATTCTTCATCATGTCAGCATTCTAATTGTAGCTTTATTATGCCAATTGGCATAAATTAAGAGCGCTTTTAGGTGATATTTTAGATACCTGGGTATGTACTTCCTACCATACTCTATCATTTTAGGTAAATTTTCGAACTATGTTTTGGTTGCTATTATCTATTATTCACAATCTTATTATCGTTCAAAATTAAAAAAAACGCTGATCACAATCAAACTTGCAACCTTTACCGATCCATTTTTACCAGAAAACCAATTGAACTATGAGATATTGACATGCTCTCAATTTATTATTAATATAAGATGTTTAATTTGTCCCCTGTTTTCTTTAAACCTTAATTACTATATTTGCTATATATTGATACTTTTAATACCACACATAGAAGTTATTTGAAATTCTTTTAATTATTTAATTTCATAATATTTTCCTACCGATTAAAATAGGAATCATACCATTTTCAACGATCATACCCCTTTTAAATATGCATATCTCATAATATGTATATATTACATATCATTAAGCTATATGTTAACCTTTTAAATCAATTTTTAATATGATATCTCAACTCAATCTCAAAATTGAACATTTATTCCCAATCATGAATATTCAATATCTCACCTTCAGTTGTCGTTATTTACAATAAATATAATAATTTGAAAAAATCATCGTTCAATTTTTTGATTCAAAAAATCATCATTTTTATTTTATTATTTTATCAGATATTTAATGTAAATTATAATTCTTATTATAATTTTATAAATCAGTATTTTTCGAATTTATTCAAATTACGAAAAGAAAAATATACAAATCCAGCTCGAGCATAATGCTGATATGCATTCGCATGTATTTACCGTTTAAACTTTTCTCTACTTCCTCTGAATATGAAGAAAAACTCAAAAAGGTAAAATTCATTTTAAGGTTATTTTGGTTGGACACCCTCTATTTTTTGAATGCCATGCAGCCGTCAATGTAAAAAAATATGAAAAGAAATCTGAGAGTTATCAATTAAATAACTCCATATCTTTAAACAATAATATTTTTATATATTTAAACTTCAAATTGCAGTTCAGAGAGATTTGTTGATTTTGAAAATTTCTGTTGCAGGTTCTCGAGTTTAGCCTCTTCCCCCGGAAACGCTGTCAGCGTACCCGGTCGGAAGCTACTCAATTGATGCCCAACAGTCACTTATTACAGCCACATGCATATTTCGCTTCAAAAAGAAACTCTTCCGGTATTGAACATTATTTTGTTGAGAGTCGGTCTCGAATTGTCAAGTTTGTTACTGCTGGATGCTTCATTATAATCACTCTTCTCATCCTGATCATCAGTCAGTATCTTCTTCGGACAAATTATCGAAACGTAACTGTTAATTTAGCTAAAAATATTTCTCAACCTCTATCGACCGAAATTTCATTAATCATCCGGTATAATACGGAAACTTCGCTATTTCTTTCGGAATTGATTTCTGAAATTTATCCTTATTTAACTCAAAATTTAACAAACATAACGGTACCAGAACTAATATTTGAGTTATTCAAAGAAGGTGAATTAGCTACAGATCCATCAATCGACAACTTTGAATTCGCTTCACGAACAGGACAATATTACTTTTACAGAAACCAGAAGTCAACGATTTATTACGCTAATGGTACTTCTGATACCGAGAGTATACCATTAAATTATTGGAACCTCACCAATATCACAGGATACCCGAGCGAAAACGGATTTTATTATGAAAACATAAATCTTATCAATTTTGCCTGGTATGCTCTGATTAAGTCAAATAAAGCCGCATTCACCATTTTAACTCATTGGAATGAGCCAATTGTAAATTCCAACTACTTTTTAGGCGCTTGCCCACTCTACATCAACAAAAGTTTTTATGGAGCGATCAGTACTCGATATAGAACGTCCGAAATTTCCGATCTGATCAATTCAATGCTTCCATCAAATCATTCGCATTTGGCCTTTGTTTCTTCAGATGAAATCATCGCTCTTGACAGAACTAAAATCAACGAAAGCGAATACGCCTACTACTTGCCGAATATCTACAGTTTATCCCAAACATATTGGAAAGCAGCCACAACTAACTCAAATTACAAAAAAGGCTACTCCTACAAAGCCAATGTTGATGGTACTAATTTATCCTACTACGCTTCTTCGTTATCTGTGTCTCTGACGAACGATGACGAATGGGAAATTATTTCTCTGTTATGCATCAGCGATTTCGTTGAAGATGACGGCGGATCGTCATTTATTTGGATATTACTTATTATTTTGGATGTTGTCTTTTTCATTATCCTAATTTCTGTCCAAAGAATTTTACAAATTTGTCAATTGACAACACAAAGCAATATCCTTGGCGAACCAACACCTACATCGAGTAACTACTACGCCATCGTTAATATGATGGAAAAACTCCAAAGGACGCATACAAAAGGCTCATTACCTTCTGATTTCGCAGAACAGATCATCCAAGACCTCCAGAACCCACTTATATATAATACAGCATCCCTGATTGAGTCAATAAAGACGGATGAGATAAGGGAAGCCATTCAAATTAAATTTCTTCATCCGCAATTCACGAATTTGGCCAATTACCCAACAACGAGTCGTACACATTATCTCAATGAGAGCGCCGATGATTCCCGTAAGTATATCATTGAATCTTTCCTTAAAATCAATGATGATCTTTTCCATCCTCAAATGCTTGAGATAACTATCAAGGAACTCATTGAAGAGCTTCCTGATATAAATGTAAGACTCTTGGCCGATTCTATTAATTTCATATTATTTTACTCACAATTCCAAACAGATTTGGTATTTTCCATTGCATTATGCCTTGTAAGCTTCCATATAGCCCAGTACCATGATCAATATAACACTTACAAGAAGCTTTTCCTTTCATATCATACTGATATTTCAGATACTGGTCTGGAATTCCTGAATTCGATAGAAACAGATAACAAGAATCGCCTAGAGTTCGTCTGCTTCTACTTTTTCAGATTCTGTGACTCCGCTCCGCCATCTGAGCATCATCGTGTCCTCCAAGCAGCTCTTTACAAACCAGATGTGAAATACATAGCCAACCTAATTTCTACAGCTGCTCAGACCTCTTATTTGGAGGAAAATGGCTCAACTCTCGGAATGGATATTTCCGTGTTCGAAGCTGAAGTAAGGAAAACGATTTTTGGTCCATCATTGGAAGTTATTAGGAAGTTTAAGTCTCACTAATAATATGTTTGTAAAATTATTTTTTATTATTTTTATTTCAAACTCAAAATCAAATTTTTGCATGAAAACATATCTGAGTTCTCTCAAATTTTAAAGACTAGGCGCTTACAATATGAAAACAAGTTTAATTTTGATATTACATTATTAATCCCTCTCTGTATACAGGCTACGGTGGGAACTTGTGATGTTTGCATCCAGGGAATATATGGGTGTCAATTTGTATACCTCTCTGTGAAAATGTTTATGTAAAAAAAAGTTATGAATTAAAACAATGATATTCTTATATTTTTAGTTCATATCAAATTTGGACCAAAATATCAATGTTTACTGAAGAAGGTTGCCTCTTGTCTGGCCTCTGCTTGTGTGGACATGAGAGCCACCCCATTCGACAACTGTGAAGCCCTTGCGTTCTAAGTGTGGGATTGTCTGTGTTGGCTTCTTCAAATCCTCCTTTGAAAGACGCTTGATAGCCATGAAAACGCGGATGATTGTGTCTGGTTCAACATTGGAGAAGAGTGGAACTCTGTGGCAATAGTTTGATAATTGGAATGAAACGAATGCATCACCAATCTTGTTGAATGTTGGGAGCCAGTAAGCCATGAAATCGAACTTCTCCTTGTCATTTAAGGATGGGCACTCATAGGCTCCTGACAGCATAAAAATGTTATTATCTCACAATATAAAAGGAATCATAGGAATCTACAACTATATCTATATTGTTAGAAGACTTCTTAATGTATCATGTATATAAGTTATATCAATAACTCCATTATGTTATATGATTGTAATCATATTTTCGTTTCATGTTCAAAAACATTAAAATCATACTAACTATATGAGTATTATATTTAGGAAGCTGATATATAGATATGATAAAATGCTAGGTTTTGTGATTAAGAATATATACTTATCTTTTAGAAAATAATACTTTTATAAAAAATTATATCTTATATAATCTAAAAATTTTGGACAATTAAAAAACATTAATTAAAAATAGAAGGTGAAAGTGTTTATTCAAAGAAGGTGCAAGATTATGATGTTTTGAGGGTGAAATAAATTTAATAATTATTTATGTGATTTAAGAGTAATACGATCATCGGTAGCTTGAAGACCTCTCTTTATAGCTCTTAATGCCGCAAACTTTTTTTGAACTTGCTTTGAATTTTTGAATGCTTTGATTAAATCTTTTGTTGTATCATACATTCTGAAATATCTGTTCATCATTTCTGGCATTGTTGGTAAATTTAACCTGTATCTTATTGCTACAATCGTTTCAAACATACTTTCATTGAAATGCAATATTGTGACTGCCATCCTAATTGGCCAAGAAGCATGCCAATTAATATTTTTATTAGCAAGCATTGCTTTGATATGGTTTATCGATTCAACTACTTGAGTTGAATGAATCTTTTTTACCATATCAAAGATTTTTACGGTATCTTCGAGGAATTTTTTAAGTGTTTTTATAGCAGTTTTATTTTTTGCATATTTCCATGGTTTAATCATCTTGCATTTTTCAGGATCTGGACAAAATTTATGATTTCCGGCATAATGTTTAGCGGAATTCAACCATAAAAACTTCTTTGTTTTAATTGACATATGTGTGTCATTGAGAAGTTGCCTAAGCCAACGCAATAAATTCTTTGAAATGCTAGATAAGATTCTGAATTCTGGCAGTTTGAGCTTTTTCTGTATATTGTTAAGAAAATGTCCAGGATCTCTGTATTCTCTGATACCTTTGAACGTATTTTTGATTGTAGAAACAATTTTGACATCGCCATCATGCACAAAAAAATTTACACGTTTTTCATTATTCCAACGCTTCAGCATTCTTTTTAAGCCTTCAAATTCCATTTCATTTGATTTTCCGTTGAAATTACCTTTGAAATTTTTAAAAGATTTAGATATCACTTCCCAATCTACAATTTTTTTGAGTTTCTCTTCTACAAATTGTACATAGCAAAACATTGCATTTCTTCTCTGACTCCAAGAACCGTCAAACAAAAGTCCCGAACATTTTCTCATTCGAGATTTCCAATAATTAACAGATTCTCTGGCAACTTCTATGATAACACGACCAACCTTTTCTTGGACTCGATGAAATGTAGCTTCTGACGGAACTTTGATGTTATTCAGCATGAATTGAAATTCTGATTGGCAAAATGTAGCGCCGCTCAATAATACAGATAGCACAAATTCAACAGTGTTGACGACATATGGCTCTACCCTATTTTTCGCGCTTTGAACTAAGTTCTTTATACGCTTTGCAACTGCTTTTGTTCGCCGCGGCATGAAAAATGAAGAATAACTTGACGGTTTCTTGAACAAATGGTCGCACATTCAAATATTGTGATGTACGATCAGGATAAAAGAATGTTGTTGCCGTGAATTTAGAAAATAGCAAAATTTCAATTTACGCAATCGAGATATAACTTGATCGTTTGAGCGATAACCATGGCACCCATAGTATTAATGAAAGTACTCATACTTACAATTATTTTCTCCCATAGGAATATTGTTCAATATACTTCACCTATAGAGGAAATCTCGAAATAAAATCGAATTTTTTCAAAAATTACAAAAATCAATTTTTTACAAAGATGTTCGAAAAATAACATTATATACGCATCAAATCAAAGCATTATATGGAGCATTATAATTCTATATATGATTGTCCATCTTGCTGTTGTGCTATTTTTTTTAAACAATAATTTCATTGTTGAAATTAAATTTGCAATTTCAGTAAAAATTGCGACCCATCATTTTGAATATAATTGAATTAATACATTTATTGTAAGAATATTATATACCAAATATTAGACTTCCACATGAATCCTGGTATGATATTATAAGTATTGCAAAATTAGAAAAAATATGCTCATGATATACTAAAATTCATGTTTCAAGGTTAACTTAGAAATAAAATAAGTTCGAGAAATGCATCACTAAATATTTGAGCTTGTGCACTATAATGCTATATAATAGTCTTTACTGTTTTTAATATATTGACTTTGCTAGACTTGATTTTTTTCATCACCCTAATGAGTGCCCATCCTTAAGTTGAAAGCTGTTAACATCTTTTCAAGGAACTTTCTGCCCTGTCCTCTCTTGACAACGAAGCCTTGTTCGAAGTTCATTTCCATGTTGGAGAAGGATTCCCAGAATAAGTATGGGACAACCTTGCCATTGTGAATGATCTCACCATTTGGCTTGGCAGTAACATTCCACATTGTTCCCTGTGTGAACTCTGGAGCTGTAGCTGTGAATTCTTCCTTTGGAAGCATAACACCAATAGAAAGATCTGTTGTCTTCTTTGGATATAAGTAAATTGCTGGTTTTGCAAGTGTGTGCCAGTTTCTCAAGTTTAGGCCAAACGAAGAATTAGATAATCCTAAGTTGCTTTCTACGCTAACACGGTGACGGCGTGGAATATCGTGTGAACGCCTGCCCATTGGATATCTTTGTCCATATTGGTGCAATTGCTTGCCTCTTCTTGCTTCTGCTAATGCAAGGAAACAGAACATTTATAAAAATGAAATGGTTAATTTTGAATCAGATTTGACGCTAAATTTTCACATGTTCTGACAATCTGACATAAATTGAAATAACAAAGTTGGTGCATTTTTACTTAATATCATATAAGCAGTAATATTTGTTTGACATTTTTCAAAGATCTGACATTTCGTCCATTGAAATGATATAACCAATAAATCTCAATTTTGAGAGCGATTCAAATAATTTGCCGTCAAGGCAGATCAACTTTAAATCGTCTAAAAATTCACCAAATGTCCTTTATTTTCTATCCATTCTTTTCCATAAGAATCTAATGATTGTTCAATACCATATTTCCCAAGCAAAATAAATACTTTTTATCAGATAAACTTTTATAAACTTTAATGAAATTTAATGTATAAATTCAATATCAAACAATGATGCAAACGCATTCACCTTAGATATTATCGTGTTTTCAAAATGCCATTTTTTCCAAAATATCGACAAAAATAATTAGATACCCTAAGTTTTTTGTAAATAGAATCTGACACGCCCGTAACTTTTCATTAAAACCAATGAATACAGCTATTAGCTTAGAGATATTCTTTGGAGAAAATAGTATATACTTATGTAGGTATTAGAGTATCTAACACATGATTTTGGAGGCTTGAGATTGACTTTCATCATGCAATTAGTCGAAATTTATTTTGCTTCTAAAACCACAATGCATGAAGATCCAAACCCTGTATTATAACATTATAATACTGGTACATGGTAGAATATATTGCGGAGGTTGAATTCGAAATCTAAAAAAGTTGTTAAGATATCAAACTAATGTAACTGTCCTAGTCTATTCAATTACAGATATATGACTCTATGGAATGAGACGAATTGATTTGAATATAATAATATCATATATTGAAAAAATTATAATATTATAAAATTAAAGATCCTATTTACTATATCTACCAAGAGATGACTAAAAATATCATGGTAATATCATATCAAATCCTATTTATACTATTTAGGAAGAACGGAGTGAGTAATGAATCAAACATTCCGAGTGATGGCTTATTTGAGTAATGAGGATTGAAATTCAATATTATAAGGCATATTATGATTGGTCATGATATAGTTACAGATTAAAAAGAAATTAAATTATAATTTTATTAAAAGATCAACAATTGTTCTATTAACTTGGAAAATATATATTTATATAAGAATTTAAAAGTATTTACATTGTCATTTTTAAAATACATTTAATTTTGAAAACAATTTGGGAATTTGTCATAACATATTTAATTTAGGCCTAAACAGTAATGCACATCATATATACAATATATGGGAAGCCTGTGACATCAATTATAGAACCCAAATTAAAGGTTTTAATAATATCAATAAGATTAGCAAAACTCTTTGTTTCTAATGGAATATGTTGTCAATCGGTACTATATAGCATTTTAGTTATATATATTGTCTCAAATTTGATTGGTGTAATAAAAATTCATGCATTCACAAAAAACTGATGTTAAAAGAAATAAACAACTTTTACACTATGCGGGAGAGTGTTTTATTGGATTATGGAGAAATATCATTTAATGTTCAATCAAAATATCAAGTTTGATCTGGATGCAAAGATTTGAATTGTAACTTTGCGTTTAGATCAGTATTGAGAAAAGGAATACGATTATTAACTTATTTATTAGTTCAAGTAATATATTAAAACATGATATCATGTCAGAACATATATTTAGAAAATGATTCGGCTTGAATAAACATTATTTTATAGTAAGGACAATTGTTTTGGCTAGTGAATAGGAATATCAGAGATTCCAGAAAGTGAAATTAAAACTAGCTTCGAATTTACAAAGTAAAATTTAATGAGAAATGAAAAAAAGAGAAATATAAATGTTAATTGTGCGATTTGTTTAGGAATATCATAATATATATAATAAAAGGTAATTAAAATAATAAATAGAAATGAGTATGAAAAAAGAATTTAATTAGAAAATTTCATATGGAAAATATAATTAAATGGGGCCGTGTGTGGAATTAGTAGAGACATTGCTAGTGCATGTCTCCCAGAATGGAACAATCTTTTGCAATCACTTTGTGATTGCGGAACTTTGACCGACAAGAGTGTATTGTGCACTCATGTCGGTCACAATGTCTCATTCTGAGAGACATTGTCACTGCATGTCTCCCAGAATGGAACAATCTTTTGCAATCACTTTGTGATTGCGGAACTTTGACCGACAAGAGTGTATTGTGCACTCTTGTCGGTCACAATGTCTCATTCTGGGAGACATTGTCACTGCATGTCTCCCAGAATGATAGAAAGTTCCGCATTCATAACTTGAATGCGGAACTTTGACCGACAAGAGTGTATTGTGCACTCATGTCGGTCACAATGTCTCATTCTGGGAGACATTGTCACTGCATGTCTCCCAGAATGGAACAATCTTTTGCAATCACTTTGTGATTGCGGAACTTTGACCGACAAGAGTGTATTGTGCACTCTTGTCGGTCGCAATGTCTCATTCTGGGAGACATTGTCACTGCATGTCTCCCAGAATGATAGAAAGTTCCGCATTCATAACTTGAATGCGGAACTTTGACCGACAAGAGTGTATTGTGCACTCATGTCGGTCACAATGTCTCATTCTGGGAGACATTGTCACTGCATGTCTCCCAGAATGGAACAATCTTTTGCAATCACTTTGTGATTGCGGAACTTTGACCGACAAGAGTGTATTGTGCACTCTTGTCGGTCGCAATGTCTCATTCTGGGAGACATTGTCACTGCATGTCTCCCAGAATGATAGAAAGTTCCGCATTCATAACTTGAATGCGGAACTTTGACCGACAAGAGTGTATTGTGCACTCTTGTCGGTCACAATGTCTCATTCTGGGAGACATTGTCACTGCATGTCTCCCAGAATGGAACAATCTTTTGCAATCACTTTGTGATTGCGGAACTTTGACCGACAAGAGTGTATTGTGCACTCTTGTCGGTCGCAATGTCTCATTCTGAGAGACATTGTCACTGCATGTCTCCCAGAATGGAACAATCTTTTGCAATCACTTTGTGATTGCGGAACTTTGACCGACAAGAGTGTATTGTGCACTCTTGTCGGTCACAATGTCTCATTCTGGGAGACATTGTCACTGCATGTCTCCCAGAATGGAACAATCTTTTGCAATCACTTTGTGATTGCGGAACTTTGACCGACAAGAGTGTATTGTGCACTCTTGTCGGTCACAATGTCTCATTCTGGGAGACATTGTCACTGCATGTCTCCCAGAATGATAGAAAGTTCCGCATTCATAACTTGAATGCGGAACTTTGACCGACAAGAGTGTATTGTGCACTCATGTCGGTCACAATGTCTCATTCTGGGAGACATTGTCACTGCATGTCTCCCAGAATGGAACAATCTTTTGCAATCACTTTGTGATTGCGGAACTTTGACCGACAAGAGTGTATTGTGCACTCTTGTCGGTCGCAATGTCTCATTCTGGGAGACATTGTCACTGCATGTCTCCCAGAATGGAACAATCTTTTGCAATCACTTTGTGATTGCGGAACTTTGACCGACAAGAGTGTATTGTGCACTCTTGTCGGTCACAATGTCTCATTCTGGGAGACATTGTCACTGCATGTCTCCAAGAATGATAGAAAGTTCCGCATTCATAACTTGAATGCGGAACTTTGACCGACAAGAGTGTATTGTGCACTCTTGTCGGTCACAATGTCTCATTCTGAGAGACATTGTCACTGCATGTCTCCCAGAATGATAGAAAGTTCCGCATTCATAACTTGAATGCGGAACTTTGACCGACAAGAGTGTATTGTGCACTCTTGTCGGTCACAATGTCTCATTCTGAGAGACATTGTCACTGCATGTCTCCCAGAATGATAGAAAGTTCCGCATTCATAACTTGAATGCGGAACTTTGACCGACAAGAGTGTATTGTGCACTCTTGTCGGTCACAATGTCTCATTCTGGGAGACATTGTCACTGCATGTCTCCCAGAATGGAACAATCTTTTGCAATCACTTTGTGATTGCGGAACTTTGACCGACAAGAGTGTATTGTGCACTCATGTCGGTCGCAATGTCTCATTCTGGGAGACATTGTCACTGCATGTCTCCAAGAATGATAGAAAGTTCCGCATTCATAACTTGAATGCGGAACTTTGACCGACAAGAGTGTATTGTGCACTCTTGTCGGTCACAATGTCTCATTCTGAGAGACATTGTCACTGCATGTCTCCCAGAATGATAGAAAGTTCCGCATTCATAACTTGAATGCAGAACTTTGACCGACAAGAGTGTATTGTGCACTCATGTCGGTCACAATGTCTCATTCTGGGAGACATTGTCACTGCATGTCTCCCAGAATGGAACAATCTTTTGCAATCACTTTGTGATTGCGGAACTTTGACCGACAAGAGTGTATTGTGCACTCTTGTCGGTCGCAATGTCTCATTCTGGGAGACATTGTCACTGCATGTCTCCCAGAATGATAGGAAGTTCCGCATTCAAAACTTGAATGCGGAACTTTGACCGACAAGAGTGTATTGTGCACTCTTGTCGGTCGCAATGTCTCATTCTGGGAGACATTGTCACTGCATGTCTCCCAGAATGGAACAATCTTTTGCAATCACTTGTGTGATTTGCGGAACTTTGACCGACAAGAGTGTATTGTGCACTCTTGTCGGTCGCACAATGTCTCATTCTGGAGACATTGTCACTGCATGTCTCCCAGAATGGAACAATCTTTTGCAATCACTTTGTGATTGCGGAACTTTGACCGACAAGAGTGTATTGTGCACTCTTGTCGGTCGCAATGTCTCATTCTGGAGACATTGTCACTGCATGTCTCCCAGAATGGAACAATCTTTTGCAATCACTTTGTGATTGCGGAACTTTGACCGACAAGAGTGTATTGTGCACTCATGTCGGTCACAATGTCTCATTCTGGGAGACATTGTCACTGCATGTCTCCCAGAAATAGAAAGTTCCGCCATTCATAACTTGAATGCGGAACTTTGACCGACAAGAGTGTATTGTGCACTCTGTCGGTCACAATGTCTCATTCTGAGAGACATTGTCACTGCATGTCTCCCAGAATGATAGAAAAGTTCCGCATTCATAACTTGATGCGGAACTTTGACCGACAAGAGTGTATTGTGCACTTCTGTCGGTCACAATGTCTCATTCTGGAGAGACATTGTCACTGCATGTCTCCCAGAATGATAGAATAAGTTCCGCATCATAATTGATTGCGGAACTTTGACCGACAAGAGTGTATTGTGCACTCATGTCGGTCACAATGTCTCATTCTGGGAGACATTGTCACTGCATGTCTCCAGAATGGAACAATCTTTTGCAATCACTTTGTGATTGCGGAACTTTGACCGACAAGAGTGTATTGTGCACTCATGTCGGTCGCAATGTCTCATTCTGGAGACATTGTCACTGCATGTCTCCAAGAATGATAGAAAGTTCCGCAATCAACTTGAATGCGGAACTTTGACCGACAAGAGTGTATTGTGCACTCTTGTTCGGTCAACAATGTCTCATTCTGAGGAGACATTGTCACTGCATGTCTCCAGATATGATAGAAAGTTCCGCATTCAAACTGAATGCAGAACTTTGACCGACAAGAGTGTATTGTGCACTCATGTCGGTCACAATGTCTCATTCTGGGAGACATTGTCACTGCATGTCTCCCAGAATGGAACAATCTTTTGCAATCACTTTGTGATTGCGGAACTTTGACCGACAAGAGTGTATTGTGCACTCTTGTCGGTCGCAATGTCTCATTCTGGGACATTGTCACTGCATGTCTCCCAGAATGATAGGAAGTTCCGCATTCAAAACTTGAATGCGGAACTTTGACCGACAAGAGTGTATTGTGCACTCTTGTCGGTCGCAATGTCTCATTCTGGGAGACATTGTCACTGCATGTCTCCCAGAATGGAACAATCTTTTGCAATCACTTTGTGATTGCAAAACTTTGACCGACAAGAGTGTATTGTGCACTCTTGTCGGTCGCAATGTCTCATTCTGGGAGACATTGTCACTGCATGTCTCCCAGAATGATAGAAAGTTCCGCATTCATAACTTGAATGCGGAACTTTGACCGACAAGAGTGTATTGTGCACTCTTGTCGGTCGCAATGTCTCATTCTGGGAGACATTGTCACTGCATGTCTCCCAGAATGATAGAAAGTTCCGCATTCATAACTTGAATGCGGAACTTTGACCGACAAGAGTGTATTGTGCACTCATGTCGGTCACAATGTCTCATTCTGGGAGACATTGTCACTGCATGTCTCCCAGAATGATAGAAAGTTCCGCATTCATAACTTGAATGCGGAACTTTGACCGACAAGAGTGTATTGTGCACTCTTGTCGGTCACAATGTCTCATTCTGGGAGACATTGTCACTGCATGTCTCCCAGAATGGAACAATCTTTTGCAATCACTTTGTGATTGCGGAACTTTGACCGACAAGAGTGTATTGTGCACTCTTGTCGGTCGCAATGTCTCATTCTGGGAGACATTGTCACTGCATGTCTCCCAGAATGGAACAATCTTTTGCAATCACTTTGTGATTGCGGAACTTTGACCGACAAGAGTGTATTGTGCACTCTTGTCGGTCGCAATGTCTCATTCTGGGAGACATTGTCACTGCATGTCTCCCAGAATGATAGAAAGTTCCGCATTCATAACTTGAATGCGGAACTTTGACCGACAAGAGTGTATTGTGCACTCTTGTCGGTCACAATGTCTCATTCCGAGAGACATTGTCACTGCATGTCTCCCAGAATGGAACAATCTTTTGCAATCACTTTGTGATTGCGGAACTTTGACCGACAAGAGTGTATTGTGCACTCTTGTCGGTCGCAATGTCTCATTCTGGGAGACATTGTCACTGCATGTCTCCCAGAATGATAGAAAGTTCCGCAATCACAAAGTGATTGCAAAAGATTGTTCCATTCTGGGAGACATGCAGTGACAATGTCTCCCAGAATGAGACATTGCGACCGACAAGAGTGCACAAACACTCTTGTCGGTCAAAGTTCCGCAATCAAGTGATTGCGGAATTCTATCCATTCTGGGAGACATGCAGTGACAATGTCTCCCAGAATGAGACATTGCGACCGACAAGAGTGCACAATACACTCTTGTCGGTCAAAGTTCCGCAATCACAAAGTGATTGCAAAAGATTGTTCCATTCTGGGGAGACATGCAGTGACAATGCCTCCCAGAATGAGACATTGCGACCGACAAGAGTGCACAATACACTCTTGTCGGTCAAAGTTCCGCAATCACAAAGTGTTGCAAAAAATTGTTCCATTCTGGGAGACATGCAGTGACAATGTCTCCCAGAATGAGACATTGTGACCGACAAGAGTGCACAATACACTCTTGTCGGTCAAAGTTCCGCAATCACAAAGTGATTGCAAAAGTGTTCCATTCTGGGAGACATGCAGTGACAATGTCTCCAGAATGAGACATTGTGACCGACAGAGTGCACAATACACTCTTGTCGGTCAAAGTTCCGCATTCAAGTTATGAATGCGAACTTTTCTATCATTCTGGGAGACATGCAGTGACAATGTCTCCCAGAATGAGACATTTGACCGACAGAGTGCACAATACACTCTTGTCGGTCAAAGTTCCGCATTCAAGTTATGAATGCGGAACTTTCTATCATTCTGGGAGACATGCAGTGACAATGTCTCCCAGAATGAGACATTGTGACCGACAGAGTGCACAATACACTCTTGTCGGTCAAAGTTCCGCAATCACAAGTTATTGCAAAAATTGTTCCATTCTGGAGACATGCAGTGACAATGTCTCCCAGAATGAGACATTGCGACCGACAAGAGTGCACAATACACTCTTGTCGGTCAAAGTTCCGCAATCAAGTATGATGCAAAAGATTGTTCATTCTGGAGACATGCAGTGACAATGTCTCCAGAATGAGACATTGCGACCGACAAGAGTGCACAATACACTCTTGTCGGTCAAAGTTCCGCATCACAAGTATTGCAAAAGAACTTTTATCCATTCTGGGAGACATGCAGTGACAATGTCTCCCAGAATGAGACATTGCGACCGACAAGAGTGCACAATACACTCTTGTCGGTCAAAGTTCCGCAATCACAAAGTGATTGCAAAAGATTGTTCCATTCTGGGAGACATGCAGTGACAATGTCTCCCAGAATGAGACATTGCGACCGACAAGAGTGCACAATACACTCTTGTCGGTCAAAGTTCCGCAATCACAAAGTGATTGCAAAAGATTGTTCCATTCTGGGAGACATGCAGTGACAATGTCTCCCAGAATGAGACATTGTGACCGACAGAGTGCACAATACACTCTTGTCGGTCAAAGTTCCGCAATCAAGTTATGATGCAAAAATTGTTCATTCTGGGAGACATGCAGTGACAATGTCTCCCAGAATGAGACATTGTGACCGACAAGAGTGCACAATACACTCTTGTCGGTCAAAGTTCCGCAATCACAAAGTGAATTGCAAAGATTTTCCATTCTGGGAGACATGCAGTGACAATGTCTCCAGAATGAGACATTGTGACCGACAAGAGTGCACAATACACTCTTGTCGGTCAAAGTTCCGCAATCACAAAGTGATTGCAAAAGATTGTTCCATTCTGGGAGACATGCAGTGACAATGTCTCCAGAATGAGACATTGTGACCGACAGAGTGCACAATACACTCTTGTCGGTCAAAGTTCCGCAATCACAAAGTGATTGCAAAAGATTGTTCCATTCTGGGAGACATGCAGTGACAATGTCTCCCAGAATGAGACATTGTGACCGACAAGAGTGCACAATACACTCTTGTCGGTCAAAGTTCCGCAATCACAAAGTGATTGCAAAAGATTGTTCCATTCTGGGAGACATGCAGTGACAATGTCTCCCAGAATGAGACATTGCGACCGACAAGAGTGCACAATACACTCTTGTCGGTCAAAGTTCCGCAATCAAAGTGATTGCAAAAGATTGTTCCATTCTGGGAGACATGCAGTGACAATGTCTCCAGAATGAGACATTGCGACCGACAAGAGTGCACAATACACTCTTGTCGGTCAAAGTTCCGCAATCACAAAGTGATTGCAAAAGATTGTTCCATTCTGGGAGACATGCAGTGACAATGTCTCCCAGAATGAGACATTGCGACCGACAAGAGTGCACAATACACTCTTGTCGGTCAAAGTTCCGCAATCACAAAGTGATTGCAAAAGATTGTTCCATTCTGGGAGACATGCAGTGACAATGTCCCAGAATGAGACATTGCGACCGACAAGAGTGCACAATACACTCTTGTCGGTCAAAGTTCCGCAATCACAAAGTGATTGCAAAGATTGTTCCATTCTGGGAGACATGCAGTGACAATGTCTCCCAGAATGAGACATTGCGACCGACAAGAGTGCACAATACACTCTTGTCGGTCAAAGTTCCGCATCACAAAGTGATGCAAAAGATTGTTCCATTCTGGGAGACATGCAGTGACAATGTCTCCCAGAATGAGACATTGTGACCGACAGAGTGCACAATACACTCTTGTCGGTCAAAGTTCCGCAATCAAAGTGATTGCAATTGTTCCATTCTGGGAGACATGCAGTGACAATGTCTCCCAGAATGAGACATTGTGACCGACAGAGTGCACAATACACTCTTGTCGGTCAAAGTTCCGCATTCAAGTATGAAAGAACTTTCTATCATTCTGGGAGACATGCAGTGACAATGTCTCCCAGAATGAGACATTGTGACCGACAGAGTGCACAATACACTCTTGTCGGTCAAAGTTCCGCATTCAAGTTATGAATGCGGAACTTTCTATCATTCTGGGAGACATGCAGTGACAATGTCTCCCAGAATGAGACATTGTGACCGACAGAGTGCACAATACACTCTTGTCGGTCAAAGTTCCGCATCACAAGTGATTGAAAATTGTTCCATTCTGGGAGACATGCAGTGACAATGTCTCCCAGAATGAGACATTGTGACCGACAAGAGTGCACAATACACTCTTGTCGGTCAAAGTTCCGCATTCACAAAGTGATTGCAAAGATTGTTCATTCTGGGAGACATGCAGTGACAATGTCTCCCAGAATGAGACATTGTGACCGACAGAGTGCACAATACACTCTTGTCGGTCAAAGTTCCGCATCAAGTGATTGCGGAATTCTATCATTCTGGGAGACATGCAGTGACAATGTCTCCCAGAATGAGACATTGTGACCGACAAGAGTGCACAATACACTCTTGTCGGTCAAAGTTCCGCAATCACAAAGTGATTGCAAAAGATTGTTCCATTCTGGGAGACATGCAGTGACAATGTCTCCCAGAATGAGACATTGTGACCGACAAGAGTGCACAATACACTCTTGTCGGTCAAAGTTTTGCAATCACAAAGTGATTGCAAAAGATTGTTCCATTCTGGGAGACATGCAGTGACAATGTCTCCCAGAATGAGACATTGTGACCGACATGAGTGCACAATACACTCTTCGGTCAAAGTTCCGCAATCACAAAGTGATTGCAAAAGATTGTTCCATTCTGGGAGACATGCAGTGACAATGTCTCCCAGAATGAGACATTGCGACCGACAAGAGTGCACAATACACTCTTGTCGGTCAAAGTTCCGCAATCACAAAGTGATGCAAAAGATTGTTCCATTCTGGGAGACATGCAGTGACAATGTCCCAGAATGAGACATTGTGACCGACAAGAGTGCACAATACACTCTTGTCGGTCAAAGTTCCGCATTCAAGTGATGAATGCGGAATTTATCATTCTGGGAGACATGCAGTGACAATGTCTCCCAGAATGAGACATTGTGACCGACAAGAGTGCACAATACACTCTTGTCGGTCAAAGTTCCGCATTCAAGTTATGAATGCGGAATTCTATCATTCTGGGAGACATGCAGTGACAATGTCTCCCAGAATGAGACATTGTGACCGACAAGAGTGCACAATACACTCTTGTCGGTCAAAGTTCCGCATCACAAATGATGCAAAAATTGTTCCATTCTGGGAGACATGCAGTGACAATGTCTCCCAGAATGAGACATTGTGACCGACAAGAGTGCACAATACACTCTTGTCGGTCAAAGTTCCGCATCACAAATTGATTGCAGATTGTTCCATTCTGGGAGACATGCAGTGACAATGTCCCAGAATGAGACATTGCGACCGACAAGAGTGCACAATACACTCTTGTCGGTCAAAGTTCCGCAATCACAAAGTGATTGCAAAAGATTGTTCCATTCTGGGAGACATGCAGTGACAATGTCTCCCAGAATGAGACATTGTGACCGACAGAGTGCACAATACACTCTTGTCGGTCAAAGTTCCGCAATTCACAAAGTGATGCAAAAGATTGTTCCATTCTGGGAGACATGCAGTGACAATGTCTCCCAGAATGAGACATTGCGACCGACAGAGTGCACAATACACTCTTGTCGGTCAAAGTTCCGCATTCAAGTTATGAATGCGGAATTCTATCATTCTGGGAGACATGCAGTGACAATGTCTCCCAGAATGAGACATTGTGACCGACAAGAGTGCACAATACACTCTTGTCGGTCAAAGTTCCGCATTCAAGTTATGAATGCGGAACTTGTTCATTCTGGGAGACATGCAGTGACAATGTCTCCCAGAATGAGACATTGTGACCGACAAGAGTGCACAATACACTCTTGTCGGTCAAAGTTCCGCAATCACAAAGTGATTGCAAAAGATTGTTCCATTCTGGGAGACATGCAGTGACAATGTCTCCCAGAATGAGACATTGTGACCGACAAGAGTGCACAATACACTCTTGTCGGTCAAAGTTCCGCAATCACAAAGTGATTGCAAAAGATTGTTCATTCTGGGAGACATGCAGTGACAATGTCTCCCAGAATGAGACATTGCGACCGACAAGAGTGCACAATACACTCTTGTCGGTCAAAGTTCCGCATCACAAAGTGATTGCAAAAGATTGTTCCATTCTGGGAGACATGCAGTGACAATGTCTCCCAGAATGAGACATTGCGACCGACAAGAGTGCACAATACACTCTTGTCGGTCAAAGTTCCGCATCACAAGTGATTGCAAAAGATGTTCCATTCTGGGAGACATGCAGTGACAATGTCTCCCAGAATGAGACATTGCGACCGACAAGAGTGCACAATACACTCTTGTCGGTCAAAGTTCCGCATTCAAGTGAATGCGGAACTTTCTATCATTCTGGGAGACATGCAGTGACAATGTCTCCCAGAATGAGACATTGTGACCGACAAGAGTGCACAATACACTCTTGTCGGTCAAAGTTCCGCATCAAGTGATTGAAGATTCTATCATTCTGGGAGACATGCAGTGACAATGTCTCCCAGAATGAGACATTGTGACCGACAAGAGTGCACAATACACTCTTGTCGGTCAAAGTTCCGCAATCACAAAGTGATTGCAAAAGATTGTTCCATTCTGGGAGACATGCAGTGACAATGTCTCCCAGAATGAGACATTGCGACCGACAAGAGTGCACAATACACTCTTGTCGGTCAAAGTTCCGCAATCACAAAGTGATTGCAAAAGATTGTTCCATTCTGGGAGACATGCAGTGACAATGTCTCCCAGAATGAGACATTGCGACCGACAAGAGTGCACAATACACTCTTGTCGGTCAAAGTTCCGCAATCACAAAGTGATTGCAAAAGATTGTTCCATTCTGGGAGACATGCAGTGACAATGTCTCCCAGAATGAGACATTGCGACCGACATGAGTGCACAATACACTCTTGTCGGTCAAAGTTCCGCATCACAAAGTGATTGCAAAGATTGTTCCATTCTGGGAGACATGCAGTGACAATGTCTCCCAGAATGAGACATTGCGACCGACATGAGTGCACAATACACTCTTGTCGGTCAAAGTTCCGCATTCAAGTTATGAATGCGGAACTTCTATCATTCTGGGAGACATGCAGTGACAATGTCTCCCAGAATGAGACATTGCGACCGACAGAGTGCACAATACACTCTTGTCGGTCAAAGTTCCGCATTCAAGTGAATGCGGAATTGTATCATTCTGGGAGACATGCAGTGACAATGTCTCCCAGAATGAGACATTGTGACCGACAGAGTGCACAATACACTCTTGTCGGTCAAAGTTCCGCAATCACAAAGTGATTGCAAAAGAATTGTTCCATTCTGGGAGACATGCAGTGACAATGTCTCCCAGAATGAGACATGTGACCGACAGAGTGCACAATACACTCTTGTCGGTCAAAGTTCCGCATTCAAGTTATGAATGCGGAACTTCTATCATTCTGGGAGACATGCAGTGACAATGTCTCCCAGAATGAGACATTGTGACCGACACAGAGTGCACAATACACTCTTGTCGGTCAAAGTTCCGCATCAAAGTGATTGCAAAAGATTGTTCCATTCTGGGAGACATGCAGTGACAATGTCTCCCAGAATGAGACATTGTGACCGACAAGAGTGCACAATACACTCTTGTCGGTCAAAGTTCCGCAATCACAAAGTGATGCAAAAGATTGTTCCATTCTGGGAGACATGCAGTGACAATGTCTCCAGAATGAGACATTGTGACCGACAAGAGTGCACAATACACTCTTGTCGGTCAAAGTTCCGCAATCAAGTGATTGAATGGAATTTTTCATTCTGGGAGACATGCAGTGACAATGTCTCCCAGAATGAGACATTGTGACCGACAAGAGTGCACAATACACTCTTGTCGGTCAAAGTTCCGCATCACAAAGTGAATGCGAATTTTCCATTCTGGGAGACATGCAGTGACAATGTCTCCCAGAATGAGACATTGCGACCGACAAGAGTGCACAATACACTCTTGTCGGTCAAAGTTCCGCATCAAAGTTTGAAGAATTGTTCCATTCTGGGAGACATGCAGTGACAATGTCTCCCAGAATGAGACATTGTGACCGACAAGAGTGCACAATACACTCTTGTCGGTCAAAGTTCCGCAATCACAAAGTGATTGCAAAAGATTTTCCATTCTGGGAGACATGCAGTGACAATGTCTCCCAGAATGAGACATTGTGACCGACAGAGTGCACAATACACTCTTGTCGGTCAAAGTTCCGCATTCAAGTTATGAATGCGGAACTTTCTATCATTCTGGGAGACATGCAGTGACAATGTCTCCCAGAATGAGACATTGTGACCGACATGAGTGCACAATACACTCTTGTCGGTCAAAGTTCCGCATTCAAGTGATGAAGAATTGTTCATTCTGGGAGACATGCAGTGACAATGTCTCCCAGAATGAGACATTGTGACCGACAGAGTGCACAATACACTCTTGTCGGTCAAAGTTCCGCATCACAAAGTGATTGCAAAAGATTGTTCCATTCTGGGAGACATGCAGTGACAATGTCTCCCAGAATGAGACATTGTGACCGACAAGAGTGCACAATACACTCTTGTCGGTCAAAGTTCCGCAATCACAAAGTGATTGCAAAAGATTGTTCCATTCTGGGAGACATGCAGTGACAATGTCTCTCAGAATGAGACATTGCGACCGACAAGAGTGCACAATACACTCTTGTCGGTCAAAGTTCCGCAATCACAAGTGATTGCAAAGATTGTTCCATTCTGGGAGACATGCAGTGACAATGTCTCCCAGAATGAGACATTGTGACCGACAGAGTGCACAATACACTCTTGTCGGTCAAAGTTCCGCATCACAAGTGATGCAAAAGATTGTTCCATTCTGGGAGACATGCAGTGACAATGTCTCCCAGAATGAGACATTGTGACCGACAAGAGTGCACAATACACTCTTGTCGGTCAAAGTTCCGCATCACAAGTTTGAAAGATTGTTCCATTCTGGGAGACATGCAGTGACAATGTCTCCCAGAATGAGACATTGTGACCGACAAGAGTGCACAATACACTCTTGTCGGTCAAAGTTCCGCAATCACAAGTGATTGCAAAAGATTGTTCCATTCTGGGAGACATGCAGTGACAATGTCTCCCAGAATGAGACATTGTGACCGACAGAGTGCACAATACACTCTTGTCGGTCAAAGTTCCGCAA